>NC_134875.1:91574981-91877481 GCF_049852395.1 Peromyscus maniculatus bairdii
AATAATAATAATAAAGAGCAGGGTCAGGCCATTTTGCAGCCTCTTCTAAAACACCGCTATTTCCTGGCACTAGGGAGATGGCCCAGTGGTTAAGAGATCTTTTTGCTTTTGAAGAGGGCCTGGGGTTCAGTTCCAAGTATCCCCAGAGTGGCTCACAATCATCCATGTAACTTTAGTTTCAGGGGATCAGATGCCACCTTCTGACCTCTGCAGGCACACACGTGGCACAGATATACATTCAGGCAAATGCTCAAACATGTAAAATAAATCCATCTAAAAAATAATTAAAATTCTGCTATTTCCTGTGCTTGGGTTCCTGAGCTGTGACACACACCCACTGCGTGTGCAACGTTTACCTGGGCTCACAATCCTGCTGCCTTCAGGGGCTTTAGGAAGAAAGGATCAGTATAAACCCACATCTCATGCTGCTTGCCACACTGTAAATAATAAAGCCCTGTCTTACCCGATATTCTTGTGTCTTCTTCCAGCATTCACGAAACGACAGCAGGCCACCTTGTCTTACAAGCAGGATAAAGATCTTGGAACCTTCCTTGTTCTGTTTTGTGGAGCAGTGTTGAGACAAACAAACAAACAAACAAACAGCATCTGGCAGTATCTTTGCTGTGTAAATCTCCCCACCTGCCCAAGTGGCCGGACTTGCCGTCAGTGAAGCAGTGGAGAGGACGGCGTGGGAAAGAATGCAATGTGGCCCTAGCAGGCTTGAGTCCAAATCTGGGCTCTGGCTCTTCTTAGCTGGGTAACCCTGAGCACATGATTTGGGCTGCCACCTTGCTTCCTCTTTCATCTTACGGGGTTCTTGCAAGGATGGGGTGAAAACATGTTAAACAGAACTGTGCCTTCCACATACTGAGAATGGGCAAAAGGGTGTATGTAATTACAACTAATGAAAAAAGAGGCCATGAATTTGAAAGAGAGCAGGGAAGGGTATATGGGAAGCTTTGAAGGGAGGAAAGAGAAGGAGGAAATGATGTGACTATATTATAATCTCAAAAAAAAAAAAAAGGACTGCAAAGGCCATTTTGTCCATTACTAGTAAGACTCATCTTTCTCTAACCAACAGGGTGACCTGGTAACATTCCAGCAATGCCAGCTTCATTCAGCAAAGACAAACAACTATATTGCTGTCAGTTGGGAGGTAAAAAAATGGGAATAGGACCCTGGATAGAGACAAACTGTCACCACAATGGGGATCACTGGAGGGAAATAAACAGATGCTACTAACTGGTAATTGGAAACAAAGATGAATTTATTTGCCTGTCTGAAAAGAAAGGACACATCTCTCAAGCAAAACATTCTGCTTATTGTACCTGAATGGACCAGTTACAGAGCAAAGGGAGGAAGGACAGGAAATCCGGCAGCACGCTGAGGTCAGATCTGCTTGGCTCTGAGGGCTGAGCTTGAGTTCTTTGCAACTGCTCACTGGACCAGTTCACTTCTTCCAAGTGCAGGCTCCACTCCCAGCCATGTCCAGGATGCTCCAGTCAGCTCTCTGTCCCTCTGGTGGCTTGAAGGAGGCCAAATCTTTGTTGAAGAGCATCACCAGGACCTCGGTGTAGGTTTATGCCGGTAACATCACGGTTACTGTCCCTTCGCTAATCTCTTTCAGAACCGACAGGCCGAGTTTCCACTTCTTAGGCAAAAGGTAAATAAACATACATGTGCACTTACAAAGGCAAATGCCATGTGGGCAGATTATCCTTAAGAGTTACTAAAGAACAAAACAGAACCAGTAAAATGACACCTGTACATGAATGTGGACAGCACCACTACCCACAGTAGGCAAAAGGTGGAAACAGCCCAAACATGGATAAACAGAGCGGGCCATGTACAGACAAGGCAATGTGACTGTGCCCAACAGGCTCCAAGTGCTGGTACATAGTACAAGATGAATAAACATCAAACACGTGCCAGGCAAAAATGTAGACACAAAATTACAAAACACTGTACAATCCACCTAATATCAACACCGACAACTATGAAATCCATAGGGCCACAGCGCAAACTGGCGGTGGCCAGTGGCTGAGGGCAGGAGAGGATTCTTTCCTCCGCAGTGCTTAATAGTCCAGGACTTCTTTGGAAGTGCTGAGCATGTCTCGGAAACAGACAGAGGGGCTGGCCGCACGGCACCGCCACCGTCATAAGTGCTAACGTGTTTAGGGGAACGTCAGTGTTCCCTTGGCACAGGTAAACGTTTGTTACAGAACTCATCACTCCTCGCCTCTCTCACAGTTTGGTTGTGAGCCCAGCCTTTACCGGCTGAGCCATCTCTCCAGCCCAACACACCTCGACTCTCAGGGAATAAGGAAAAAGGACAGAACAGTTCAGTCCATTGAAACAAGGAAAGCTGGAATGGGGTGACCTGGCAGGGGGTGTTGAACAACTGATGAGGAATAAACAGAGTCAGGGGAAGGGCAGAGGAGGAGGGCATCTCACCTAGCAGCCTCAGAAGGCTGTGGGCACTGCAGAAGCAGACCAGAAACCTGAGTTTCCAAGTGCTTATCTCCTTCGTCCAAGTAACCTAGAATGTTCTAAAACATGGAAAGGGCCTCACGAGGAGATCCACAGCGAGCCATCCCGGATTGCCTCTTCCAGGCCAGTGGCAGGGTCCGGAGGACAGCTGGGGTCTGCCTGAGCACCGAGTGCAGGGAAACCTTCCAAGGGCTGGGCCGGTCCTAACCAAATTTGCTACCGACTCGATTGCACAGGGGCGCGTGTCTGGGGGCACTCAATTTCAGTGTGACCACCTTCCTCTGCTCTGGTCTCCTTTGGTATTAGTTTTTCACAGTGTACTTGCAGCCACTGCAGTTCACACAGGCCTTTTAAACTAAATTCTCCTGAAAGACATTTCTCCTGGTTCACAAGTCCATTCCTTACGTATTTAACACAGGGAAATGATTTTTACAAAGCACCGACCTCCTGACACAAGGCACAACAGGCACGAACCTTGAGGACATCGTGCCAAGTGAAAAGACTGCCTGTTATAATAGCCACCTCATGTTTCCACGCATGTGAGGTACTGGGAGCACGCAGACTCCTGGAAACGTAGTCAAGGGTGGCAGCCAGGGGCGGGGACAGGAAATGGGTGATTTGATGCTTAGCAGTACAGTTTCAACCCCGAAAAAATGAAGTTCTAGAACTATGTTGCACAACATTAGGATTGTACTAATACTGAGCTGTGACCTTAAAACCATTGAAACACCAAAATGTGTGTTTGTTTTTAGTCACCATTTACAAATAAGCCTCTCAATTATTGGTAAACTATTAACTTAAAAGTGTATTATTGCAATAAAAAAAGACATTAAGTTTATTTTATGTGCTTGGGAGTTTTGCCTGCACGTATATATGTATGTGCACCATGTGGGTACCTGGTGCCCATGCAGGTCAGAAGAGGGTGTCAGGTCCCTTGGAACTGGAGTTACAGATGGTTGTGAGTCACCATGTGGGTGCTGAGAACTAAACCAGGTTCCTCTGCGAAAGCGACAAATGTCCTTAATCACTAAGTGTCACCCCAGCTCCTACTTTATTTATATTTGTGCAGGAGGGACACATGAAGAAGCCAGAAGAGTGTGAGATTTTTCTGGAGCTGGAGGTATAGACAGCTGTACGCTGCTTGAAATGAGTGCTGGAAACCAAACTCCAGTCCCTGAAAGGGTAGCAAGTGCTCTTAACCGCTGAACCATCTGTCCAGCCCCATGTTACTGCGGTTTTAATGTTTATCTAGATGACAATCTGGAATTACCGAAGCTAACAAAATTTCGATGTGGATTCACACTGTGACACTACAATAAACATGACTTAATCAAAAGCAAAAAGCAAAACAGCCTCAGTTTTTCAAATCCCTTTCCTGTTCCTATATAAAACTTGGGCATTGAGCTTTTTATTTTCGCATTTCAAACATAAAACGGCCCGTTGGCACGTTCCAAACACCAACAATGAAATAAAAACTGAGAAAGGACTTGGCTCAATGCTGGTATATTTTAACGAGAACTAGACTTAGGACCCGGGGAGGTTGGTGGATCTCCTGGTCCTTTCTCACTGGGTTCCCCAGCTGCACACCCACACCCAGAGGTCTGAGGGGCTGCTCTGGACACACTCACTATGCGGGGTATGATCCTCAGCTGCACGTTCTGGGTCTGACTCTGTCCCTGATGGACCACAGTAGCAGAGAGCTGGAAGCTCTGGGAATGAATATTCTGCCTGTGACCCTGCTGGGTCGAGCCCACCTGACAGACCACAGATGTATGGGTCTGTTGAATCACTCTGGTCCCCCCAGTGTTAGGGCGACCAGTTTGCTCAGTGTTAAGGTGACTGGTTTGCTGAGCTGGCAAGGATGCCGGCTGTTGGTTAGACCCTTGGGAGGAAGCTGGTCGCTGGGGCTGGGGCTGGGGCTGTGGGGGGACAGGGGCCCTGGGTGGCTGATGCTGTTTTGGAATCAATACATATATCTGCTGTGGCTGCCTCTGCTGTGGCTGCCGTGCCTGTCCCTGGGATGGCTTCTGAGGCTCTGGGCGCAAAATGACAGAGCCAGGGGGAAGCTTTACAGTTAAGGGATTTGCTGTATTGTTTATAATGAGCTGCATAGGGGGCTTCACAGGACGCTGTGATGGCCCAGGTGGCTGCTCTCTGGTCGGGAGGCTAGTTTGAGTGTTTCCCTCAGCAGCTGGGGCACTGGCGGGGCTGCCTCGGGCCTGGCTGGAACTACCCACCGAACTGGAGAGGTTTGACAAAGACCTTACCACATGGATCACATTCACCCCAGGGGTGCTGGTGGGGTGCTGGATCTTTGGGTTGTTTCCTGATGACTTAGCATTGGCTGGGGCGGGTGGAGGAAGGGCGCTAACTCTGTCCCCTCCTACAGGTCCACTCTGCTGGACCACAGTGGCTGCCTTAGGAGCAGGGGGGGCGACTGGGCTAGCCTGTGGTCTGAGGGAGCTGACAGATGCGGAGCCCTGTCCTGAGATGGGGGCAAGTGGAACTGGTAGAGGAGTTCTGCTTTCCTTCTCTAAGACTGAGGATGGCACTAAACTGGTTGTGGGCTTCTCCGCCGGGGAGGGCTGAGGAAGACAGACTGAGCTACTAGATCCCTGCGGCATCGTGCCTGGACAGCTGGCTTTGTTCTGGACAGGCTCTTGGCACACATCCAATGTTTTCCTAGGCTCGGTGTTTACCCCAGCCATGAAATCATCTGAATAATCACCCAGGGGCATGGGAGGGAGATACATCTGGCTATCACTTCTGTCCTCTGGAGGGAGAAATATGTCATCAGAGAAAAGTGGATCATTAAGGGATGTCATGAGACTTGAATTCATACCCCATAGCAGATCATCATCCTCATAATCAAACGTACAATCATATTTTACCTCAGAAGCTGCTGAGACAGTTGGTTCTGCCTCGTCAAAGGGCAGAGATGGCATCTCATCAACATATGTCTGCATGTCCATCTCTGAAGGCACAGTCAGTTCACAGAGTCTCGGCTTCCAGGTGTCTGCTTCATCAATCTCCAGGTCAGACGGGTCATCTGGAATTATTTTTGCCTGTTTTTGGAAAGGCGTCATGGTTGTGAGGTCAGGGGGACAGGTACATCCAGATGGCACCTCCTGTTGATCCAGAAAGGGGGATGCATGCCTCTTGAAGTTTTGTTTCATGGGGTCAGTGTTCATCTTCTGGTCATTAAACAGCAGTCTGTTGGTCGTGCAGGTTACAGCAGCAGAGGAATCCAGACACAGCGGCTCTGCTGTAGCTAAGAGCAGTTGGCTCTCAAGCTCAAGTTTTTCTTTCTGGCTCCACTGACGGTTATCACTTGTTGTTATGGACTCTACATCACTCACTAGAGTCTGCATGGTTGGACGTAAGAGAATATGCCGAGTTTGGTAAGCAAGAGAGGGCTCAGTAGATGACGCAGCAGGCTCCGGACCAGGCTCCTCAGGAGGGTAGATGCTAGCGCACTGCCTGAAGTCTCGGATTTCTGCTATGACGCACCCATGGTGAAAAACATTCACAGGAGACTTTTCCAGGACATCAATCAGAAAAGAAGGTAACACTTCAGCATCCAAATATTCCAGCAGTTTCTCTACTTCATAAGGCAACTGAAAGGTCTCTGAAAATGACCCACTTTTGTCCTTGAGCATGAGAGAATAGCCCTGATTTTCGGGGTACAGGTTGACCACTAAGCATGGCAACGCCTCTCTCTTCATCAGCTTCTCTAGCAAGTTGACATTGCTTCGAAGGCCCCCTGCCTCAGGCTCTTTTTCACATTCCTCAACATAAATGTCATACAGTTTCTCCTGAAGAGATTTCTCCCCGTTAGGCTCGGGTCTCGCTGGAGGGGGCTGCTGCTGGACAGACTCAATAATATCATCTGCCCACTCCAAAGCTTCCTGTAAAGTTTGTTCCATCATAAAAGAAAACCGGAGCCCTTTAAAGAAACACAAAACGTGTTGGTGGAGAGGTAGAAATCATGACAGTTCTATTAACTGTCCTGCAAAACTCTCCAACTCTGTATAGGAGCATATGGGCCTGTTTAATAAGGACCCCAAGAAACCTGCCTCCCACTGGTGAGACGGTCACCCCCCCCCCCAATTCCTGCATTGTATTCTGGGCGCTTAGGCACCGGCAAAGCCAGTCTAGGTTGCACCATGAGATTCCGATGGAACCGCAAAGACAAGCCAAAGGGACCAAGAGCTACATTAAAATTTTCAAATTTTTTTTTCTTTTTGATTTTTTTGAGACAGGGTTTCTCTGTGCAGCTTTGGTGCCTGTCCTCTTTAGACCAAGCTGGCCTTGAACTCACAGAAATTCGACTGGCTCTGCCTCCCAAGCGCCACCACTGCCCGGCTTTTAATAGCACCCCCCATAACTCCTGGCTTTTAAAAGCACCCATACCTCCTGGCTTTTTTTTTTTTTTTTTTTTTTTGGTTTTTCGAGGCAGGGTTTCTCTGTGTAGCTTTGCACCTTTCCTGGATCTCGCTCTGTGTAGACCAGGCTGGCCTCGAACTCACAGAGATCCACCTGCCTCTGCCACTCCTGGCTTTTAAAAGCACCCATACGGCTCGGCTTTTAAAAGCACCTGTCCCGCCCGACTTTTAAAAGTACTCGTACGGCCTGACTTTTACAAGCACCCATAAAAAAAAAACATAAAAAATAAATAAATAAATAAAAGCCTGGGCTACCAAGTGAGCTCCAGGAAAGGCGCAAAGCTACGCAGAGAAACCCTGTCTCGAAAAACCAAAAAAAAAAAAAAAAAAAAAAAAAAGCACTCATACGGCCGGGCTTTTAATAGCACCCTTACCACCCGACTTTTAAAAGCTCCCGTACCGCTCGACATTTAAAAGCACCCGTACCGCTCGACATTTAAAAGCACCCGTACCGGTCGACTTTTTTTTTTGGTTTTTCGAGACAGGGTTTCTCTGTGCAGTTTTGTGCCTTTCCTGGAGCTCACTTGGTAGCCCAGGCTGGCCTCGAACTCACAGAGATCCGCCTGCCTCTGCCTCCCGAGTGCTGGGATTAAAGGCGTTCGCCACCAGCACCCGGCCCGCTCGACTTTTAAAAGCACCCGTACAGCTCGACTTTTAAAAGCACCGGTACCGCCCAACTTTTAAAAGCACCCATAAAAAAACATAAAACATAAAAATAAATAAATAAATAAAAGCACCCATACTGCCCGGCTTTTCTTTTTTTCCTTTTTTTTTTTTTTTGGAGACAGGGTTTCTCTGCGTAGCTTTGGAGCCTGTCCTGGATCTCGCTCTGTAGCCCAGGCTGGCCTCGAACTCACAGAGATCCACCTGCCTCTGCTTCCCGAGTGCTGGGATTAAAGCTGCACGCCACCGCCGCCTGGCTCAAATGGCCCCCGGCTTTTAAAACACCGTAACGGTCGGTCGGCTTTTAAAAACACCCAAACGGCCGGCTTTTTAAAAACACCCAAACAACACCCAAACCGCCAGCTTTTAAAAACACCCTAACGGCCCGACTTTTAAAAACACCTTAACGGCCAATTTTTAAAAACAAACACCCAAATGGCCGACTTTTAAAACCACCCTAACGGCCGACTTTTAAAAGCATCCGTACCTTTGGAGCTCACTGCTGGTGTGTCAGCCTGGTGTGCCCTGTGCTGGAAGTGGACGTGCAGGGCTGAGGGGCTGCCTTGCTCTTGCACGTCGTCGTACGCATAGTCGTTCTCCGTCTGGTCTTCGCGCGCCGCTTGCTCAAGGCTCACGCTCCTTATAAAGCCTCCTGGAGGAGGAGGGTCCCTTTTCAAACTTCCTTTCCAGGGGACACCCCACTTCCGCTGGAGAGGCGGGAAGATTTTTGGGGGCGGTCTCCTGCTGTCTACCTAACTTGAAAGACACGCATACAGAAGCTTTAGCAAGCTGCAAATTTTTTGTTACGTAGTTTCAGTATCCACCATTTTACACCGGAGTTCAACCTGCAGAGTCATCGTGCACCATTTTATTTGTCTGGGTGGGTCCTTCAAAAACTGATCTAGGGGAGGCAGAGGCAGGCAGATCTCTGGGAGTTCGAGTCCAGCCTGGCCTATATAGCCAGTTGAAACCAGCTGGGGCTATATAGTGAGATTGTGTTTTTTCTTTTTTCTCTCTTTTGTGTTTTTGCTTTTTTTTTTTTTTTTTTTTTTTTTTTTTTGGTTTTTTTTGAGACAGGGTTTCTCTGTGTAGTTCTGGCTGTCCTGGAACTCATTCTGTAGTTCAGGCTAGCCTCGAACTCAGAGATCCACCTGCATCTACCTCTGGAGTGCAGGGACTAAAGGCATGTGCCAATAACACCACTCAACGAGACTGTGTCTGTTAAAAAAAAAATCTGTATTCGGAATCTCTTGTCTCCAGTGTTTAGGCTGTTCCTGGTACCCATCACTAATTTGGCAAATGGAGTCCATTTTGGTGACTTTCCTTACCCTTATATATGTGGAGACACTGTATGCTTGGCGTATCACAAGGCTTCTTCCTATTGTCTAGGTACTGCCTGCGCCAGGTTTTAATATAGACACATAACAGGGCATTCTTCCTCCCCCCCCCTTTTTTTTTTTTGGTTTTTCGAGACAGGGTTTCTCTGGGTAGCCCTGGCTGTCCTGGAACTCACTCTGTAGCCCAGGCTGGCCTCAAACTCACACAGATCCACCTGTCTCAGCCTCCCAAGTGCTGGGATTAAAGGGGTGCGTCACCACCGCCCGCAGTAATTTAACGTTCTTATTCACAACTACTTACCTTTTATTTCCCTATGTGTTTCTAATTTTTCTTTGCTTTTTATTATTAATTTTTGTACTGGTGTTTTGCCCACGTGTTTGTTTTTGTACCACGCAGGTGCAGTACCCTCAGAGGCCGGAAGAAAGCATCAGATCCCCGTGGGAGTGGAGTTCCAGAGGGTTGTGAGTGGGCATGTGGGTGCTGGTAATGGAACCCAGGTCCTCCGGAAGAGCGAGCAGAGCTCGTAACTTCTGAGCCATCACTCCAACCCTATTCTCTTTAAAAACAGATTTACTTTATTATTTGTTCGTTCATACATACAAACACATGCCTTCGGAGGACAGAGGAGGATCAGATGCTTTGGAGCTGGAGTTACAGGCAGCTGTGAGTCACCTGACATGGTGCTAGGACCCGAACTCTACTCCTCTAGAAGGGAAGCAAGTGCTCTTTTCCACTGTGCCGTCTCTCCAGCCCTGAAATGGCGTTTTTTTAGAAATTCGTCAAATGTGCTGGTGCCCCTCTCACCGTTTTTTGTCTTTTTAATTTTTTTTTAAAATTGTATGTGCATTGGTGTTTTGTCTGCATGTATGTCTGTGTGAGGGTGTCAGGTCCCCTGGAACTGGAACAGATGGGAGCTTCTGTGTGGGTGCTGGGAATTGAACCCAGATCCTCTGAAAGAGCAGCCAGTGCTCTTAATCACTAAGCCATCTCTCCAGCCCCAGCTTTTCTTTTCTTTTCTTTTTTGATGATGAATTTGTTGGACTATTTATAGAATCTTTTCTAGTCCTTTTGTTGCATTGAAAATTTTCAGTCTTCTTTTGATAGCCATTTAGAAGATTCTCCAATGTTTAGATTTACATATGGCAAATGACACCAATATTCACAGTGATTACCTATAATGACAAGAATCCAAGATAGGTTTGTGAAACCCCAGAGGTACACAGATTTGTAATAAATGCTTTCTGTTCGTTTGTTTTGTTTTGTTTGTGAGGCAGGGACTCACTGTACAGTCCTGGCTGGCCTGGAACTCAATATGTAGATCAGGCTGACCTCCAACTCAGAGATTTGCTTATCACAGTCTACTGAGTTCTGTGCTACCAGGTTCAGATAAAGGCTTTAAAAAATATCAGTAGTAATTGTGATTGTCACATGTCATCATAAATATATTTGGTTGGATTAATATCTTTGTCTGAGCATACTAGAGTCGACAATGCTGTGTGTGTGTGTGGGGGGGGGGATGCACAGGTGAGCCATCCCTGAGGGTGTGAGAGCAGGAGAGCTGATCCTGCCGACCCCCTATGCCCTACAGCAATCTGGAGAGCAGACCCTGCACCTTGCTTGGGAAGAACAGTAGAGCTGGCCCTGGTGGTGTGAATGTGGGTGACCCAGATTTGAGGGCCCAAGAACAGGAGAACTGGCCCCTCTCCTTGCTGCCTGCTGCGTTGGGTGAGCTAGCTGGGGCAGTGCTGGAGAGCTTCCCTTGGTAGTTACCATGAGGGAAAGCTAGCAGGCTGACCAACCCAGCTACCACCCAGGCCCAGAACCAGGGCTATGAGACAGCCCACCCCAACATCCACCTCATCTATGATCTGCTGGAACATGTGAAGGGGCCGGACCCACAGATCCAAAGATGCGGGATCTCCATGACACAGGATAATAACAGGATATCCAAGAGGAGCCCCAGGGAGAACCCAGTATCGATGGTGTAACAGAAGCCAGAGGCCTCAGGCCAGACCAGTGACTCAGCAATGAACACTTGCAAGTAAAGATATATGGACTAAAGGGTAAACTGTGTGACTCACTGGGACACAGTGCAGCTTCCACACGGGATTTTTTGCTTGTTTTTGGTGTTTTTCAGTTTTACTTTTAAATTTTGTTTTGTTGGGGGTGGGTTGCAAAAGCAGAGGGCAGAAGTGAGGGGACAGGGAGATGAGTGGGATAGGATGCATGATGTGAAATCCATTAAAAATCAATAAAATGTTAAAAAAAAGATGGGGCCATCAAGATGCCACACAAGCCTCATGATGCCCTGAGTTCAACCCTCAGAATCCATATAAAGATGGAAAGAGAGAGCTGGCTCCACAAAGTTGTTCCCTGACCTCTTCTACATGCATGTCATAGCACATACACACACACACAGACACACACACAGACACACACACACAGACACACACACACACACACACACACACACACACACACACGCACACACACACACACACACACACACACACACACACACACACACACACAAATGAAAAAAAGTGCTCTGCTTCTTGTGATAAGTAGCCATACCCAAGGCCATAATTTCTCACTCTTCATTTATCTCCACCCACCATGGGATCTGTCCTATGCTTTGTGTGATGTTTATAAAGCATGCTTAATTTCTACCCAATGGATGCCAGTAGCAGCCTCCTGCATTTTATGACAGCCAAACATATTTATAGACATTTCCAAATGTTCCTGGGGGACAAAAATCATCTGTGGCTGTGAACCACCCCTCTAATATAACAAATCTAGCTTTGGAAACCAAGACAGTAGGCCCCAGTCACATAACCCTTTACAAACTGAGCACAGTGCAAATGATAGGTGTGCTTCCTTTTTTATTTTTTTTTGTTTTTATTCCAATTGTTCTTGCTAATATTCTAAAACTTACCATTTTTCTTAATTACTGGAGTCTTTGGTCAGATGGAAACAAAAACATCACCAAATCTTTAGAAAGTGTTTTAAAAGTAGACTAGCAAAATGTTTGATTTATCTGCTTTGGAACCAATCTAGAACCATCCCCAACTTTTCCAGGTTTATCCAGCAACTGAGGTTTTGTTTGTTCATTTCAGTACTTTTCTTTACTCTTTGCTCAGTGTTTGCCCTTTCAGCGTAAAACAAAATTTCCCACGGGTTCTTCTTAAAAATCCTGTGCCAATTTTCAGTGCCTTTAAAATTTACGTATTAAATCAGCTTTAAAATATATAACATTTTTACCAACTTGTTGAGAATGCAATACAATGTATTTTGATCATATCAATAACCCTTGTCACCCCCTAAGTGCTCCTAGATCACCCCCTCCTCCTTCCAACTTCATGTCTTTTTTCTTAAATGACCTGCTGAGTCCATTTGAGCTGCCCATATACACCTGAGTGTGGGGCCCTTCATTGAGGCATGATTGACCTATCAGGGGCCACACCCTTGAAGAAAAGGTTCCCCCTCCCCCAGCAGCCATCAACCATCCATAGATCGTCAGAGGTGGAGGCCTGTTAAGTCCCTACCCGTTTCATTATTCAGCCAGTTTTTAATTGATGACTTCCTACCGTAAGTACTGTTTCCCCCCCCCCCCCCTTGAGACAGGGTGCCCAGGCTGGCCTGGGGTTTCTGAGTCTTCTGTTTCAGACTCAAGAGTGCTTGGATCATTGGCCTGCACCTTCATGCCTATCTGACCTTTCTCTCCCCGTCTCCTTTTCTTCTTTCTGGGTTGAGACAGACTTTCACAGTGTAGCCCAGGCTGGCAATTCTCTACCCTCGGCCTCCAAATGGTGGGATTACAAATGTAAGACACCATATCTGGCTCTTTTTATTTTTAATATTAGAGCATTCTTTATCCAGTGTTTTTACTGACTTTTCTCTGCTAGCCCTTAATGCTTCATTTCCTCTCATGGCTTGAAGGTCACCTATACATTAATATTAATCTATACGTTGATAACTTTGATGTTGTCATTAGCCTCATGCAAGCCTGTACAGTTATGGCTTGCCAATTTCCATCTCTAACCTGGATCACATACTACTCATAGCATCAAGATTCAAACTCTTCACCTGGATGCTGAATAGGAAGTCTAAATTTCACCCATTGAAACTGAACTCCTGACCACAACTTGCTCCTTTGGTAGTGCATCGGCGATGTTTCCACAAGGATTGGAACCACTGTGTGTGCTGTGGAATAACAACATTTATTTATAGGAATCAGGCTCCATACAATCATGGGAGAAGCTGGGGAAGTGAGGTGTGGGGGAAAACAGTTGGAGGCTAAGAACAGGGTCATTATCCACCAGGACTCACTCAGGGAAGCTACTGGAATGTATGGAAGGCTGTTGCTTCTTTCTCAGAGAGTGAACCTGATTCCATGGCAGGTTAGCAGTGCAAGCATTCTGAAAGAAAAGTGGGGCACGAAGCAGAAGAAATCAAGGATCACCAGGAATATACAAGGTTTAGCCGGGACCGGTGAGGACAAGCCTGTCTACTCTCACTGCTTTGAACCTTGATGACAGAGGTTATCTACAGAAGGTCCGAACTCCCTTCTCATTGAGCTCTACAGAAGCCTGGCCCTGGATTCAGGAAAGCTGAGAGAAGAGATCCAGCGGGGGCTGAGGTTCCAGCTATTGCTTACCTCTGCCCCATATCATCACTGGAGACTGTTAACAGGGTGAGGTACCAGGTCAGCAGCAATGTGTGTGAGCTGCCGTGGTGCCTGACGCCTGACACAGACCTTTAAGGTGTAGTGGCTGATGCTCTAGTTCTGCTCTCCAGATCTCATCGGTGTTTATTCTGAGCACCCCTAACCTAGAACTGTAGCACGCTCTGAGGCTGTCTATCAGTCCATACATCAGTGGGCAGATCTAGAGGAAAGGCACTGAGGAAATGGTCCTGTGTAAGGTAAGGTAATATACAATTGCCCAAGGAGTATCCCCATCTCAGGAAATGGCAAGTCCATCATGCCTGTTGCTCAGGTCAAAAAGCTAGGAGTCAGCGATCTTATTTAGTAAAGTGTCTGTTCATGAATTTTGTTCATTTTAAATCGGATTGTTCATTTTCTTATAGTTGAACTATAATAGCTGGTTGTATATTGGGAATAACAGTCCTTTGTCAGTGAAGGTCCCTGTTCATTTTGTCAAAACCTCTGAATGGTAGGTATTCTAAACATTAAACAAAAATGAATTTGTTCATTTGCAAGTACCCTTCCAGCTATGGAGGTAACCAAATTAGTCAAATAGAATTTTGATTTTTACAGGGGACCGCTGGTAAATCAGCTAATATCAAAGTTATTTTCTTTATATAACGTTAAACAAAAAGAATACTCTGCAAAAATAAGCAAATTCACGTCATTTACAGATGACCAATTCTGGCTGAAAACTGATTTTGCCCAGGGTTGTTCCCTTAAGGTATTGGCACTCCTATTCACCAGTAATAGTGTTATTAGTTTTGGTCCCTTGGTTTTCTCTAAGATCCTTTTGTTTGATGGGAAATATTAGGTCATAAAACAGAACATGAATAAGAAAATGAAATTTTCTTGTCTCATGAGAAAAACACATTTCTCTAAGAACTCAAAGGTAAGAGAAGATATTCGGCTGCTCCATAAATCATTTTAGTCATTTTTCTGTCCCAGAAAAGGAAGATGGACCCAAAGGAAATCAGTTTTACAAAACGTGTTCACCCTTGTCTTGATCAGAGGTATGCATTTCCTGTTTTGAAGCTTTCCATAGAGGATTAAAAGTTGAGCTCATGGCCTGAGTTGGTTTTTCCTGTTTAAAAAAAAAGAAAAAAGAAAAGAATCATTCAAGACATAGTTTAGGAGTTTCATCTGTGAATCCCATACGAAGGTACCTTTGAATTTGTGAGGCCTTGAATGTTCACTGCTATTGCCAGCAGTTTCTGACAGGCCATCTGTAGGACCCACATCTGTAATGATGGTGGTGGACACAAGAGGGTGGAGGCCCTCTCCATGATGGAAGGGCCAAATGAAGCTGTCTTGTTGGGCTTTGGGTGGGATTTACTCCTCAAAGAAGTCATCTTTATATCAGTGAAGCTAGATGACTATGGCTCATTTATTTTCTCTCTCAAGATTTCTTGAAAAATTTGAAACTATTTCCTGGTGGTTGCTAAGGGCAAAAAAAAAGTTCATTTGTCATGTAAGTGGTTTTTGCTGGAATGAAATACAAGGTAAGGATGGGGCTGGAGAGAGAAAGCTCAGTGGTTAAAAGCCCTTGCTGCTCTTCCAGAGGACCCAGGTTTGATTCCCAGCACTCAGGCCACCTGTAACCATAGCTCCAAGGGATCCTACACCCTCTCCTGAACTCCACAGGCACCCACACTCCACATTACATGTGGTAGACACAGGCACACACTGACACACAAAAGAGAAACAAATCTTTAAATCTAAGAAAGGGAGACTATTGGGGAATGAATTACTTTGTTTTTCCCATAGCCCTAGTAGAGAGAGATCCAGAAGAGAAAACTCTATGGGGATGGGTAGCTAGCCAAAATTTTGAGACTTATGGGACTGGGGAGGCAAGGCTTGTCTCCGGGAGGGCTCAAGAGCATGGAGGTTAACATGGGAGAAATAGAATTGTCTGGAGTTACGCAGACACGTCCTCAGAAGCGTTGTCAGACTTGCAGAGATTATCTCGAGGGATGCTACAGGAATGCTCTTGTGCTTGTATCATCCAGGTATACAAAACTACAAGTTCCTAGCTTGCTTTAGTACTTCCTAACATCTGTTTAGCATGCCTCAAAACCAAAGAGCATGACCAGGAGGAGTCTTGTCATTTCTCACGTCCAAGTGGCGGGCCAGCAGCAGGAGACCTACCTTACACTTAGTACCTCAGCTCATGCTACTTTCTTAGCTCAGTTGTCCTGCCTACGTGCCCTATCAACAAAATAATCAGTTTTGCAGACAGAGACTGAGGACGCCCTTGAGACCTCATCTGTTGGACAGTCCTCCAGGGCTCTTCCTGTTTTAACAGGTCTAAGAGCAAAGTGAACACCCTAGGGGGAAAAGGCTGAAATTCCAAAAACATGCAAAGGGCATCTGCACAGGCCAGTCTGAATACAGGTCTTAGGCAATGGCTTCTAGCCTGATTCCAGGGGCCTTGCTCCAACAGCACCTCTTCTCTGGCTTGATATATGAGAGGTGGAGTCAGAAGTTTTCACTAGGGCCTCTGTGAACAGATTCCAGAAGGTCTTTTTTGAGATCTTGGAGTTTTAATTACTTTGTTTTATGAGTGCATAGGGCAGGAGGTGAGAAACCACAGGGTATCTGAGGAGAGGAAGAAAGAGAACCCCACTGAGAGACACAAAACAGATCCTGTGGAGGCAGGAGGACACATTTCACTTACCTCACTACTTTCTCATTAAGCGGAGGAAAAACTGCCACCCAGGAAAAGGCCATGTGCCATGTGGAATGTGGGATGGTGGGACAAAATAAGTCAGCTGGCCAGACCCACAGTCTATGGCAAAATGGCAACCCCTGGGAAACCATCAAATGAACAGGAAATCAAGTCATTAAATCTGCTTCCTCGAGCCTGAAGATCAGATGCCATGTTCCAGCCATTTCCTTCGGTAGTTTTTCTGATGGTGTGATACTCCAAGGACCTGTGGATGATTAAAGAACGAAAAGGTCAGATGACAGGTTAGCCCATCCAAACAGGGCAATTCAGGATCAGCACAGGTCACCGTTGCTACTGTTCAGTCTGCCCAGCGACCCGGTAAACAGGCAAGTTTCCTTTGGAAATTCAGAGCCTTAGCATCCGGGGTGGTGAAAAATGTCCTGGAATTCATTTCAGAAAGAACTGCTTTTGAGGGGTGATCTCTTTAGTGAGCATATCCATCCCTGCCTATTTGTATTTTCACCTCATTCGTGTTTATGGGTTCTTGTGATCCTGGAGAGTGACATCAGTGTTGTCAGTGAGGGAGAGATTGGAATTTTTTTTCATTAATCAGAATTTTCTCCTGAGTCACAGCAGATGATTTCCTGTCAGTAAGGGCCGTAAACTCATAACAGTAGGTCCTCCATAAATAGAAGCTGTATGTCACATAAGATGGGTACTGCCTCCTTGCAGAAAGACTAATCAAAATCCTTCTGTTTGATGATGCGTGGCATCATCCTCTGAAGCAGACAGAGGCTAGTCAATGAAGTCACCTGGGGAGATTTAAAAAAATAGCAGCATGTAGTCTCCAGAAATTCTGCTTCATAAACCTGTGCTGGTGACTAGATAATGGTCACTTTCAAAATCTTGCCAGGGGATTCTATCTAATGTGCTAATACAATTGAAAATCTACCTTAGGTATCAGCCATACCATGAACATGTCCAGTCTTGTCTGATCTTGAAAGCTAAGCAGGGCTAGCCCTGGTTTAGTGTTTGGATGAGAGAAACAACCTGAAGAGTTTAGTTGTTTTCCTAGCTCTGTTTGCCTCTTCTAGACCAAGCTAGTCCAGTTTCTCTATATTAAGGATAAGAGCACATTTATTTAGTCAGTGCGTGTGTGCGTGCGTGGGTGCGTGCGTGCGTGCGTCGTGCGTGGGTGCGTGCGTGCGTGGGTGGGTGCGTGCGTGGGTGCGTGCATGCGTGCGTGCGTGCGTGCGTGCGTGCGTGTGTGTGTGTGTGTGTGTGTGTGTGTGTGTGTGTGTGTTGGGTCTTCATGTGCCACTGTTTGTGTGGAGTTCAGAGGTTCTCTCCTTCCAATATGTGGGTCCGGGGATTGAACTCAGGTTGTCATGTGGCAAGTGCCTTTACTTGCTGAACTATCTCACCAGCCTAAACAATTTTCTTAGGTGCAAAAACTAGAGCTAATGGCAGTGTGGCAGCAAAACTTGTAATCCCAGCACTTGGGAAAACTGAGGTCGGAAGATCAAGAGTTCAAGGCTATCCTGGGCCACACAGCAAGACCTCATTTCAAAAAAAAAAAAAAAATGCTTGCCATGCAAGCCTGAGGACCCGGGTTCGAATCTCCAGAACCCAGAGAGAAGCAAGACACGGTAACAGGAACACCTGGGACCCCCGTACTCCTAAAGGGTGATGAGAGGCAGAGAAAGAACTCCCAGAAGCTTGAGGGCCAGCTAGCCTGGCATATGCAACAGAAAAACAACAGGAGACCCTGTCTCAAGCAAGGTGGAAAGCAGAGACTAACACCCAAGGAACGCTCTCTGCCCTCCACATGGATGCTGTTCTATACACGAGCCTACGATTCTCTCTCTCTCTCTCTCTCTCTCTCTCTCTCTCTCTCTCTCTCTCTCTCTCCCTCCCTCCCTCCCTCCCTCCCTCCCTCTCTCCCTCCCCTCCCTCCCTCTGTATCTCCCTCCCCCTCTCTCTCCAACCCCCAACATAGTCTCTCTTTCTCCCACATATTCCCTCCCCCAAATCTTAGAACTCACTCTCTCTCTCTCTCTTTTAAAGAAATCATTTCTTCTTAATGGAGTATTCCATCCAGACCACATCCTCTTTTGGCCGCCTCTCTGGCAACAGCTTGGTCCCCACTGCTCAAGAATGTTACAGCTGACTGTAACAGGAGTGAACAGGAGCCCCAAACCCGGCCTTTCAAAACAGTCAAACAACAAGCAGCAACACCCCCAAACCAGCCTCTCCTTTCACTTAGCAAGGGACTAGGGGTTAAAGGTTCCAAATCCCACCTTCCACTTGTAGACACCCAAGAGGCTGGATGCGCAGCACACACCCGAACCTAGCATATCAGAAACGACGCACAGCAGTCCCCGCACACCGCAGTGTGAGCACGGATCTGAGTCAAACAACAAGCAGCCAAACCCCCAAACCAGCTTCTCCTTTCACTTAGCAAGGGACTGAGAGTTAAAGGTTCCAAATTCCACCTTCCACTTGTAGACACCCAAGAGGCTGGATGCGCAGCACACACCCAAACCTAGCATATCAGAAACGACGCACAGCAGTCCCCGCACACCGCAGTGCGAGCACGGATCTGATTGCGGGCCTCTTCCCGTAGGAATGGCTTCCCACCAGCATATTTTTCAAGGAAGGTGTTTTGGCCTCTACTTAATTGCCCCAAGAGGTCTAAAATCTACCAAAAGGCATACAATAGGTCAGCATAAATCAGTTTACTCACCAGAGATTTTCTTGAGCGACGGCTTTTGACGGTTGAGAAACTTCATATTATTTCAAGGTAGCAAAATCCAGGACAGGAAAGAACACAGTTCAGCAGTGGCCTAGTGCAGGGGGGAGCAGGCTTCGCATGTGGGGGGCAGGCACGTATACACACCTCTTTTCTTCAGGGTATATGGCAAGCCGCCAAGACCCCTGATCATCAAAAGGAGTTATTTGCTATATTACAGTGCATAGGGCTGGCTGCAGAGGGAAAGACGCGTCGGTGGAGGGCGAGCTTTGTGGAGGAAGTCCCGTGGAAGCCAATGTGCGGCGCCTGGGGCCTGGGGCCTTCAGGCGCTTGGCTCCTGCTTTTTGGCAGCAGAGGCCTCAGTGGCAACGGCTTCCTCCACCGGCTTTGCTGGCTCCTCTTCCTCCTCCTCCTCCTCCTCGAAGTCGTCGACGTTGTAGTAAACGTCCTCGTCCTCTTCTTCTTCTTCCTCCTCCTCCTCCTCTTCCTCCTCGTAGTAGTCAACCTCGTAGTAGACTTCCCTGTCGTCTTCCCTGTCTTCATAGTAGTCGTCATCCTCTTCATAGTAGTCGCTCTCCCCGTAATAGTAGCCTTCATCATAGTAGTCCTCCTCTTC
The DNA here is from genome assembly GCF_049852395.1 of Peromyscus maniculatus bairdii. Lineage (NCBI taxonomy): Eukaryota > Metazoa > Chordata > Mammalia > Rodentia > Cricetidae > Peromyscus > Peromyscus maniculatus. The sequence continues at coordinate 91,594,659 of NC_134875.1, forward strand.
AGCCCCTTCATAGTAGTCATCCTCCTCCTCCTCACCCTCCTCCACGTAGTAGTCTTCCTCCTCCTCCTCCTCCTCCTCTTCATCCCCTTCGTAGTAGTCATCCTCATACTCCTCCTCCTCCACGTAGTAGTCTTCCTCCTCCTCTTCAGCCCCTTCGTAGTAGTCATCTTCCTCCTCCTCACCCTCCACATAGTAGTCATCCTCCTCCTCCTCCTCCTCCCCCTCCACATAGTACTCATCCTCTTCCTCCTCCTCGTCCTCCTGGTCCTCCTCGTCCTCTTCGTAGAAGTCGTCGTTGTCCTCATTCTCCCCTTCGTGGGCATAGACGTCTGGGTATTTCTGCATGCACTCCTGCATGGCCTGGAACTCGTCTATACAGTCGGATTCCTCGAGCTCCTCGGGGCTGTAGTGGAAGCAGAAGGCAGACTTGAAGTATTCTTCACAGGGGCTGCTGGCTGTTGCCCCAAGGCACGGGCAATTCCAGTTAATTTCTCCGTTTGGCATTATCAACCCGTACTCCTCGTAGGGGTCGTTGGAGTTGCCAACCACCGGCTCTGCGTTGCTCTCATTGCTGGGACCCTCGTGGTCGTCTCTGGTCACAAATACGATTTGATCCTTCCCTTCCTGCCGGCAGTAGGCCATGGTAGTAGCTCTGGGTGCTGGTGCTCAGCGCTGGTGCTCACGACTAGCAGCTCGGAGCTCGCAGCTTGCAATGCTGGAGGGAGTGGCTGGAGCTGATACACCTTCAGGCTGTGACCTCCCTCTCCCTCTGGCCTGGAGGGAGGAGGTTCTGAGGCCCGCATGGACCCGCCCCCTCCAGGCCAGCCTGCTGCCAGCTCTCAGTAATTTTCAAAGGAAAACGTAAACTCCGGCAGTTTGGATGAGTACCCCTCAAGGGTCCATATGTGAAAGTTGGGTCCCCAGGGTGGTGCTATTTATTGGGCAGTCCCTGTGAATTTTTAAGCATCCCTGTAGAACCAAGTGGAAGATCCTTAGGTTATTGAAGGCAGGCCTTTGAAGGCAATAATGAGTCTACAATCTCTCAGGCCCTTTGCATCCCGGATCACGGTAGGACCCCCCTTTCTCTGGATCTGTGCTTCTGTCACTGCCGTCGCTGGAGCTGCCCATTCTTAGACTTGAATCTCCAGAACCGTGAGCCAAAATAAAACTCTCTTTACTTCCTAAGTACCCTGGATCAGGGATTTTGTTGTAAAGCTGTCTCATACACGATTCTTCTTTTCCTCCGCACCAGATAATTGCAAACTTGGCTGGGCGTAAGAATCATCCATCCGATGGCTTGTTCAAACGAACATTTCTAGGTTCCACACCTGAACATTGTCATTCGGTAGGTCAGTGGAGGCACTTGGAATCTGTAACTTTAAAGTAGTCCACTGGCCGGGCAGTGGTGGCGCACACCTTTAATCCCAGCACTCGGGAGGCAGAGCCAGGTGGATCTCTGTGAGTTCGAGGCCAGCCAGGTCTACAGAGTGAGTTCCAGGAAAGGCACAAAGCTACACAGAGAAACCCTGTCTCGAAAAACAAAACAAAACAAAACAAAAGTAGTCCACTGATCAATATGATCTGGACAATTTTCTAATTCTGAAATAAAATGATTGTTGATATGTCATAAGTTAGAGGAAATATGAGTTCTTTAATGGCAGTACAAAGGAAAATTGATATTTCTTTTAAATTATTTTTCTTCTGAGGGACAGACAACAATAAAAAAATGATGTCAATCCTGTTTTATCAAAATGTAGGCCTGAATTGCAATCCTGTATTTCTTATTTTGTTTGAGTATTGTTTTAAAATTAAACGGGTAGTTCTTAATGGCTCTCCCAAAGAAACCATGGACATACCTGTTATTTTTTAATTTTGCAAGTATAATTCAAACAGTTATAGCTTCTAGAATGGAAAACGAATTGGCCACCACTGTGACCCTGTTATAACAGTGACATGCAGCCTAGCTCACGGTCATTGTGCTGTCTAGCCCAGGTGTGGAGTTTTTAGGGGGGGAAGAGTGAAACCACCAAAGACTTAGGTGACCCAGCCGAAGTGCAGCTCACTTGTCTCAAAAGCCCTGACTGAGCCCGTGACTCACATAGGCATGCTTTTAAACTCCACCCTCTAAGGCAGCCTTGCTCAGGGATGCTGTTGAAAAGCCTTGGGAGGAATCCCTAAACCTCAGGCCTGAGGTCCTGCTCTTTCTTCTGCTGGCTGTACAGCTGTGATAGAGTCACTGGGGGTCTCACGTCCACGGCTGTACAGAGGGGACAATGAAATTCATCCCACCTAGCTAAGGAGAGAGGCCTCCCATTTTAAAAACAATTACTATCAACACAGGACCTTGAGTTGCTTAACAGCCATAGGGGTGGGTGGGCGCTGAGGTGGTTGCATCCGGGAACATCACCAAGGGAGGCTATGGTGAAGTCAGGAGCCTTCTGTGGCACAACACTTGGGTTTTCTTCCACAGTAGTGAGATTGGAAGCGCCTAGGCAGCTCGCCAGGTTAGAAACCAAGAGGATCTTTATTCTTTAATATCTACGCAATGAACGAAACTAAAGCAACCAGTCACTTGACAGATGTGCCCAGCACTAACGAGACAACCTTTCTTTCATCTTTCCTCCCTTCCTTCCTCCCCCTCCCCTCTCTCTTTTTTCCTTTCTTTCCTTTTTCCTTTCTTCCTTTCTTCCTTTCTTCCTTTCTTCCTTTCTTCCTTCCTTCCTTCCTTCCTTCCTTCCTTCCTTCCTTCCTTCCTTCCTTCCTTTCTTTCTTTTAAAAACTAGCATGCTGGCAGAAGCCTGTAATATCAGAATTTTGGAGACAGAGACAGGAGGATTAGGAGTTCAAGGCCAGCTTTGGTTATGTAGCAAGTTCAGGGCTATCCTGGGGTATGTGAGATCCCATGTCAAACAAGATCAAAGGGGCTAGTGCGACGGCTCACTGGGCAAAGTCACTGGCCGCAGAAGCCTGGTATCTGGGACCCTTGTCTGTCGAGCTCTGCCTTCTTCTCTTGAGACAGTGCCTTTTGCTAAGCCCGGAGCTCCCTGTTCTTGGACCAGGCTGGCGGCCAGCAAACTCCACAGGTCCTCCCGCCTCCCGCCCATCCTCAGTGTCAGCAGCAGGGTTGCAGGTGCACAGGGTCACAGCTGACAGACATGAGGGCGTTGATAATCTGAGCTCCTGGCCTCAGCCTCGTACAGCCAGTGCTCTTACCCACTGAGCCCTCTCCTCAGCCCAGCTTCAGTGGTTTCAGGAACGATTACAGGAAGTGTCTTCATACAGTATTATTTTTGAGTTAGTACAAAAAGTAGTGGGTGTCACTGTGGGATTTTCATACATACTTTTTGTTGATCTTTACAACTGCTTTAAAATATTTTATTTATTGTTTGACAATTTCATGTCATGTATAATCTTAGTCTTTGAAAAAAATCATTAATTGGGAATGAATGTTTCCTTTTCGTCTAACAGTGATGGGAAGACTGGATGCCCATGTATAGAAGAATAAAGTTAGACATGTATCTCTTACTCTGCACAAAAAAGGAATTCAAAATGGATAAAAGATCCTCGTATAAAACCCTAAACTTTGGAACTGCCAGATGAAAATATAGGGAAAACAGTTCAAGATGTAAACATAGGCAAAATCTTTCTGAAAATGACCCCAATAGTACAGGAAATCTCCTCAGGAGCTGACAAATGGGATTGGGTGAAATTACAGAGCCACCATAATTTACTGTACTCCGTGACTGATGCTGTGGAATAAAAAGTCATCAAGATTATTAGGAGCTGAGAAGATGGCTTAGTCAGTAAAGAGCATGCCATGTGAGCAAGACCACCTGAGTTTGATTGAGTCCCTAACACCCACATCACTGGATGCATGTGTATCTGTAATCTCAGAGTCGTGGTGACAGAGACAGGAGGGTCCCTGGGACTTGCAGTCTAGCTAATGAGTGAGGTCTGGGTTCAATGAGAGACTCTCAAAAAATAAGGTGGTAGCTTTGTTCATGTGTTCTTTTGTGAGACACCAATATTATTCTTTTTTTAAAAAATTTTATTTTACAATACTATTCAGTTCTACATATCAGCCACAGATTCCCTTGTTATCTCCCTTCCTGCCCCCTCCCCTTCCCCACAGCCCACACCCCATTCCCACCTCCTCCAGGGCAAAGCCTCCCCCAAGGACTGAGATTGACCTGATAGATTCAGTCCAGGCAGGTCCAGTCCCCTCTTCCCAGACTGAGCCAAGCGTCCCTGCATAAGTCCCAGGTTTTAAACAGCCAACTCATGCAATGAGCACAGGACCTGGTACCACTGCCTGGATGCCTCCCAAACAGATCAAGCCAATCGACTGTCTCACCTATTCAGAGGGCCTAATCCAGTTGGGGGCCCCTCAGTCTTTGGTTCATAGTTCATGTGTTTCCATTCGTTTGGCTATTTGTCCCTGTGCTTTATCCAACCTTGGTTTCAACAATTCTCGCTCATATAAACCCTCCTCTTTCTCACTAATTAGACTCCCGGCGCTCCACCCGGGGCCTAGCCGTGGATGTCTGCATCCAGATTCCTCAGTACTTAGATGGGGTTTCTGGCACAACTATTAGGGTGTTTGGCCATCCCATCACCACAATATTATTCTTTTCCCAATACAACTAACCAAGAACCCGAGGATAAACAGTCAACGGTCATGGAAATGCCCTGATGCTTATTAAAATCTCCCCTAGAGTTAGTATCTACTGACAATTCTTGTCTGCTTGCTTACTCTTGACTTTGATGGTTGCAGAATGATCATTTTCCAAGTTCCTCCTTTCTGACCTTCCACTTCAACTACTTGTTAGCCCTAGGCATTAAGCTAAAAGCAAGTGCTCTTCTTTCCCCCATTTATCTACTTGTCTGGCTAATCAGAGTGGACATATGCTCCTATATTTCTGTGGGTTTACAACTTATTACTGAGCTTCATTAGTTTGTTTTGGTGCTATGATTTGCCTCCTCTGTCCTTGAAGCATGTGACCATCTTTTTCCCAATCACTTCCTTCCTTCCTGGCAATCAAAATATTCTTTTTTTTTCATTTTTCTTTATTAAGAAATTTTCTGCTCACTCTACATACCACCCACAGATCCCATCTCCTCCCTCCCCCCACCACATCAAAATATTCTATGCTCATTGTATATCTACTGTGATCTGTCCCAGAAAGCAGCCAGATCAAACAAACCTCTGATAAACCTTTGATACTCACAATTGGTTGTATCCTTCTAGCAGTCTTGTGTGTATGTGTGTATGTGTGTTGGGGGGTGGGGGCACACATATGCATGTGTGTATACATGCATGAATGTGGAGGCCATAGATTGACATCTAGTGTCTTATTGATCACTTTTGAACCACTCCCCCTTTTTGAGACAGAGTCCCACTGTGTTGCCCTGACTCTCCTGGAACTCTCTATGTAGACCAGACTGACCTCAACTCACAGGGGTCCTCCTGAGTGCTGGGATTAAGGACCTGTGCCACTGTGCTTGACTAGCTCTTTCTGTATTTTAAATGTTAGCTGCCTGTCTGTAGTAGAGCTGGCCAAGATTTATCACCATTTTGTAGGCTGTCTCTTCAGTCTGACAACAGTTTCCTTGGCTACAGAAGCCCTTTAATTGTGGATAATCCCATTTGTCAACTCTTGAAGTTATTTCCTGTGCTATTGGGGTCCTTCTGGGAGAGTTCTTAAAGTGGCTCTTGTATGTTTCCCTCCAGCAGTTTCAGTTTTTATATTAATATATTTGTATAATAATTTTAAGAAGACAATTTAAAAAAGGATTTGGAAAGACCAGTGTGGCTAAAACTTGCAGGGAGGAGACTGGAGAAGGCAATGCTCCATCAAGACTAAAGTCTGGAGATCTGCAGAGGTGGTCCATACATCTGCAGCCCCATGCTGATGTGTGTGTGTCACGAAGCCAGGGATGTTCTTGGGTATCACATAGGCCTGGAAAGAGTTCCTCTTCCCCAGAGCCAGAATGGACAAGCGTCGTAATATCCGAGCATTTGGTAGACTCTGTAGAAGAGTGTTCCCTCCATAGTGACTGAAGGCCGTTCTTATCTGAGCTAGCCTCACAAAGCTGAAAAACAAGCCTTGAGGGAACCCAACTGTTTCCATATAACTTCATCCTAGAGAAGATTTAGTTACAAAATGCTAAAGAAGCCCTTTTTATTGAAGCAGAAAGACCCAGCATGGAACAATGGCCCTAGTGTCTGGCATCCCATCACTGACTGTTGTGATTATGTGAGACTATCTCCGTTCTTAGGAAACAGGCTGAAATGTTCAGGCCTCAAGGACTGTGGTCTGTGGGTCTTGCAAAAGGGGAGGAGTAGAGAACAAGTGAATGTGGAGCAATGTTAATGCAGATTTCTTTGCGCTGTTTTCGTTCTTGCAACTGTTAGACTGAAATTATTAATAGTCCAAGTTAATATGAATACGTTTAATGCTTCTTGTATTTCAGAAACACATAATTTGTTCTATTTAGATCATGTTATGGTGGTGCTCAATCTAGCTGCAGGGAAAGTATATAACTTTTAATTACCAACTGTTACACAGAATAGAAAATAGCCTCTGAGAGAGCACTTGCAAAGGCAGATAATTGCCCAAAAAAAGGGGAGAAATTTAACTAATAGCTCTTTGTAATCATGATGGACATTTGGAAATCCTTTAATTAGCAATCATTTCCTATATTTTACTTAAGTGAGAAAGTTTCAAATATCCTTTCTTCTGATCTGGTGTTCCTGTTTTTTTTTTTTTATTTTATTTTTTAAAATGACGTGTATCCTTGCGCAGCCTTGGTATGGGGGCGGGGAGGGGGGGCCTTGGACCTGCCTCAGCTGCGTGAGCTAGGCTCTGCTGACTCCCCATGGGAGACCTTGATTTGGAAAATGTGAGGATGGGGAGTGGATTGGTGGGGGAAGGCTGAGGGTGGGAAGAGGGAAGAGGGGGGATCTGTAGTTGGTATGTAAAGTGAATAGAAAATTTCTTAATAAAAGAATGAAAAAAAATGACGTGCATGAGCGTGTGTTTCTGTGTGGGTTTGTGCAAGTGCATTCTGGGCTGCCCAACCAGCTGTCCCTGCAGCTCCAGGGGATATGAGAGCCTCTTCTAGCTCTGCAGGCAGCTGCACCCAGGTTCCTGCAGCAAGGGCTCTGAAGCATCAAGCCATCTCTGTATATATTTTTAAAATTTTTTATTTTGAGATAGGATCGTCTCACTATGTAGTTCTGGCTGAGTGCAAATACACAAGCCTCCTGCCACTGCGTCCAGAGTGCTGAAATGACAGGCTTTTGCCAGCCCCCCTATTGATGTTCCTGTTGATGAAATTAATAGTCTAGCGCCTTTCTAAGTGTTTGGAAAAGTCGGACTTACTGTGCAAGGCAGAAGTAGATGGTCCTAGTATAAGGCAATAGGTGACAGGAGGACTTGTTCCTGGTTGCAGTGAGGAAGAACAGGTCAAGGTGAATCCAAGAATCCTGAAGTACGCCAGATTTCAGTATGTCCACATGTTCCCTCTAAGTTGGGGATGCATGGGCCTGTTATCACTCTGTGACCAGTTGCTGTTAGTTTTCCACACTGAGTGAGCCTAACTACTGTTAAGATGAGAAATAGAACTTCTTCGGTGAGCTTGAGGTTTGTGGTGCATGTAAGAAGACTCTGACATTTGATACTGAAAGAGAGCTGGGGGAAGTATTGTAGATTGTCAAGCAAATGAGCAATTCTCATTTCTGATATTCAGGAACAAATTTGATCAAAACGAGTACATTTTGGGCACTGCATTTGTATTAAATCTTCTTTCTCCCATCCAAGTGCTAACCAAGGCCAATCCTGCTTAGCTTCCAAGATCAGATGAGAGCAGGCACATTCAGGGGGGTATGGCCATAGACATAGAGCTCTGAAGCTTACCCCTCTTTCTGAGGTGTCTGAGAAGTATTAATTGAACATTCTTCTGCCTCATGGTCTGTTTATTTGCTTTAATATGAACCTTCTCTTTCCATGTTAGATCTTCCATAATTGAAAACATTTCTTAGTTCTATACACTTGCTTAATTTTATTTTTTAGACCCTGGCATGGTGGTGCCCACCTTTAATCCCAGCTCTTGGGAGGCAGAGACAGGAGGATCTCTAGAAGTTCAAGGCCAGCCTGGTCTACTCATCGGTTCGAGGACAGCCAGGGCTACACAGTGAGACTCTATCTCGAATTTTTTTAAATTTTATTTTATGATATCATGAAATTCAGTTCCATCCATGATTAGTGAAAATGTATGATTCAGAAACTTTCAAAGTTCCCAAATCAAAATAAACTCAGTGACTCAAAGCAGCAAGGCTTGCCTGGGGAGGAAATAAGATGCTAATGGCTCGGATAGGACTCTGCACAGCATCAAGCCCAGTGGTCCTCAGCTCTGGCTCCATTAGAGTCATCCTGGGAGCTTCAGACATCTTATGACAGTAGAACTGAAACTGCCCCCATGAAAGGGGACTCACGATGGGGTGGGAAGGAGAGGGTAGCAAGGTGTAAGGGGAGGATGCTCAAAGTAAAGTACACACTTGTGCAAAAAAAAAAAAGGCCTTATGTGACTTACAATAATGACAAGGAGGATAGTGATAATAATAATTAATAAATAAAACTCTCACAGTCGGGAAATCAAATCAGAATGTCTGGAAGTGGTTTGGCTGTCAGCAGCTTTTGAAGTTCCCTGGGTGGTTTCCACAGAGTACTCCAAGGCTGAGGAACATTGATCTAGACTGAGACGTGATTTTCACCATCTTATAAAGTGAGTATTTCAAAGGACAAAATGCAAGAACTGATCTTAGATTGTCTTACAGGCGTGTATAAATTATAACTCCAAACTCTGTCCTATAAATAGATACTCATATTCATTGAGTATCTTTTACAGTATAAAAGGACCACTTAAAAAACACTGTAAATTTAAGGAAGTTTGAATGAAAAATGAGTGAATGAATATATTAATGCACACAAAGAATATAATAGGAAATATATTTGCTAAGCCTGGTGGCACAGGCCTGTAATTCTAGCTACTTGGGAGGCTGGGGCAGGAGGATCATCAGATTGCATTCAAAGCCAGCCTGGACAACTTAGAATACGAACAAAAATGCTCCCACAACCCTTATCACTCAGGAAATTACAAGGGCTCTGTGAGCTCTTTGTCAGGAGCTGGGAACAAAGTCTAAATACATAGTTCTTCTTCTTCTTTTAAAAAAGATTATTTTTGTTTTATGTGTATGGCTGTTTTGTCTGCATGTATGCCTGCCTGGTGTCCATGAAGGCCAGAAGAGGTATGGGATTGTTGTACCTGGAGTCCCCCAAAGACCACCAAGAGACCAAATCCAATGCAAAAGCTGAGTCTTTTTACTGTTGTGTGTTAACCCGGGCCTCTCCATCCATCTGATGCAGCAGCAGAGCAGGAGAGACCCTGAGTAGCAATGGGGCAGGGTTTTTGAAGCAAGGGGGGCTTGGGGTCTACAGACTACATGGGAACAGAATCAGGATTGGTTTATGTGAGTGGCAATCATGTTAGTAACTTTTAATTCGCTAGGGTTAGTTGGGGGTTACAGTTATCCATTTTGGGGCAGGCCAGGACAAGTCCCAAGCTTTGTCCTTGAGCTGATGTGGAGGCTGGCTGGCCTAGTACATACTGACTGTGGGGGCTGGCTCAGTGGCCCAGGCTTGGTGCATCCTATCTCCCTGTCCCTGTTCAGCAGGAACATCAGTGATAAATTGTCTTTTATTCACGGCTCTCCCAGAAACTGCTTGCTCAGTCTCAGGAAACTGAAATTGAGGCCTGATCTCTGAGAGAAGACTGAGCAGCCTGTTATGGCATCTGCTTGGTCCTTTCAGGATCACCGTGAACTGGAGTGGAAAATGCTTGTGAGCCACTATGTGGGTTCTAGAAACTGAACCTGGGTCCTCTGCAAGAGCAACAAATACTCTTAACCACTGAACCTTCTCTCTAGCCCCCAAATCATGGTTCTTATTGTGTTACACCACCATTCTCTTTAAGACTGAACATTGACCATTCCAGAAAGAGAACTCGCTCATCTTAACATAGTGTAAACTTACAGAGTTTTTTCTTACAGCTGAAGGTCACCTTATGCAGAAAAACAATTGCAACTGCTCACAGGGTAATAACAGTGAAGACCTCAGCAGAACAGTGACGGACATTAAGGGTCTCAAGGACTACCCAGGGAGGGAGCATATCAAAAAGCTTTGAGAGTGTCTTAGTAAGGTTTCTATTGCTGTAATAAACACCATAGCGCTGTGATAAGTAACCCGGGGAGGAAAGGGCTCATTTTAAGTCCATCATCCAAGGAAGTCAGGGTAGGAACCTCGAGGCAGAGGCTGAAAGAGAAGCCATGGAGGGCTGCTGCTTACTGGCTTGCTCCCCATGGCCTGCCCAGCCTTCTTTGCCCAGGACCACCACCCAAGTGGGATGGGCCCTTCCACATCAATCATCAATCAAGAAAGTGCCCTGGGAGTTGGAGAGATGGCTCACTGGCTGCTCTTCCAGAGGTCCTGAGTTCAATTCCCAGCAACCACTTGGTGGCTCACAACCATCTGTAATGAGATCTGGTGTCTTCTTCTGGCCTGCAGGCATACATGCAGGCAGAACACTATACATAATAAACAAATAAATCTTAAAGAAAAAAGAAAATACCCTATAGACTTGTCTACAGGCCAATCTGATGGAGGCATTTCCTCAATTGAGGCTCCCTCTTCCCAGATGACTCTGGTTTAATTTAAGTTGATAAAAACCAAACCAAAAAAACCCCACAATACCCAAACCCAAACAAATAAACAAACACAAGTAGCCAGCACAGAGACCTTGCCTCAAAATTTTAGAAAAAAAAATGGAAAGTGGGTTGGGGCTGCAGCTCAATGATCCAGCACTTGCCTCCCATGACTGGGACACTGAATTCAATCTCCAGAACAAGAAATAAAATGCAAAAGGAAAGAAAACACTTTATTTTATTTTATTTTATTTTATTTTATTTTATTTTATTTTATTTTATTTTATTTTATTTTATTTTATTTTACAATACCATTCAGTTCTACATATCAGCCACGGGTTCCCCTATTCTCCCCCCTCCCACCCCCTCCCCTTACCCCCAGCCCATCCCCCATTCCCACCTCCTCCAGGGCAAAGCCTCCCCCGAGGACTGGGATCGACCTGATAGACTCAGTCCAGGCAAGTCCAGTCCCCTCCTCCCAGACTGAGCCAAGAGTCCCTGCATAAGCTCCAGGTAAGAAAACACTTTATTAGTATACTGTATTCACAGCTAAATAAAAGAAAGCTTTGTATTTCAGCTAAGACTTGGGCATCGGGGAAGACGTTATCATCATGCTTCTAGTTAGGAAGGGGACAGGGACACAGAGGGGCGTGAGAACTGCTGGAGTCATTTGCCCATTTTCTTTTTGTTCATTTTTAAAAGTTATATTTATTAACTTTTTTGACGGGAAGGGCATGTACATGCCACAGTACACATATGTATGGAGGTCAGAGGACAACTTTTGGGAGTCTGTTTTCTTCTATCACGTGGCTCTCAAAGGTTGGCATTAGGTGGTTAGGTTTGGTGGCAAGCCCCTTTACCCACTGAGCCGTGTAACCAGCCCTTCTGGTTTGTTTGATAGGGTCTCATGTGGCCCAGGATGGCCTCATAGTCTTTAGGTAGCAAAGGTTGGGAGCTATGACCTTGAACTTCTGCTCCTCCATGTCTCTCTACTTTCTGAGTGCCAGAAGTAAGGCTCGTGCGACATTCCCAGTTTTTCCTAGTTCTTTAGTGTCTTTTTAACACTGAACCAAATCTTGCACTCGGCACTGGGTAACATGGAATGATGCAATTGGAGCCAAGGCTGTGCTAAAACTGTGTTCCACTCCTGGCTGCAGTGTAGATGTGATGGTTGGAGCTACAGGAGTCATCTTGGACCATGAATGCTCATTTTCTGAAGCAGCTTAGTGACCTTGCTCTCCTCAGAAGAAAGTGGCTTTCATAGTTTTCTGCCCACACTCTGCGTTCTCTCCACATCTATGGCAGCATCTCAACACAGAACGCTTCACTTCACCCTGATTCTACTTCCCCCACCATGTTACCAGTGATTCCCAGCATCAGCTGACCCTGGAGTCCTTCTTGGTCTCATCAGCCACGTTTCTGCCCCTCTTTTGAAGTTCGCGTCAGTTCCTGGTTGTCCTGTTTGTTGTCTCCGAAGGAGCCAGGGCTACAGGTTCCTTGGTATTTGTATGAATGGAAGACAATGTGCACGGAGTGGTTGAGGACACAGATTCTGGAGTTGGACTGTCGGGGCTTAAATCCTGGCCCTTTCCTTAGGTAACACTAAGCAAGCTGCTTGACCTCACCATGTTTCAGTTTACTCGTATGGAAAATGGGGATGATAATAATAATGGACTCTCCCTGACTGGTTATGAGGAATTAAACAACACACACACTGAGGCATCAGTGCAATGCCCGATGCAGTAGTAAACCCTAAAGAACGGAAACGGTTATTTGTAATGGCACTTTTCTTCCTTATGGTTCCATTGACAAAAGTTACGAGAGCGATCCTAGGAGCCAGCTCAGTATGTTTTCCAGGGAGGACTGGTGTTGAATATGCGGACTTCCTTCTTTGCTGCCTGCCTTCCCTGTATTATGGTGTTCTTGGGGCAGCACGCCTCCACTGGGGAATGCAATGCTTTTCTTTAGCTGTTTTAAACAATAGAAAGGGTATAGCGCTTGGTCTCATCTCTCCTGTAGCTAGTGCATTGCAGCTATCGTGTGTTAAATAACTTTATGGTCTTGTTGGGCTCCCACTGGGGCCAAATATAGCTCCAGAAAGCGGCCAAGAGCATCTGGCTTTGAGAAACCTCCCTTCCCCTCCAGGCACCTGCTGCAGAAGGGATGTACTATTTGTGCCTTTCCAGCGGGGAAGGAAGAAACTAGGAACAGCGTAGTTGACACTTAACAATGAGATAGCCATATCTAGTGTGTGTCCTGTTAAAGTGCTGTATTAACAGGGTCAAGACCATCACTTTAGTCTATCGGGCCATTCTTCAAGCATTGACTGAGCACTGGTTCCATACCAGACACTGTGGCATACATAGACAAGCAAAGCAAGATGGCTGCCCTTTAGGCTTCTGGGTGAAGGTAGTTCGGTGCCTTGTAGGCTTTGACAGACTGAGGAAGTTCCTCTGTCCTCCACTTACAAGGAACTGTATGTTTAACCTTTGTTCCAAGTTCCTGACAGAGGGCTCCCAGAACCTGTGTGATTTCCTGAGTGATAAGGTGCTGCAACATCCTTTGTTCTAACGTTTGGCCTTTGGCGACGTTGCTGATTGAGGGCTCTAAGTCCCCTGCAATCCCCTGAGCGATGAGGGTGATAGAAGATTCTTGTTGTTCACATAGAGCTCTTCCATCCCTTGAATGGTAGGAGCCCCCCCCCCTTCTGAGACTACTCTCAGCACTTCAAGATGAGAGCTGATTGCAAAACAGATCAAACTTTGAGTAGCAGAGGCTTAGAACTTTTAGGTCCACCCCCTCAACCTCTAGGGGTGGAGAGATGGCCTGGGGAATAGGTTATGTCTCTCTGATGAGTCCCTAAATGCCCAGATCCAGAGAGGTTGGTGAGTGCATCTGTGTGCTGGGAGGGTGGAACATCCTAATGTATAGGGGCATAAGCTCCTGGACGTCACTTTGTGTGCCTCTTGTGGAAGATTAGTTTGAAGATGTGTTACATTTGTTTATGCTGTGGAACACTTGTTGAATGATGTAAAGATGTGTTGCATTCTTTTATGTTGCACATGTTAAACTGTGAAGCTGTGTTACTTTACCTGTCTAAAATACCTGATTGGTCTAATAAAGAGCTGAACGGCCAATAACAAGGCAGGAGAAAGGATAGGCAGGGCTGCCAGGCAGAGAGAATAAAAAGGAAGAAAAGAGAAGATGGAGGAGCAAGAAAAGGAGGAGAGGAGACTCCCGGGGCTGCCACCCAGCTACACAGTAAGCCCCGGAGTAAGAAGTAAAGAAAAGTATATAGAATAGAGAAAGACAAAAGCCCAGAGGCAAAAAGTAGACTGCATAATTTAAGTTAAGAAAAACTGGCTAGAAACAAGCCAAGCTAAGGTTGGGCATGCATAAGAAAGAATAATTATCCATGTGATTATTTGGGAGCTGAGTGGCAGGCCCCCAAAAGACCAAAGAGTAAAGAGTAAAACAAAACAAAACAGAGCATGTACCTCTTCACCAGGACACCTCACAATAGCCTCTATAACAAAGTGGTAAACATAATGAAGTTCTGTGAGCAACTGTAGCAGGCTACCAAACAGGGGAAGGGGACGGGGAGAATCTCCCAAATTTCTAGCTAGCTGATCAGAAATCCCAGATTTAGGAGGGTTAGGACTTGCAATTAACATTTCGAGTGGGAGCAGTCTTGAGGGACTGAGTCCTCAAATTTTGGAATCTGTAGGCTCAGACTTGAGTTGAATTGTAGGGCTTCCAGGAAGATGGAGAGCTGATGGTTGATGAGAAAAAAATCCCACATATTTGATTGGTTTAGAAAGGTTCTGTGGCTAGAAACAGTTAGCATGTTAGGGGATATTCAATCACACTGTGATCCTTGAGTTTACATTTGCATTGATTCAATAAAGTGAACCTTGGGTCAGGAGGCTGAGTTAGCAATTAGTTGACAGAAAGTAAACATAGAGCATCAGAGGGCACCCGAAAGAGAGACACAGGAAGTAGTAGGAAGGGGATTTGGAATGGTGCCGAATTTTCTGTTTTGGCAGAGCGGAAGGAAGCACAGGGCTTTTGAAGAAGGGGCCAGCAAGGAGAGAAGGTTAGGGTTTTTGCCACTCAGCCTCTCTGAGCTCATAGGTTTTCACCCCAGCCTTTGAATTTTGAGTCTTATTTATAATTAGAATGATAGAGATTTAGTGAAAGCTCCCTTTAGCGGCAGCGGCAGAGCTGGTGCCTGCGGGAACCGAATTCCCTCCAGGCTGTGTGGCCTGAGCGGCCAGGCCGCTGCTAGAGAAGCAGGCTGGTAATCGTGAAGTTGCAATTACTGCCTGAGACAGCAAAGATTAGGGCACAACCACTGTGCCAAAGTTAAAAGAACATGAGCAGATTCTTATGTCAATCTTCTAGTATCAAAATCAGAAAAATATAACTCACAGTAGCTTAAACAGTAAAGGGAATTTATAACTACAGAAAGTAAAAACTTTAGCAATAGCTTTTGGAGAGGCTTGATCTGGTAGCCTAAAGACATCACCAAGGACCCTGTATTTCCATTTGGCTTTGTTCAGAATTGTTCAAACAAAAGACACATTCCCTTGCAACCTCACTACGACTTCTGGCAACAGGCAGGGTTTTCTCTTCTTCATTTCTAGTTGGAAAAAGGATATTGGCTGGTTTCCTAACAAAAAGTCCTGACATTGGTTTTGATTGTCTTGGACCATACATCATAACTGCCTCTGAGTATGAATTGCATGGCGGGGGTCGGGGGGGTGGGGTGGGGAGATGAAATACACTATGTTAGCTTTCCTCAAATGCTACATCCCCGAAACAATACAAGGGAGGTAGATTGTGGAGCAGGAATTGATAGCAGTAGCATAACCAATTACATCGATAAAATACTTTCAAAGGTTAACTGTGGATATAATCCAGTAATAACAACATCATCTTATCTCTCCCACATTTACCAGAGTCTTGTTCCTGTATAGCGAGTTTCCCAGCCTTGACATTCTTAGCATTTGAGGCAGATTTTGCTTTTGCTCTGTGTGTGGGGGTGAGGGGGGTAGGGGGTGGGTGGAGCGAGGGCACCCCATGTTCTCTGGCAGACAAAACTGCTTTTTCTTGAGTCACCATTTTGTAGTTAAACCTTTTAGGTAAAAATCCCTATTATGGATGTCTGGAGACATTTCAGTTGCCACAGCTGTGGGAGAGTGGGTGGTGCCACTGCCATCTAGTGGGTAAAGGGCAGGGATGCTGCTAAGCATCTGCAATGCACAACATAGTCCCCCCACCAAAAAAAAAAAAAAAAAAATCTATCTGGTCCAGGATGTCGTGGTGCCAAGGTTGAAAAGCTCTGCACTAGCCAAAAATCTGAAGACAGTTTCTAATTTTATGTTTTTTTGTTTTTTTTTTTGAGACAGGGGTTCTCTGTGTAGTTTTGGAGCCTGTCCTGGATCTCGATCTGTAGACCAGGCTGGCCTGGCACTCACAGAGATCTGCCTGCCTTTGCTTCCCAAATGCTGGGATTAAAGGCATACGCCACCATCACCTGGCCTAATTTTATGTTTTAAACACAAACCATTCTATATTTGCCAACACTACAAGAAAAATACTCAGTAATACTGAACAATTGAGAATGGGGGGAGCATTTCATCTTTCTGACAGTCAAGGTTCAGTTTACTAAGCATTACTCTTCCTTCTCTTCCTCTGCCTTCTCTTCCTTCTTATTCTTCCTCCTCCTCTTCTTTTCTATTGAGTTCAGTATGGCTTCAAACTCCAGCAATACTCCTGCCTCAGCCTCTGAAGAGTAGAGTTTACATGCTTAAGCTACCACATCTGGTTTAAACATTTAATTTTCTAAAGGAGTTCATTAAAAGTAAGAGTGTGTGTGTGTGTGTGTGTGTGTGTGTGTGTGTGTGTGTGTGTGTGTGTGTGTGTGTATGGGCCTGTGCATGTACCTGTAGAGGTCAGAGGTCAATGCCAAGTATTTTTCTCTATAACTCTCCACCTTATTTTTTTGAGACACAGTCTCTCTCTGAACCTGGAGCTCACTGATGGGTTAGATTGTTTAGGCAGTGAGTTCCCAACATCTTCTGGTCTCTGCCTTCTGGTGCACCAATTCTGACTTTGTATATAGGTGCTGGGGATCTTTTGTGACACACTTTATGCATTCAGAATTTTCTCAATACCAATGCCCCCCACTCTTCCATGTGTATGGTGTGCATGGGTGTGTGTGTGTGTTTACATGTGTAGAGACCAGAGGTTGATATCAGGTATCTTGCTCTATTGCTCTTCACATTATTATTAATCATTATTTGAGGCTGGGTCTCTCACTGAACCTGAGGATTGCTGATTTGGGCTGGCTGGTTCAATAAGCCCTGGACTTTCCTTCCCTCCTCTTTCCAGTGTTAGGATATTAGGTGTGTGTTGCTGTGCTTAAGCTTATAAGAATTCAGGTGCTAGGGATCCAAATGCATGCTTGTGCAACAAGTACTTTACCGACTGAACCATCTTTCTAGCCCCTAAAGTATTTCTTTTAGTTCTCTTACCTGCTTCTGCGCCAAACCACAGTGGGATTTGAAGGATAACATCTGGCATATAAAAATCATCATAGTTCCACAGTGCTTGCTTAGCACGCATGAGATGCTGGGTAAAAACCCATCATAAGACACTTCGTTTATGATATGGTACTTTAATATAATTGCTAATTTCTGCTGACATGAATGATACTTTCAATTCCCACTAAAGCTAGCCTTTGCACAATTTATTTTTGTGATATCTAGATTATTGAAACACATGGGATTCTTAATCCATACTATAACGAACATTTGCATTCTTACACAAAGTAAGATAGTAGCAGAAACGTCAGAGGCATTCGGGAAGATATTGGCTTTCACTAATGTAACGAATAGTTGTAGAGTTTCCCCCTTTGTCAGTATCTTGAGCATTGGAACAACAGGGCATTCTGTTAAATATTTTGGATATTATGAGTTTCCAGTCAGATTTCCTTAATGAGTTGTTAAGGATGATGGAAAACAGTGTTTGGATAGGAGCTGAGATTGGATTTCTTGTTGTATAATTCTGGACAATATACTAGGTCCAAAGATTCCCTTGTGACCTCTTTCTTACTTCTTAAGTGGTAGAGATTTGGTCTGCTGTTTCATGTCCCCACCAGAAACTCCTCTGTTATCCTTTATTTCCTATTGATGGTCTTCTCTTTCTATTCAGTCTTCCATGTTTACCCTCCTAGCCTTTCCAAGATGAGGTTAATTGTACACTGTCTCTTCATTTTAAGTAACTTGGTACTAAAATGACACCAACTGGTATGCTGCAATAAAATTTTAGCATTAGCTATCAAGAATTAATGTAGATTTTGTGAGTTAAAGGATACATTCATTACCAAGACGGTCAATTGTTCAAGTGTTAGTCACGGGTCAAGCTACACGACCAAACTCAAAGTCAATGGTGTGGAAGTTAGCAGTTGGAAAACAGGACCTGGTAAGTTCTGCAGAGCACACAGGCGTGCTCCAAAGGAGATGGTGGTTAGTTCTGCTTGGGAGCAGCAAGAAGGACTCAGAGAGAAGAGAATGACTAAGCCAAGATGGTTCTTTGCTTCTTTGAGACAGTCTTCCTATGTGGCCTAGGCAGGTCTTGAACTCACAATCCTTCTGCCTTAGCCTCCAGGGTACTAGAACTGCAATATTCCTAATGTTGACTGATGAAGTTTGAGCCAGAATGAAGGTGGCTGGCCTTCAACTCGCTGTTCTTCTGCTTCCATTTCCTAAGTGTTGGGATTATAGGCCTACACCACCATGCCTGGTTTACAAGACATGTAAAATATGTTTTATGAGCTTATAAAGAATTAGGTTTCATTATGACATTTCATTTATTATTATTATTATTATTATTATTATTATTATTATTATTATTATTATTTTGAGACAGGGATTCTCTGTGTAGTCCTGGCTGTCTTGGAACTCATCCTGTAGACCAGGCTGGCCTCAGATCTGCCTGGTTCTGCCTCCCGAGTGCTGGCATTAAAGGTATGCGCCACCACACCCAGTGGCATTATGGCATTTTAAAATAAAGATTTAAAAAATATTTATTTATGTGTATGTGTCTGTGTAAGTGCATGTCACATATGTGTGGGTGTCCAATGAGGCCAGAAGAGGGTCTCAGATCCCCTAGAACTAGAGTTACAAGTGTTTGCAAGCCACCTGATGTGGGTGCTGGGAATCAAACCTGGATTCTCTGGAAGAGCAGCAAGTGCTCTTAGCCACTGAGCTCCATTACAGTATTTATGTTAAAAACAAAACCCAAAACCAAAATTTATTTCTATTGTTTCTCCTCATTAGCCCATAAGAGATCTTTAAGGGGATCTTAAAGAAACATGGTTTTCCCGATGATCAGGTAAGTGCTTATGGATGAAGGAAGGGGAGACATTTCCTTGTCCATCTTCATGTCCCCAGGTATTCACATCCCTGACATAAAACAATGCCCAATGAAGTTTCATGAACAAAAGAATGAATGAAGTAGATGCATTGCATTTTTGGAAATGCTCTTACCTAATAGAGAACTTCTGGACATTGCAAAGGATTTTTTAAAATGTAGATGAGGGACTGTGACATCCAGAGAATGGATACTTTTATATGAGGGGAAGGGAATGACAGGGAGAGAAAGAAAATAATGGCAGATCCAAAGGCACACTTGGCCTCTCATTAGCCAAGTAGACAGGACCTAGTTGTATAAGTAAGGGAGAACACAGCATGCTCTACATATTGACCAGAGGAATATTTTATTAAGGCTCCACGACTAAAGCCATCACCACCAGAAAGCACTTAGATAGTTTCCTTCAATTTCTCCCGATTGGCTACAGCCAGCCCAGTCCTACTCTGAAACATCCCGAGATGATGAAGTCAGAAGACCTCGCTTTCATATCACAACTTAGAGTGTATAGTAGAATCCTAATTCTTAACCAGAGCAAAAGCATCCTTTCTGCAGATAGGTTCCATCTAAGGAGATGGAATGAACCAGGACTCTCCCACAGAAGATTCTACTCTGTGGAGTTATTGAGAATTTTTTAAAAAAAATTTGTATATTGGAGGGAGGAGAAAGGGGATGCAGTTTTACATGAGCCATCATGAACCTCCTGGCTATGATGGGATGACTTCCTGTGAATCTGCTTTTCCTGCATCAGCAAGAGGAGCTTGTGGGTGAATAATGCCTTTGCCTGGTAGTTTGAGTATTTATTATTGAGGCAGGACTGGGGCCATGTTTGTGTGTACATGGGCTTACTTATGGCAAAGGAAAGGCTGTAAATAGTGTCTCAGGGTCTCCCTAGGAACCAGTTATGGATTAGAGTAATTGAAATTAATTAGGGTAGTTGGAAATGTTGGCAGAAGAGGTGGGTTGTGATCGAAAGCCTTCTGAAGGATTTCTTCTTTCATTTTCTACCAAATGATACTCAGTAAAATAAATTACCACCAGCAAATTTAGAAGATGAACAAGGGTTTGGGTTTGAGTAGTAGTGAAAATCAATTCTCTATGTTTTCTAGAGCTAAGACCTTGTTTCAGGAACCAGTAACTATTTAGACCCAAATATCTCTCAGTGGAATCATCCTCCCCGTTTCTGAAACTAATCCTTTGGGCTGCCTCTCCCTTAGTTTGGCCTGTGGGGCTCTCTACAAACATCAAGGCTGGCAGAGTAACAATCTGTGAGAAGCAAGAAAGAAATCTGGTTCAACATGACTTAGTCAGTTAATGTTGGGTCAAACTTCTAGAGTCTGACCACGGGTAGTTTATTTTAGGCATATTTAAGCACAGTACAATTCTGGGAAAAGTTTTCTGATGGTAATTAACTCAATCCCATGTGTACAACAAAGTTTAAGCCATGTTTACATTGAAACTCTTTACAAAGTGCAGATGGCCTCTTCCATAAAGATGGGTACTGTTGACTCAGAATCAATGCTCAAGATAAGGGTCCAGGGAGAATGACAGAGACAAACATAATAGCCTGTGGGAGTCAGGAGTGGCCTGACCCTAAGGATGACGCAGAGGTTACCTAAGCTCTTGTAAAGTACAAGTGACATCTCTCAGAAGGATGGCTTTTAATGAACTGAGACACAATGTTCAAGATAAAGGTCTAGGGTGGGAAAGTTTAGGATAAATGTAATAGTCTAGGGGATTCTGGTGTGGCTTGACCCTGTAGATAGCACAGTTCACCAGGCTACTAAGTACATCCATTCCCAGCTTTCTGGGTGGAAAACAGGTAAACATGTCCTGTTGAGGAGACAACTCTACATGTTCAACATTCCCTGTTTCCATAGCGCTTATTTGTGAGCACAAGCACCATGTGTCCTGTACATTGGGCTACTAAGATCTTTAGAACATTCTTGATATTTTTCAAGTCCTGGGGGCTGCAGTTTGGAGATGTTTTCCCATTGCAGGTTCTATTCAGAGTCTCAACAGCTGTACTTACTGCTCTACCCCTACCATTCCTGAGCTAACAGGGCAGAGAGTGGAAAATTAGACTTCTAAGAATCAGAAATTGTTACTTTCTAGCGCTCTGGCTTCTGCTGTGGTTTGGATCTGAAATATCCCCCAGACGCTCATGTCTGTAATGCTTGGTCTCTAGCTGATGGTGTTACAGTAGGGGGCTATGGAACATTAAGCAAGTATTGTGTAGTTGCCAGAAGTAGGTCACCAGGGATATATATATATATATATATATATATATATATATATATATATATATATAGACAGCCTCAGCTACAAGCTCCTGCCACCATAAACTAAGCTCTTCTGCCACGATGGACTAAGACCCTCTCAAACCATGAGCCAAGGTAAACCATTTTTCTCTGGAGTTGCAAGGTCAAGTATACCATCACAGTGTTACAACACAGCCAACACAGCTTTCATTTGCTCTAAAATCAGTACCTGGTTTTCCTTTGTATGATTCTCCCTCGGTAGCCTTAGTCTAAGCCTTTCTTCCTCCCACCCTTACCCTTGACCCTTCTACCTCATTGGCTCACCTGGACACACACCCAACCTTGACCATAGGAATACCCTCCTTTGACAGGCAGGCCATATTTCTAGTTGGTCTGTATAAGGGCCAAACTTCGTCTTGGCCTTTCACGGCTGGGTGCATTGAGCTTGAATTGCAGGCCAGGCCCTGTCTGGGAGGATGCTGCTTAAGGATGAAGCCAGGGAACAGAGGGAACCAGAAAGAGGTGATAGGAGCCAAGGGACAACTGCTATCTTCATTTGAGTCATTGAATTGTTAGCCTCAAGACAAGACCAAACTCTGAATTAGTCAGTTATTTGAGCTGACAAATTCCTCTTACTGCTTATGTCTCTTTGAGTTGGGGCTTTATTACTGGAAACCAAAAACCTGAAATTGAATTCATTGGTGACAGCATTAAGAAGAA
The DNA here is from genome assembly GCF_049852395.1 of Peromyscus maniculatus bairdii. Taxonomy (NCBI): domain Eukaryota; kingdom Metazoa; phylum Chordata; class Mammalia; order Rodentia; family Cricetidae; genus Peromyscus; species Peromyscus maniculatus. The sequence goes on from NC_134875.1 coordinate 91,616,838, forward strand.
AAGTCACATTTTATAAAGAAGTGAGGGGAAGCTGTTAGAATGAAGTGATTTAGTTGAGGTAGCAGATTGTAAGCAACGTAAGGCTCAAACTTCAGGGCTGGGATAGAGTTCGGTGGTAGAGCACTTGTCTGGCATGTGCATAGTCCTAGGTTCAATCCCTGCTACTAAAAACCAGGCCCAGGCTTCTGATACTAGATCTACCGTACCAATTATTTCTCACCGGATAAGAAATCTGTACATAATTTAGTAATATGAGGCAACAATTTTATTTGTTCTTTTTTTTTTTTTTTTACGAGGTTTTACGAGGTTTTTTTTTTTGTTGTTGTCTTGTTTTTGTTTTTTTGAGACAGGGTTTCTCTGTGTAGCTTTGCGCCTTTCCTGGGACTCACTTGGTAGCCCAGGCTGGCCTCGAACTCACAGAGATCCACCTGGCTCTGCCTCCTGAGTGCTGGGGTTAAAGGCGTGCACCACCCGCCTGGTTTATTTGTTCTTAACGCTACAGACTGTCGTTTGGCTGGGCTCAACTGGTAATTTCTACTGGTCTTGTTTGAGGTTACACATGTAACTGTGGTACTAGCATGCAAGAGGGTTCAGTAGGGCGGTATGGCTTAGGATGGCCGCATCCACATGCTCAGCAAGTGGTTCTAGCTGTTACTGGGCACAGTCCTTATCCATTCACCTTTGCTGCAGCCCATCTCAGACTCATTCATGAAAAGGCCTGAGGATAGTAAGACAGAGTGAAAGGTAAAAGGCACGTTAGGGCTCAGACTTAGCGGTGGTATGGTGTCATCCTTACTGACTATTATTGGTTAATGCAAGATTCAAGAGGAGGTGGAAATAGACTCCGGTTCTCGATGAGAGGACCAGCAAAGGCATATTACAAAGGGAAATGAATAGAAATATGGGAAGAACTGTTGTGACCTTCTTTGCAAATAGTCTATGATGTGGTACCTGCTAGGGGTTATTGTTGAAGATGTATTAAAGAGGTATGTTGAAATCCCATCCCTTCATTCCACAGAATTTGGCCTTATTTGCAAATATGATCTTGGCAAAGATAACTAACATAAAAGAAGGTTATTAAGGTAAGCCCTAATCCCTAAGGATTGTAGGTAAACATCAGAAGCTAAGAAGATTCTCCCTAGAGATTTTAGAAGGAGCATAATCCTGCCCATGTCTTGATTTTGGATACTAACCACCTTTATCACTTAACACTAGCAATTATGAGATACAGACCCAGCATGGAGAAGTCAGGTCAGTCACTGTAGCTGTCTTTTATGTTGCCCCATTAAAATGGACATCAGCCCGGATTTAACATATGAAATCTTTAAGCAATGTGTATAGTTATTACTTATACTCTGGTGGCTACATAGCTTGTGTGCTATTTTCCAGGGAGCCCCACAAATATACACACCCCAGGTTTGTTTACCATCATAATAGTAGCCGAAGCAGGTGCGTCCTACTAAGTGCATTCTGTAGATAAGGATTCTTCCACTAGTTAATGCTGTTAGTGTATTTGCAAGGAGGTTGGTCATCAACAGGTACACAAGGAGAACCGGTTGCCTCAGATTACCTTCCTTACTAGGGAAGCCTTCAGTAGAAGGAGAAATTGAGTTGCAGGTTGTTGCCAACCCTTTCCTCCCCAGCTTCCAAGGGGCAAGAGAGGCTGAATGCCTTCGTTATTTATTTGTGGCTTCCCAGACTAGGAAAGCTAGGGACTTTTCCACATGCTTTAAGAATAATACCGCATCTGAGCCTCCCAACAACCCAAGGGAGTCATTAGTTGTTTTTTTCCTTTAGTGATAACTTTTCATTTTTAAAGAGAGAAAATGTATTCAAAATACAACAAATTGTTTTGGCCAATTATCAGTAGATAGTGAGAATTTCCCATGTTATAATCACCATGGATTATATTTTCAAAGGTTGTTTATTAGATGCATGCACTCGCTCTAATTTTTCACAGGAATAAAACTATAAAGAACATATTTTTGCAGAAACCTGTATTTAATCTAAATTTGTTTTAACTTTGTTTCTATGGCATTCTCCCCTTCACTGTTTAGAGAAATTTTACATACCTATAGAGAAAGTTCATGCAGATATCAACTCAATAAATTTTCACAATAAAGAATTACTTGTTCCTGGGCTTGGAGAGCTGGCTCAGTGGTTAAGAGAACTTGCTGTCCTTCCAGAGGACATGAATTTGGTTCCTAGCACCAACATAATGCTGACAATCATCTGTAACTCTAGTTCCAGGGGATCTGACACTCTCTTCTGGCCTCTGTGCATACCCACACATATGACATACACCCCGACACATACTTATACATAAGAAATATTATCTGTTCCTAGGGTTACCTTCATGTATCCTTCTAGGAATTACACCATTGTCTCCCATCAAGGGTAATCACTATTCTGGCTTCTGACACCAGAGATTTTATTTTGTTTATTTTTAAATTTTGTGTAAATATGGTCGTCACATTGAACACACTCTTGTGATTGTCTTCTTTTTTTCAGCATTTATCCATGTGGTTGTCTGAGTTATAGTTGGTTCACTTGAAATAAGGTATTAAGTCTATAGATTAGAAAGTGGAGTCACAGAGAGGTTAAGTAACTTGTTCAAAACGACAGAGCAGTAAATAGTAGAGCTAGCATTTGAATCCAGATAATCTGACTACTCTGTTAACCACGATGCTACTTTGTTCCTGATTGCTGTTAACTTAATATCTGTATTCTATTTTTTCTGTGATGAAATATCACGACCAAAGCAACTTATAGAAAAAAGTTTATTTTTTGTCATAATGGTTCTAGAGGGCTAGAGTCCTTTATGGTAGGAAAGGCAAGGCATGGCAGTAGGAGCAGAAAGCTGGCTGGTCACATCTTTATTCACACACGGGAAGCAGAGAGAGTGAGCTGGAAGTGAGGCGAAAGCTACAAACATTCAAAGCCCACCCTACATGACACACTTCCTCCAGCAAAGCTTAACCTCCTAAAGGTTTCATAGCCTTCCTCATACAGCACCTCCCACTGGAGGTCAAATGTTCGAATGTACGCATCCAAACCACAACAATATCCACTTCCTTTGCCCTGACAGCTAGAACACACCAATAGGTATTTGTATATAACATGTTAATAGATTTTTCTGGAGTCAATAAATGACAAATAAATGAATAAAAATGAGATGTGCTTGCTTCTACAGTGCAGTGATTTTGCTTAGGTTGTTAGAATGCCTTAGAAGATTCTCTATCTTCCTTTTGTTTACCTTGATTATGGGAATTTCCTGAGATACACTCTCACTGCCTGTCACAGCCCCCTGCCATCTTTAATGTTTTCTAGAGGTGCTGGGATGGAACCGAGGGCCTGGCACATGTTAGGCAAGTACTTTACCCATGAGTGACACCCTCTGCCCTTGGAGATTTGCCTTGAAAGTTACTAGTCTAAACTGATAGTCTTAGAGGTCAGAAGTGATCACTAGAAAATTTCCAGAACCAAGAGAAGTGGCAAATTTCCCCAAGATTTCAATTTCTTCTAGTATCTTGAAAGCCTGGTACTCTAGTAGAAAAAAAGTAGAGATAAGGATGTACCATCCCAAAATATGTCGAATCTTTGAGTTAAAATCACTTGAAGAATCTTAACTTCAAAGGAGGCCATTTGACTTGCATGCACAAGCCATAAAAATTCTTTGTCAAAAAATAATTTGTTATTTTTTGAGATTCTGTTGTAATTCTATTGTTTTCACCTTTCCCTTTACCCTCCAAACACACCAATGCACCCCTCCTACACCCTGCTCTCTTTAAATTTCAAGGCCTCTTTTTCTTTAATTCATGTGTGTTTGTTTTTTCCTAAATACATAAATGTAACATGCTCTGTCCATATAATGTTACTTGTATGTATATGTTTTCAGGACTGTTCATCTGGTATTGGATAACCAATTGGTGTGCTATTCCTGGGGCCATAAAAATTCTTTAGGGAGACATGTCTTCAAATACCAAGTCTGGAAAGTAGCCTTGGTCACCAACACTAGTAACTTGAGCTGCAATGAAGCTGAATAAACAAACTGCAAAGCAATCTTTACCTCCCACTTCCTTGCCTGTATCTCTCAGCAGCATTCCTAAAATTCACTTCCCTAGCCTGGCTATCCGTTTTTTCCTTCTCATCACACCCCAAATTAATTATTCTTTATTTAAAAAGTATAAAAGCAGGGTTAAGAATTTAGCTCAGTAGTAGAGCACTTGCCTAGCAAGCGCAAGGCCCTGGCTTCGGTCCTCAGCTCCAGGAAAAAAAAAAGTATAAAAAAAAGTATTAAAAAAAGTATAAAAGCATCATTTCTTCAGACTCCACTCTCTTGTGAAGATCCTGGCATACATGTAAAATCAATACAATTTTCATGCTTTTCTCTGGTTAATGAGCTCCTGAATTAGTTGGATTCCTTCATGCAGACAAAGAACCCAGTTAAGAGCTTAGGAAGGTAGAAACATCTTTACATTCCCTCACAGAAGAAACAGCTTTTTGTTTTATTGGAGGGTACTTTTTCTCAGAGTGACGATTTTGTGTACTAGACATAGGTAAATCACTTACATGAATAACCCAACTGAAGAGTTAATTATCAATTAACTGACCTTATACTCAATGTTTTTACTTTATTGAATAAATATTATATTTGATAAGAAAAGCATGTGTTTGGAAGAACACATATGAGAGCATTATAAGAAAATGGGTTATTTGCACTTTTTGTAGTCCAAAATACAGATTGCCAAACTTTTCCTTTAATGAGTCAGATAGTAAATACATTAGGCTGAGAGCCATATAGTCCCTGTTGCAACTTCAAATCTGCACTTTAAAAAGTGAAAAAAGGTATAAAAATATGAGAACGAATGTATATGTTCCAGTAATGTGTTCCAATAAAACTTTATTTCCAAAATCAGGCACAGACTGTGTTTAATCTACAGACCATATTTTGACAATCCCTTTTCCAAAAAAAAAAGATAAAAATTAATTAAGGGGGCAGAGGCCCTATATAATATCAGAGGAGAAAGAAACAATTTCCCTCAAATTGCTAACTCATTTATGGACATATCCATTGTCTCTATGGTGTCCTAACTAAAGACAAATATGACAGTGAATGTTTTCTGATTGGAATACGTGCAGATAAGCATTAACATCCCATGTTTAATCTTTACCTTTGAAACTCCTGCTTTAAGTTGGACACTGACTGGTATCTGGAGACTGAGATTTGGAGAGGGTTTCCAGCCTTTACTAAGAGTGGCTGACTGTGGGAGTTCAAATGAGGATGGCCCATTTGATGGCCATTCATATATTTGAATGCTTGCTCCCCAGTTGGTGGAACTGTTTGGGAAGGACTGGGAGGTGTGGCCTTGTTGGAGGAGACATGCCACTGGGGATGGGTTTTGAGGTTTCTAAAGTCCATACCATTCCCAATTAGCTCTCTCTCTGTCTTGTAGTTGTTACCTCAAGGATGTAAGCTCTCAGCTATGGCTTCAATGCTATGCCTTCCTCCTTGCTGCTATGGTCTTTGCCGTGATGGCCATGGAATCTAACTCTGTGGAACTGTAAACCCTAATAAACTCTTTCTCCTATAAGTTGCCTTGGTCATGGTGCTTCTTCACAGTGATGGAAAAGTAACTAAGACACTGTCTCTAAACTATACAAGCAATATTGTGCTTCCCTCTAAGAGCCTGGAATTTTGGGATTTGCTAATAGAGATCACCTATGTGATCATCCCCTGGAGTAAGAATCATGAGTACTGGATCCTTAATGAGTTTGCCTGGCTGACAACATTTCACATGTGTAATCACAGCTCATTAGTGGGAGGATTAAGCATTTCCCGTGTGACTCTGCTGAGAGAGAATCCTTTGAAGCAAGTGCCAGATTCTGACTTCTTTCTCCATTGCTGGTTGTATTTGGTATCTGCTTTAGAAGCCACAGCTGTAAGTGTGACTACATGCTGAATCCTGTGAGTCCTTTTAGCTACTCATCTGACGTGGAATAAAGTATTTTCCACCTTGTCCCCTTCTCTTAAGACACAAACCATCAACTTTCAAGTATATAACTACTCCTGACAAAACTTGGTTTAATATAACCAAGATTATATTTGCAAGAAGATTTGCAAGTTTGCAAGATAAAATGTGGTCAGTGCTTCTAGGAATGAGCAACATCCAAAAAAATGGATGAAGAAGTGAGAAACCACTTACTTTGAAAATAGGCCCAGCCGGGCGTTGGTGGCGCACGCCTTTAATCCCAGCACTTGGGAGGCAGAGTCAGGCGGATCTCTGTGAGTTCAAGGCCAGCCTGGGCTACCAAGTGAGCTCCAGGAAAGGCGCAAAGCTACACAGAGAAACCCTGTCTCGAAAAACCAAAAAAAAAAAAAAAAAAAAAAAAAGAAAATAGGCCCAAATTGGTTTTAAAAGGTGGGGAGGGAGCTTGTTGATAGAAATATGGCTACTTGCAGCCTGTATATCTGGAGCCAACTCAGCAGACTTGATGGGCCAACACAATTCCTAAAATCCACAGTTGGGCACGGGGTTCAGTAAATCACTTGTGCCCAGCTGTAGGCAGAGTTTTTCTGTTCCACTAGTCAGCTCTGTCCTGCCAGCCAGCTCCAAATAACCACACAGAGACTTAATATTAATTATAAATGATTGGCTGATAGCTTAGACTTGTTACTAACTAGCTCTTACATCTTAAATTAACCCATATTTCTTATCTACCCTCTACCACGTGGCAATATCTTTTTTCAGCATGGCATATTCATCTCCTGCGTCCTCTGTATCTGGCTGGTGATTTTGTCCTTCTTCTTCCCAGCGTTCTCTCAGTCTGGCTTTCCTGCCTAACCTCTTCCTGCCTGGCTATTGGCCAGTCAGCTCTTTATTAACAATGAGAGTAACAAGCTGGGTGGTGGTGGTGCATACCTTTAATCTCAGCACTCAGGAGTCATAACCAGGCAGATCTCTGTGAGTTCAAGGCCAGCATGGTCTAAGTGAGATCCAGGACAGGCACCAAAATTACACAGAGAAACCTTGACTTGAAAAAAACAGAACAAAACAAACAAACAAACAACAACAAAATCAATGAGAGGAACACATGTTCCCAGTGTACAAAAGAATTATTTCACAGCACCCAGCTTCACTACCAGGAGTTGATCTTGAACTATCTACTGAACTCAGCCTTGTTTAAGAAGCCACTCTGGGAATTGCTCCAACTTTGCTTGTATAAATCATACCCTTGCTTTTGGTCTGAGAAAGTCTCCAAAGGGGGCTGTTCTCCTTTATGTAGTCTCCCAATGCCAGGAACTTCCCAATACAGTCATCCTTCTGTATCTGTGGGTTCCACATTCATGGATTCTATCAACCATAGATAGAAAATATTTGGAAAAATTCTGTCTGCATTGAACATTGCAAACCTCCCCCTGGTCATTATTCCTTAAATAATACAGTGTAACGTCTATTTATACAATGTTCACTTTGTGTCAGGCATTCTAAATAAGAAGAGATGACTTAAAGTATATGGAAAGACATGTGTAAATTCTGTGCAGATGCTGTGGGATTTTATATGAGAGACTTGAGTACCCTCAAGTGATGTAACCAATCTCCATTTTATACTGAGGGAAGGGATGGCTGTACTCCCACAGTCTGTGAAGTAATCCTTGACAGCTAGCTTGAGGACCCTCACCCACAGGCTTTTCCTTATCTTGTCCATAAGTAGACTCACCTCACCTCAACATTTATCAAGTCTCAAATACTTATGCTTCCTATATTAGTAGTGACCTCAAAGGTTGTAGATAAGGACACCTAAATCATGTGGAAAAAAATTCCAGAAAACAACCAAGATGAACACAGACTGCAAAGAAAAAGGAAACAAAATCCAGAACTTTTGTGAAAAAGCTAAAGGTGTAAGGTGTCCTTTGCCACATTGAAACCAAAACCAAATCAAACCAAACCAAAACACAAAACTCCAAACATTTTCTTAAGACTTAAAAAATATTTTGAGTCTTTCTATTTATGAATTAGTCTTCTGCTTCCACTAACAGAAGGTATTTAAATCTTATCTCTTAAAATAAATGAGTAGTAACTTAAAATACCCTGTTTAAAAACTTGAATTGAACCCCAATCTCTGTAGTCTCAATGCATTTGTTTGGCACCTGACCACATCTTGTTTTTTTTTTACTTCATCTAAATTCATTCATATACCCTATCTTCAAAATTCATCTTCTTGTGGTCCTATGCTGGGGTCTGTGTTGATGTCTGGTGGCCCATGTTGCCACCAGAGACCACTCGGATTGCCAGGGTCTAGGCCTCAGCCTGTGAGCATGTTGGTGTCCAAGGGCTGTGCCGACTCTGGGGCCATGCTGGTTTGGGTGGCCAGTGCTGTCACCTGGGGCCATAGTGTCATCTGGGTCAGGGCTGTTGCCAAGGGCTTATGTCTGGGTCTGTGACCCTACCGCAGCCAGGGTCTGTGTTGATGTCTGTAGCTCCTGATACCATCAAAGGCCATGCTGATGTCTGGGGTCTGGGCCACCACCTTGGGTCATGTTAGTGTCCCAGGGCCATACTGGCATGGGGGCCATGCAGATCTGTGTGGTCTGTGCTGCCACCTGGGACCATAGTGACATCTGAGCCAGGTCCTGCTGCCGAGGACCATGTCTAGGTTCATGGTCTTACCTCAGCTGTATTGATGTCCATGGTCCATGCTACCACCAGAGACCACACAGATGCCTGTGGTCTGGGCTACAACCTGTGGCCAGGTGGGTGTCTGAGGACTATGCTGCTGCCAGGGCCATGCTGATTGAAGTGGCCTGCGCTGTCACCCAGGGCTATGGTATCATCTGGACCAGGGCTGCTGCTGAAGGCCATGTCTGGTTCCAGGGCCCTATGGCAGCCAGTGTCTGAGCTGATGTCCATGGCTACTTTTATTACTAAGAGCCGTGAGGATGGCCAGGGTCTGGTCAGCCACATGAGACCACCTTGGTGTCCGAGGGCCATGCTGCCACCAGGGCCATACTGATCTGGGTGACCTGTGCTGCCACCGGGACCATGGTGACATCTGGGCCAGAGCTGCTGCTAAGGGCCATGTCTGGGTCCGTGGTCCTGCTGCAGCTGGGGTCTGTGATGCTCTCTATGGCTGGTGTTAACACAGAAGGTCCTAGGAACCACACGTGGAAATCTGAGGGCTGCTGCTGAGCCGGCCCTGCTCTTCACTGGCTCTGGGATAACTGGCCCTGTCCTTCACTGGATACTGCAGCAGGAGAGCTGGCTGTACCCCTCAGGGGCACTCGAGAATGATGTCTCCACCCCTCACCATGGGTATGCAACTCACCTGGGTAGCACATTAGAGTTGACCCTATTGTCCAGAGGCAGGTGACCCTGAGGGAGTGAGAGCAGGAGAGCTGACCCGATCCCCCAGGGTCACAAAAGTGGGAGAACTAGTCCTGCCCCTCACCAGCTGCAGTACACAGGAGAGCAAGTTCTGCACCCCACCTGGACAGCACAGTAGAGCTGACCCTGTTGTTAGGGCGCAGGTGAGCCAGCCATGAGGGTATGAAAGCAGATCTGCTTCTGCTCTCACCCTCAATCCGCCTATAGCAATCAGGAGAGAGGGCCCTGCACCTTGCCTGAGCAAAACAGTAGAGCTGGCCCTGGTGGTGTGAGTGTGGGTGACCCTGATCTGAGGACCCCAAATCAGGAGAACTGGCCCTGCTTCTTGCTACAGGCTGTGTTGGGTGAGCTAGCCAGGGCAGTGCTGGAGAGCTCCCCCTGGCGGTGACAATGAGGGAAAGCTGGCGGGCTGACCAACCCAGCTACCACCCAGGCCCAGAACCAGGGCTATGAGACAGCCCACCCCAACATCCACCTCATCTATGATCTGCTGGAGCACGTGAAGGGGCTGGACCTGCAGATCCAAACTTACAGGATCCCCATGACACAGGACAACAGGCTATCCAAGAGGAGCCCCAGTGAGAGCCCATTCTTGATAGTGTAGCAGAAGTCAGAGGCCTCGAACCGACCAATGACTCCTGACAATGAACACTTGCAAGTAAAGATGAATGAACTGAAGGGTAAACTGTGTGATCTACTGGGCCACACTACAGCTTCCAGGACGAGAGTCTTCTCCTTTTTTTCCTTTTCCTTTTTTTGTTTTGTTTTGTTTTGTTTTTCTTTTAAATTTTATTTGTTTTGTGGGGGACGTTACATGGGCAGAGAGCAGAAGTTAGGGGACAGGGAGATAAGTGGGATTGGGAGGCATGATGTGAAATTCACAAAGAATCAATAAAAGTTAAAAAATACTGAAAGCACAGAACAGGAAAAAATTCATCTTCTACTGTTACCAAAAATTTGAGAAGTCCCATCAGAGACACTACATGTTACTGGAGAAATTGGAGTCCCCTCTTGTGGTTCTTAGTCTCATTAATACATTAGGAATGGGTTCAAAGGAAAACTCAAAGGCAATTTTATTAGCATTTAAAGAAAAATCCCAGGCTAGACAAGCTGTAAATCTCAGCAGCTGCCTGGAGGAGGAAGATGGAGATGAGAGGAAGCCATGCATTTTGAGTTAAGCTACAAAGGAGGAGGGGAACGTTAGAGAAAGTTCCAGATAAAACATCCTTAAATTCTAGCCAGCATCTGAAAGAAAAAGGAGAGAAAGGAAAAGTTACACCTTTCTGGGCCAGGACTTGGAAAGTCAGGCAGACCCAACAGAACCTCATGGCAGTTCATACAGACTGTTCTGGGGAGTAGGGGAAAGGAATTCTGGGAAGGAAAAGTACATTACCTCATCAAAGGGCTAATTATTCCTTATATCTTTATAGCAAAGCTTAAGGTGGACCTGCCTTGCCAAGGAGCAGTCTCTTGGCCTGGTGATTGATCTGCTCAACTGAGTTAAAGCTTAAGGGAGGAGACAGCGCCGTGTCTCCTACCAGGGGTGAATTCCATCCTTTACTGTACACTACCATTTAAAACGCACCTTGTCTTCTAGCCCTTTGGAACCTCACCAAGTTTAAGAGCCCAGCAGACTGCATAAACTCCTTTCCATAAAATAGTAGTCATTTATGGTTAAAATATGATTTTCTGGGGCCTAAGAAGCTACCAGACTTCTCCTTTGTGAAACAAGAAGCAATAAGATTCTAGTTGAGGCCCTTTCCATGGTCGCCGCTGTCCCCTACCAAAGATCACAAAAGAGTGAGCTTTCAGGTGTATTTGGGTTTGGTTTACAGCTGCCTTGAATTGTTTATGTAAATACAAGAACAACAGCCCTTTAACTCCTAATACCAGTTGGAGACCTTTACTCTAGTTGGTAACATTATTTTTGAGGCCTCTTTCACGTTAACAGAAACTGAAAACAGAGATTAAAGGCATCCTTGAGGGGTGGGGGGCTTGTTAAATTGCAGCCTGCTGGGTCCACCCCTGACCCCAAGATTTCTTTTTTTATTTTTAGATTTATGGGTGTGAGTGTTTTGTCTGCATGTATGTATGTGTACCACATACATGACTGATGCCCTCAGAGGTCAGAATAGTACATCAGATCCCTTGGAACTGGAGTTACAGATGACTGTGAGCCACCATGTAGGGGCTGGGAATTGAACCCAGGTCCTCTGCAAGAGCAGCCAGTTCTCTTAAACACTGAACTACCTCTCCAGCCCTGGACCCCAAGATTTCTAATGAGTGCAAGTCTGGGATGGGACCTAAGCATTTGCATTTGGAATTGGTTCCCAGGCAAATGTTAAAGTTACTGGTCTACAGATCACAGGTGGGGAACTGCTAGATCAGATTCAGGGCCAGTTCTAAAAAAGTCCCTCTTGAATCTCTGCACTACTGAAGACAGCCTTCAAAGTAGTTGGCTTGTAAGGGTTCCCTTAAGGGCATGTAAAGAGTTACTTTCCTGTGACATCTTGACAGGAGATAGAAATGGGGAGCAGAATTGGAATGCCCTAAGTATGCAATTTGGGATGGAATACATCTTCGCAAGCTGTATTGCCTGTATGGAAAGTTTGTCCTCTTTAATAAGATTTAAATCTATTATTATTTTTGTTCCTGGGACAAGTGTTCATTTTTGTCCAGAATTTATCCAGTTGCAGACTAGAGTAATAGTGTGTAGTTCATACCACTCCAATGGAGAGAAAACTCAGGATTTGATATATTACACTAGAGATAGACCCTGGACTATTCCACTCATTTGGGGAATGAATTGCTTAGGAGCTAGAGAACCTTTGTTCATACTAAAAATTTGTGGAAAGACATTTTAGATCACCTTTCCAGAAGCTCAGGAGATGAGGATTTGTAGGCAAGTGGTTTTTAAAAAGTTAGTGCTTAAGGAAATTGGACCGGGAAGAGCAAGAAGAGATGGGCAAGATTCAGACAAAAGACCTAGCCTCAGTGACGCTGCCTGAACTCGAGTATGATTTAGGGCTCTAGTTGACTTGACTTCAAGCCATAAAGCTAGGTTTTCATACACCAGTCCATAGCTCCTCAATGTACCTTAAGTAGCTGTAGATCAGTCTTCCCAAAAGATGCTCTGGTACAGACCATTAGAAAAAAGCACATAGAAGCCAAGGGATAGAAGAGCAGAACAAAACAAAACAAAACAAAAAAAGATTCTAAGGGAGCTGAGTGGGGGTAATTCACTATGTATCTCTGGTGCAATGCTAACCCCAGGGTCTTTTCTAAGACGAATGAAAATGTGTATTAAGCAAGTTTGAAGAAAGGGATGCTGTGTCTCTGGAAGGGGGAGATAAGAGCGAATCTGGAGACGAGGGAGTGAGGCTGAGAAATGGAGTGTGACTTCAAAGGGACCCTCACCCTCCTAAATGAAATGTTTGATGTCTCTTTTCCTTTGGACTATGGAGTCACATTTAGCACTAAGAAATATTTCCCACCTTGCAATGCCATTGAGATACCCCTGCTTGCCAGTAGTCTTCAATACATTGTAAGTTGTGTTTGCAGGGGTGTTGAGGGCATGGGGTGTCGGTATACCCCGTATCACCCTTCTCTGCCCTGTGCCCGCAAAGTGACACATGGAGGAGGACGTAGCCACAGGTGATGGACCAGAGCAGGAGCTCACAAAGCAGAAAGAAAAAGTCATGCACATGACTCCGAAACAGACAGATGACAGGGCCCCCTTTCCTCACAGACAATAGAGAAAACGGCACCTGTGAAAAGAGAAGCGGGGAGGTAATGGTTGGTTTCCACTTACAGTTTAAATGTCATCCCGGGTATGAGAGGTTTTTACAAGAGCTGACACCTTCATCCTTTGGCCTTGTGAAGACCAAATTGTTATCGAAATGGTGATGGCACAAGGCATTAACTCTCTAAGCCAGATGAATGGGTAATGAACAATCTTTCCAGAAAAATGCAGGCTGCGAGTCATATTCAGCTTTTATATCTGACAAAACTAAAATTATAGTTGGGGTTATCATCTTTTCTTAGCAATTTATTTTGACTGTAATTTGGTATTAGACAGTGTTATATACTTAGTAACATTAGTCAGCCTTATTAAAATGGATCTGATGACATGATTTTTTTCTTTTAAAAATATTTTAAGTTTTTAACTTTTTTGAAAATGTAGGGTGACTAAATAGAATAAGAGATATTTTTCTACATGAATTTCTTTGAGCAAGGTAAAATAGTGAGCCTTAATATACATATAATTTAATAAATAAATCTATAAATGTTTAAATTATATTTGTTTGAACTCTGCTACTTTGTTTTATATTTATAATATGTTCATATTTGGCTAATACATTTATATTTACCATTTAAAATAATCACACATAATTTTAGTGTTTATCTACAAAATTATACACAGAAACATGTATGAATACAATTTTCTTTTTTCTGAACTGTCATGGTTTGTTGCAGTACGGGTATGTGGGTTCATGCAGATTCGTGGAAAGAAGACTCAGAGGCATCTTAAGTATTAATCTAGCCTTACATGGTTGCAGGGGGGTCCAGCCTCGAAGGACTGAAGCCCTTTCCCTTCACCCAGGGCATTTTTATTTTCTCTCTATTTACAGTTTAGCCAGTTAGTTTCCATATTGTCAAAGCAACCTGAAAGGAGCTCCCAAAGATACAATGCCAAGTGCAAATTCCTTGATTTGTCAGGTACCATGGTTTTCCGGGTTTCCTGAACCAAGGTTTGCACAGGCCTTTGATCCTTGGGAGACTCTCAGACAAGATTCACATAGGGTGATTATAAGAGAAACAAAAGGTGTCAGTTAAACAAAGGATGGATTAGGGCTAGGTGCTCCTCTCTGGAGCCAGCCAAGAGTAGCTCAGCAGGAACGCAGCCACACTGACCACTAAGTATAATTTCAATTTTCGAAATTACATGGGATAGTTCTTGTGAAAACATGTGCTATCTGGACTGGCTTAAGCATTAAAGTATGATTGTTCCCAGTCATTGTTCTTGGAAACCTTTGTAAGTGGTCATGTGGACTAAAGGATGAAAGTGTCTGCTCTTGTAAGAACCTCTCAGATCCTGTATGACCCGTAAACTGCAAGTGGAAACCAACCGTTGCTTTCCTCCTTCTCTCCACATTTATTTATTTGTAGATTTATTTTCTGAGATAGGATCTTAATTAGTAGCTCAGGCTGGCCTTGAACTTGTGGCAAACCTCCTGCCTCAGCCTCCGGTGTTGAGATTACAGCGTGTGCTGTAACATTGCAACTCTGTAATTATATCTTTAAATAATTACGTTCATCTTAGACCATTTGGGCTACTATAACCAGCTCCCCTGTGTAGCTTATAAACAACAAAATGTCTAAGGGCTGTGGTGGCTAGGAAGTTAAGGGTCCAGACGCTGCCAGATTCAGGTCTGAGGAAAGCGCCCTTGCTCATAGCTAGCATTTCCTATGTGTCTTTACACGACAGATAGAGGAAGAAGCTCTTCAGGATTTATTTAATAAGAACACTAACCCATTCATTCGGGCTCCACCCTTGTGGCTAACCACATCCTAAAGGTCCACTCCTTAATACTACCACACTGGTGGCCAGGATTTCAATAGATATTTTGGAAGGACACACATAGTGTGTGTCCATAGTGATCATCCATAGCAAAGCTGATTTTGTTTGTTTTGGCTCCCGAGGAGTGCTTTTTTCATTATGTCTCATAGATATGTATGAACACATTTTTGAACTGCTTATTATCTTGTGGTTTTCTTCTTTCCTGTGTTTGAGGGTCCACTAATTGAGGTTCTCGTGTACTGGAAGCCTCACCCGAGTAAAGCACTTAATTTTGGGAATAATTAGAAATGGGAGGTGGGGGTGGGTGGAGGATGGAGTATCTGTGATTTCCAATATTCATGTTAGAATAGCTACACTTTTTCATAGAAATGTTAGGAAGCTTTCTTAGTTACTGTTCTATAGCTGTGAAGAGACACCATGACCAATGTCGAGTACCGACAGACCAAGGCAACTCTTATAAAAAGAAAGCATTTAATTGGAGACTTGCTAACAGTTTCAGAGGGTTAATCTATGACAATCACACAGGAAGTAGACAGACATGGTGCTGGAGCAGTAGCTGAGAGCTTTATATCCTGATCCATAAGCAGCAGGCAGAGAGATACTGAGCCTGGTATGGGCTTTTGAAACCTCAAAACCTACCCATAATGACACACCTCCTGCAATAAGGCCGTACCTACTAATCCTTCCCAAACAGTTCTACTAACTGGGGGCCAGGCATTCAAACATATGAGACTATATGAGATCCATTCTCATTCAAACCACCACATTCCACTCCCTGGCCCCCATAGGCTTGTAGTCAGATCATAATGCAAAATGCATTTAGTCCAACTTCAAAAGTCCCCATAGTCTATCACAGTCTCAACAATGTTTCAAAGTCCAAAGTACATGTCTTTTCTGAGACTCAAGGCAATCTTTTAACTGTAACCTCATGTAAAAGCAAAGGCAAAAAACCAATCACATACTTCCAACATACAAAGGCACATAATTGTTGTTGTTTGTTTTATGTTCTTTTTTTGGGGGGGCCCACCACCCAGCTCCCAAATAAATCACATATAGAGGCTTATTATTAGTTATGAACACTCTGCTTTAGCTCAACTTGTTTCTAGCCAGATTTTCTTAACTTAAATTATTCCATTTACCTTTGCCTCTGGGCTTTTCCCATTCTCTTACTTCTACAAATCTTACTTTTACTCAGTGGCTTGATGTGTAGCTGGGTGGCTGGCTCCTGAGTCCTCCTCCTTCTCTGGTTACTTCTTTCTTCACTCCTCCATCTCTCTTCTCCCAGATTCTCCCTCTATATATTCTCTCTGCCTGCTAACCCTGCCTAGCCTTTCTCCTGCCTCTCCATTGGCTGTTCAGCTTTTTATTAGACCATCAGGTGTTTTAGACAGGTACACTAACACAGCTTCACAGAGTTAAACAAATGCAACATAAACAAAAGTAACACACCTTAAAATAATATTCTATAACACAGAATATACATTATCATTCCAAATATACATTATCATTCCAAAAGGGAGGAAAGGGAGCATAGTGAAGAAATACTGGACCAAAGCAAGATTGAAAAACAGCAGGGGAAATTAAAAATCCTATATTCCTCTGTCTGGTGGCAAAGGATTTAGATGGCTATCTTAGGGTTTCTATTGCTGTGAAAAGACACCATGACCACAGCAACTCTTACAAAAGAAAACATTGAACTGAGGTGGCAGCTTACAGTTCAGAAGTTCAGTCAGTTATTATGGCAAGGAGCATGGCAGCATGCAGGCAACATGGAGGTGGCTACATCTTAGTCAGAAGGCAACAGGAACTGGACTGAAGCACTGGGCATATATGAGACCTCAGGCCCACCCCCACAGTAACACACTTCCTTCAACAAAGTCATACCTACTCCAACAAAGCCACACCTCCTAATAGTGCCACTCCCTATGAGCTTTTGGGGGCCAATTACATTCAAACGGCCACAGTGGCTCTTCCCTTCCAGCTTTGCTGACTGCAACACACTTCTCTATCCTGGTTCTATACCCTGTCTGCAGCTCTGCTTGGCTCCACAGCTCTGGCATCTCCAGCATCTTGGGGTATCCAAGGCAATCCAGCCTTCACCTTCACAGCTTCCCACAATGGCCTGTCTGGGTCTCTGTGGCAGGGACACCCTGCCACATGCCTGGCCTCAGTGGCTTTTCTTAAACTCAGAGGAATATTTCATAACCCCTCTCTTGTATCCTTTTTTACTTTAAAGCAGAACCATGTGGCCCAAACTGCCAAGTTCTTCTGCATGCAGGGGTTGAAACCTGCCCCCCTCTTTGATTACATTCACATAAGCGTTCCACTTTTGTTTAGGCCTAGGAAATCTCTCAGGCCTTTTCCTTTCATAGGTTGCAGGATGAGCTGGGTGGGGTCTTGTCCTGAGGTTACCACTTCCTTTATTCCATTCAGCATCAGGCCTTTCTTTTAGCTTCTCATCCGCTTGAGCACAGGACGTAGATTCAACTTTCCATTTCTTGCTTCTCTTTTTCTTCTTAAACTGTAGGTTTTGTGTTTCTCATTGCCCTGCTTACTCCTTTTCACTGTTGATCTGCATAACAGTGGTCATAAATAGCCACATGACCAGGCTCTCTTGAAATCTCCTCTGCCAAAATTCAATTTAGCCTTCAGCAAACTTTTAGGACAAGGGCAAAGATCAGCAACATTCTTTGCCAAAATGTCACAAGAATGGTTACTAGGCCAGCCAATAATATTCTTCTCCTCTGAAACCTCTTGGGATGGGCCCCTACAGTCCATATCACCCTCAGCACTAATATCTTTCATGCTTCTACTAGGGTGTCATTAAACCCTGCTAAGTTTTCAAAGTCCCAAAGTCTTCCATATGCCTCCAACAGTGTGGTCAGACTTATTAGAGTAATATCCCAGTCCCTGGTACTAACTTCTGTCTGAATCACTGTTCTGTTGCTATGAAGAGGCACCACGACCACCACAACTCTTATAAGAGAAAGCATTTGATTGGGGGCTTGCTTACAGTTTTAGAGGGCTAGTCCATGATCATCATGGCAGGAAGCATGGAGGCAGGCATGAGGTTGAGAGCTTACATCATGATCTGCAGGTAGGCAGGCAGGTAGAGAGAGTAGGAAAGACTGGCCTGCCATGGGCTTTTGAAACCCCAGAGTCCAACCCCTGTGACACACCTCCTCCAACAAGTCTACACCTCCTAATCCTTCCCAAACAGGTCTACTAACTGGGGACCAAGCAGTCAAACATCTGAGCCTATGGGGTCCATTCTCATTTAAACTACCACAGAAGCCTAAAAGTTTCTATGTATCATTTTTAATTTAAAGGGAAAGACAAAGTTTGTCTTCTGGGGGGAACCATCACACCAAGATGCATCTATTTCCAGCAGGGTTGTTTACGTGAATACATCTCCAAGGCCATTGCTGATTGGATGGATGAGGCAATTACCTGCCCATTTCCTTCTCAGAGGTCCTGCTTTTTCTGACCTTTAGTGCTGGTCTCTTCTCCAGCATCTCTGCTAATTCCTCTCTGCCCTCAAGTCACAGGTTACACTCTGCCTATCTTCCCTGTATGTATGCCAAAGGCAGGGATGATTCCACCATGAAAAGTGAGATTGTATGAACTGAGCTGATCTGTTCTTCAATTCCACTTAACTCTGTAGAATAACAGTGGCTACTAGTCATTGAGTGCTTACCATACTGCCTGCTTCTATGAGTTCTATTAGTTCTGAGTCTGCTATAATCTGCCTTTCTCAGGACAGGAAATAGACTCAGGAAAGTTGTAAAGTGCAGCAAATTCACACAATTCGAGCAAATCCAGGACTGTGAAACAGGTCTCTCTGCTCGCAGATCCTGAGTTCCTGTAGCAACAGTCTTCTTTTCATGCTTGTTTTGTTTTCTTCAAAGGCATTGGGTACCTCTCGCTGACTTGTTTCTAACATTTATGATCCCGGAAACAGGGCATTTTATCAAATCAAATTAAAGTCGATGATACTAGGCATTCTGGAAAAGCTGAGTCATATCCCCTTTCCCTCAGTTTCAATAAAATCAGATAACTATATAGCACTCTCTTACTAATAGGTATAGACTTTTGAAAGTATAGATCCAGTGAAGTGTGGGTGGCAGGATACAGGTCTCTTCCATCTCTCAGCTCCATCCATCACAGAAAATGCATATTTATCTGTCAGTTGCTATGGTTTGAATGTTTTGCTCCCTTCAAAAGCCATAGGTTAAAATCTACTTCTGGGATGATGGTACTAAGAGATGGGATTTTGAAGATGTGGTTAGCTCATGAGGACCTCACTTCTGAGAACAGGATTATTGTCCCTTGAAAAAGAGGATCTTATTTGCTCCTTCCACCTTGGGAAGGCACAGCTAAACTAAATAGCCACCAGAACCATGAGAAAGAAAGCCTTATTGTTTATAAAAGAGCCCATTGAAAGTATTTTTGCCAGAGTAGCCTCACTGGATTAAGATACCGGTGCTGCTATAACAAATTACCACAAATGTAGTGACTTAAACCAAAACAAATGGATTATTTCCAGTTATGGAGATTAGAGTCTGAAATAGAGCTCACTAATCAAAACACAAAGGTGTTGACAAGGCTGCATTCTGCCCTGGATGTGCTAGAGGAGAATCTGCTCACGTTTCCCAGCATTTAGAGGCCGTCAGCACTCCTTGACCCACAGCCCTGCCTTCCATTTTCACAGCCTCTTCTAATGTCTTTCTCTCTCCTACCTCCCTCTTTTTTTAAATAAGGACCCTTGTGAGTCAGTCCATTGAGCCAACTCAGAGTTCAAGGGAAAACATCCCTGTGCTGGATAGTTTTGTGTCAGTTTAACACAAGCTAGAGTAGTTTTGGAGGAGGGAACCTCAATTGAAAAAATGCCTGGACCAGAATGGCTTGTAGTGCACTTTTGGACTGATGATTGATGTGGAAGGGCCCAGCTCACTGTGGGCCATGCCACCCCTGGGCTGCTGGTCCTGAGTTGTGCAAGAAAGCAAGCTGAGTAAGCCATGAGGGGCAAGCTAGTAAGCAACATTCTTCCATGGCCTTTGCATCAGCTCCTGACTCCAGGTTCTCACTCTGACTTCCCTCTGTGTTAGACTCTGAACTGAGAGTTGTAGACTGAACTAACCCCTTTCCTCCTCAAGTTGCTTTTGGCCTAACTAAGACAATGCTCATCTCAAGCCTCATACTTATTCTTGTCTAAGAAGTCTTTTCCCATTGGAAGGTGTTCTGGACAGTTTTATGCTAACTTGATACAAACTAAAGTCATCAGAGAGGAGGGAACCTCAATTAAGAAAATGCCTCCTATTAGGTCAGGCTGTAAGCAAGGCTGTAGGGCATTTTCTTAATTAGTGATTGATGGGGGGAGGGTCCAGCCCATTGTGGGTAGGGCCATCCCTGGGCTGGTGGTCCTGGGTTCTATAAGAAAGCAGGCTGAGCAAACCATGAGGAGCAACCTAGTAAGCAGCATTCCTCCATGGCCTCTGCATCAGCTCCTGTCTCCAAGTTCCTGCCCTGCTTGAGTTCCTGTCCTGATGTCCTTCATATAGCTGTGGCTATTGCTCTGTATGCTGTGAATGTGTTGCTTTGATTTGTTAATAAATAAAACGCTGATTGTCCAGTAGCCAGGCAGGAAGTATTGGTGGGACAAAGAGAGAGGAGAATTCTGGGAAGAGGAAGGCTGAGTCAGGAGTTGCCAGCCAGACACAGAGGAAGCAAGATGTGAAGGCAGAACTGGGAATAGTTACCAAGCCACGTGGCTAAACATAAATAAGAATTATGGGTTAATTTAAGTGTAAGATCTAGCTAGCAAGAAGCCTGAGCCATTAGGCCAAAGAGTTTTAATTAATATAAGCGTCTGTGTGTTTATTTGGGTCTGAGTTGCTGCAGGCCCGGTCAGGACTGGAGAAAACTCCAGCTACACTTCACTGATGAACAGAGATTTGGAAGTGTAAGCCAAATCCAAATAAGTCCTTTCCTCCCCAGTTTGCTTTTGGTCATGGTATTTATTTCCTTTGTTTAAATAATTAATTTTTTTTTGTTTTCAATACATCCCAAACAGTTTCCCCTCCCTCCACTCCTCCCAGTCCTAGTACCCCTACACTCCCCTCTCCCCAAATCCACTCCTTCTCCATTTCCATTCAGAAAAGAGCAGGTCTCCCAGGGATATCACTTGTCATGATATTTCATCACAGCAATAGTAGCCCTAACTAAGGCAGAAGGTTATATATTCACAGGTTTTGAGGATTAGGAGGTTGATGTCTTTGAGGGTCATGATTCTGGTTCTCATAGGATTTTGCCCATATGGAAGTCATTGTGGTATGCTCTGAATAACTAGTAGTGAACAAATAATAGCACTCCTTGTTCTGAAGGAAGTCTAATAGCTGTCACTGTGCTCTAACCACTTACAATCTTGACCTCTGTTCTCCCAAAAGTCTGTCAGTTATATGTGACAGCACCAGAAGCCAACTTAAGCTACCAACTCCATGTCAAACTTGGCTCTTTTCTTGCTTTCAACTCTGATAATCAGTTTTCAAGTCCTGTTCAATCAGCCTGGGAAGGATTCAAGTACTTCCTTAACATCACCTCTAACACTGACCTCATCAGTTGCCACTAATCCTAGTAATCCATTGTAATCACTTCCTAGCCTGTTTCTTGCCACTGATCTAACTCCATTTCAGTCCATTGCCCTCTCCATTTCTAGAGTTCCTATGCTGAAGAAATCTTATTTTCCCTCTTCAAACTGTTCATTATTACTTCTTATATTAGAGTTGAGTGTGCTAAAGTCTCTCACTCTTTGCACATTATCTAGTTGTGGGTGTTGCAGAATATTTGTACACTGTGTGAAGATGTGTTGTTGGATTGGTGTAATAAAGAGCTGAATGGTCAATAACTAGGCATGAAGTAGAAGCAAGACTTCCAGGGACAGAGAGGACTCTGGGAAGAAGAAAGATAGAGATGCCAGGAGATACAGAGCAAACAACTTCTAAAACTATAGAAATGACAGAAACAGCTGGCTGCCTGGACAGTCACCCAAGGTTCCTCTGCAATGTTGGGGCATACATCTTTCTCCTATCTCAAAAGATACTAGGTAATGCTCTCAGGACTTAAAGCAATGTTCTTACAACTGGTTCAGACATTTTTCGTGACTATGATGCAAAGAGGAAGTTATTACAAAGGACTCAAAATTCTAATGATAATCTGAGGTGTTACTATGAACATGGAAAGTGTTATACACTGTAACTTGAAGTGAAGGTCCAACCTGCACTTTATGTAGATAGACTTCTCTATTTGGGCCTCTCTCTCTCTCTCTCTCTCTCTCTCTCTCTCTCTCACACACACACACACACACACACACACACACACACAAAAAAAAAACACCCAAAACAGATTTATTATTAATTATGAAAGCTCAGCCTTAGCTTAGGCTTGTTTCTAACTGGTGCTTATAACTTAGATTAACCCATATTTTTTAATCTATGTTCTTCCACATGCTCATTACATCATCTCAATTATGCCCATCCTGGTTTTCTGCATTTGGCTGGCCACTAAAAAAAAGTCTGTCTACATGTGTGTCTCTGTATTAATTTCCATCTACTTCAAGAAGAAACCTCTCTGATGAGGGTCGAGTAATGCACTGATTTATGGGTATAGCAATATGCTGTTTTATTTTATTCTATGTTTCTTTAGCAGAATAATAGTAGTAGGCTTTCTTGTAAGCCCATTACCTATTTAGTCTTAGGTTCTTAGCCTCATTAATAGTGTCACATATGGTTTCTATCTCATAGAACAGGCCTTCGCTGTTAGTTGTCCCTCCTCATGTTTCCTCCTTTTCCCCGCCTTTCCATCCTCCTGCCCATCTAATCCTCCTGTTCTAGTTTCCCTTTACCTTCCTATAGTACTATACTCTATTTCTTCTTCCTTGGAGGAGTCCACCCTTCCCCATGCTCCCTTACTAGCTACCTAACCTCTGTGCTTATTTGGATTGAAACACACATGTCTAAAGCTTAAAAGTTAACATCTACATATAAGAGAAAACATTCAATATTTGTCTTTTGGAGTCTGGGTTACTTCACTCAGAATGATTGTTTCTAGCTTCATCCATTTACCTGAAAACTTTATAATTTCATTTTTCTTAACAGCTGAATCGTTTTCCATTGTGTAAATGTACCACATTTTATTTATCCATTCATCATTTGATGGAAATCTGGGATGTTTTCAATTTCTGGCTATTATGAATAGAGAAGCAATGAACATGGATGAACAAGTATCTTTGTAATACAAAACAGAGCCCTTTGTGTATTTGCCCTAAAGTGGTATAGCTGGAAATTTTGGTAAGTCAATTTTCAGGTTTTTTTTTTGATACAATGTTTCTCTGTGTCAGAGTCCTGGATATCTTGGAACTCACTTTGTAGTTGGCCTCAAACCCACAGAGATCTGCCTACTTCTGCCTCAAACTCATCCAGATCTGCCTGCTTCTGTCTCCTGAGTGCTGGAATTAAAGGCATTCACCATCATTCCTGGCAACAATTTTTAGCTTCTTGAGGAACCTCCACATTGATTTCCATAGTGGCTGTACCAGTTTGTACTCCCACCAGCAATGAATAAGTGTTCCCCTTTCTCTGCTTCTTTGTCAGCATGTCCTGTCATTTGCTTTATTGATCTTGGCCATTCTGACTGGGGTGAAGTGCAATCTTAAAGTAGTATTAATTTACATTTCCCTCATGGTAAAGGATGTTGAACACTTTAAAAATGTTTCCTATGTATCTGCATTTCTTCTTTTTAGTTCCATAGCCTATTTTTAATTGAATTATTTATTTTCTTAATGTTTTATTTTTGAAGGTTTTGTTTTACTATATTGTAGGACTAATCTTCTGTGGGATGAATAGCAAGGTATACCTTTGGCCATAAAGAAATCCAGTTATTTCAAAAAAAATCTTTTTTTAAAGACCTCAAAAAAATCTTAATAAAAGTGCTTTTAATCCAATGGAATAGAATGTACCCAGTTGAGTGGGAATTCATATGCTCTAGGTACATTGTATTTATGTATGGATTACCAAAGACTGTATAATTAAAAAATGTTTATTTTAAAGTCATCTATACTTTAGTAGAAGTCTCAGGAACTTATCTTGGATTCTTGTCATTACATGTTTTATTGTGAATATGTGTCATTGAAATATTAGAGAATCTTTTAAGCCTCTGTTCAAAAAGATTGGCAAGAACAGGTCTAGAAAGGGATTAGAAGACAAAAGCCTTTAAGTAGTCATTTTGTGCCCAGATCAACCCCCAGAGAGATCACTGAAGATGAGCATGCCAGAATGCCAAAGCAAGGTTTATTGAAGCAGTTCAAGCCCATGGCAGGGACCTCGTCAAGCCATCCAACACAGTAGAGGCTGGAGGAGGTGCCTGCCCCTCTGCAAGCTCAGGTTTTAAAGGCAAAACCCACAAGATTACATCATTTAGGGGTGCTGTACGGGTACAATTCTGATTGGCTTGCTTCTAGGGACTTTCTAGAAATCATGGCTTAATCTCATTTCTAAGGGGGTGGTTGCCCATCACCATTTCTCATTGGCTGCCCTCAGGTAGGGACATTTCTGTGGTCAGTTACCATGGAAACCAGGGTTGGAACATTCCTTGGTTAAACAGTCATCACAGAATGAATACCTTGTGACTCTGTACTTTGTACTTTCTAATTTCTGGAATCTGGGTTGACTGGTTCCATCCAGTAACTCAAGGCCTGTTCCAGTAACTCAAGGCCTATACCTAAAATGGAGAAAGTGTAGGCCTTATTTCTAACATGGAGGCATTTTGTTCTCATTTTGGTCTCACAGTCAAATAATCATACCACTCCAAATCCTTCATCAAAACAAAGAAAAGCCAAAATGCATAAAGAAACACAAAATAAATGGTTGTGGATAGGAACATCATGTTATGTGTCCAACTATGTGAAAACCGTGGGGCAGGAGCTAACAGGCAAACGGAATGAAGCATTGCAATGTTCACATTAAGTATACCACATCCTTGTCTTTGTGAGGGCTTCCAAAGTGGAATTCCTTGGGTAAGTTGAAATTGTGATGGCTACCAGGAGTAACCAAACATCTGAGATGAGATTCCAGACATAGTTCAATTCTTTTTTCTTTTAAGACAGGGTCTCAGTAAGAAGCCCTGGCTGTCCTGGATCTCTCTCTGTAGACTGGCCTTGAACTCACAGAGATCTGCATACCTCTGCCTCCCAAGTGCTGGGATTAAAGGCATAGCCAGCGCACCTGCCTTCAGTTCTTGAAGGTCCTCTGAAGACATTACATCTGTGCATGGCTGTCAACTGTGGACATGACGTTCCTGTCCAAATTGGTGGCAATCAAGTCCTAACCCAGAGGCCTTCGTGTTTGCTGCTTTGCCTGTGCTTCGCTGTGGTACGTAGAGCTTTTCAAGGGCCATGGAAGGCGTGCTCCACGCCCTGCCCCCCAACCTTCCACTCGCCAGCGGAAGTGTAGCGCCCCCCCATCATCCCCTGCGAGTGGTGCGCGCGCGCCCCACAAAGGAAGTGGGCCCCTGGCGTGGGCCCCTGCTTTGTGAGGAACTTGAGGTCCGGGGCTGGTCGACGCGCTCCGGTCCCCCCGGAGGACTCCGGGCTGGCCGTGTCAGTGACAGCCACAGGTACCGAATTCTCAGAAACTGAAGAAGTTCGTGGCTGCCTCAGTTTCTTAGGCTTTTTTTTTTTTTGTTAATCTCTGAGGTGGGGGGCTTCCCGGCGTCTACCGGACATAGGCCGAGAACTAAGGGGCTGCGGCCTCTAGACCCCGTTACCTAGCAGTGAGGATGCCGGCCGTGTGAGGCGCGGGTGAGGTGGGGAGGCGGCTTTCTTGGTGGCCACATGAGTTAGGGATGTAACGGAGTCAGGAATTCATGACGGCTGACAGCCGTGATTTCCACCTCTCTTGGCCAACCTGGCGTGTTCTTCTTTCCTTTAGGGGCCCTGACTTGCTCTTAGGATGGAGCGGAATGTAGAGGCGGCTTTGGAGCGGGCAGATGATATTATTGAGTCTGTCCAGCAGCAGCCCCCTCCAGCGAGACCCGCGTCTAACGGGGAGAAATCTCTTCAGGAGAAACTGTATGACATTTATGTTGAGGAATGTGAAAAAGAGCCTGAGGCAGAGGGCCTTCGAAGCAATGTCAACTTGCTAGAGAAGCTGATGAAGAGAGAGGCGTTGCCATGCTTAGTGGTCAACCTGTACCCCGAAAATCAGGGCTATTCTCTCATGCTCAAGGACAAACATGGAGCCCTTATAGAGCCCCTTCCAGTGTCTTATGTAGGACAGAAACTGCTTGAATATTTGGATGCTGAAGCGTTACCTTCTTTTCTGATTGATGTCCTGGAAAAGTCTCCTGTGAATGTTTTTCACCATGGGTGCGTCGTAGCAGAAATCCGAGACTTCAGGCAGTGCGCTAGCATCTACCCTCCTGAGGAGCCTGGTCCGGAGCCTGCTGCGTCGTCTACTGAGCCCTCTCTTGCTTACCAAACTCGGCATATTCTCTTACGTCCAACCATGCAGACTCTAGTGAGTGACGTAGAGTCCATAACAACAAGTGATAACCGTCAGTGGACCCAGGAAGAGAAACTTGAGCTTGAGAGCCAACTGCTCTTAGCTACAGCAGAGCCGCTGTGTCTGGATCCGTCTGTTGCTGTAACCTGCACGACCAACAGACTGCTGTTTAATGACCAGAAGAGGAACACTGACCCCATGAAACAAAGCTTCAAGAGGCAGGAGTGGCTCTATCGAGAACTGGAGGGAGATAGGTACATACGTACAAGTCCTCCTGATGTTGCCACAATGATTGCGTGCAGAAAACGAGCAGAGAGAAAACCAGGTGACTATGACATGAAGATTGCTGAAGCAGCCAAGTGTGTAGATATGTGGAAGCAGAGACCCTGTGAATTGGTGGCCCCGTCAGAGGTGGACGTGCAGAAATATGCTAAAGGAAAGCCGTCCGCGTCCCACAGTGACTCAGCATCAACAACCTGGCCAGCTTCGGAGGTAAAATATAGTTATGGATTTGATTGTGAAGAGGGCAGTCAGCCATGGGAAACAAAAGCCAAGTATGACTCAGTCCCTTAGTGACCCATTTTTTTTTCTCCTGAAATGGGGCCACCAACAAAGGGCAGATAGCCAGATCTATCTTCTCCAGGTTGCCCCAAGTGATTGTTCACTTGGTTCTAAAGCTGGGGAAAAGATGCAGGCTGGGAAGGCATTGAGTGTGTGCCAAGGGTCTGTCCAGAGCAAGGCTGAGTGTTCAGGCAAAAGGCTGCAGGGATCCACTGACCCCATCTATCTTGGCCAGCCCTCCCTAGGGAGGAAGGGCAAATCTCATTCAGGGATAGCCCCAGTCTTAGAGATGAGAGTTAAGACTCCAGTTCCACTGTTCACACTGCCTCCACCTCAGGACAGGGCTCTCCAGCAATCAGTCCTCCCTCAGTACCAGGCAGAGGTAAGGAAGCTTCCGAGACTTGCTCCTTCTCTCAAATCAGCCAGCCTGGCTCAGCAAGTCTCCTTCCTCCAGCTGTCCAGCCCTGGGCCAGCTCATCAGAGAGCCCACCAGCCACCGAGGGCCCCAGCAGTGGCGCTGGCCAAAATGTCAGCAGGTTGTTTGTCCTAGCACAGGCGGCCCCTGTTTTGAAGAGTAGTCCATCCCAGATGTGGCGCTTCCTCACTAGTGCCCCAGCATGTAGGGAAACCTTTCCCAGAGGCTTTCTGCCTCCTAGAGCTCAGATGCCCAGTTCCCAGATCAGAGCACCACAGCGCTCTGAGCAGATATCTGTGAAATTAATTGTCAAAAATCCTTCAAGCCCCGTAACTGTCAGGCTTCAACCTGGCTCTGTCATTTTGCGCCCAGAGGCACAAATGCAGCAGCCGCAGCCATGGGCATGGGCATGCCACCATAGCAGCAGCTGCCACGGGCATGGCTGTATCCACAGCCAGAGCTGCAGTGGCCCCAGCAGCCAGAACCTTGGTATGTGTTCATTCCAAAACAGCAGCAGCCACCTAGGGCTTCCATCCCTCCAGAGCCAGTGCCACTACCCGACTGGCACAACCAGAGATCTAGCTTTCAGCAATGGGTGGTGCCAAGTCAGCAAGCTGGTCTCTTTAACCTTGCTGAGGGTAGGAGGGTTCACCATCCTCAGGCAACTGTGGGATGTCAGGTGGGCTGTACCCAGAGTCCTGGACAGACCATTCTGCCTTCACAAAGCTTCCAGCACCCTGCTGCCTAGGTAGAACAGCTGCAGGCCCAGGGCTAGAATGTGCAGCTGAGATTCGTGCCATATATATATATATATATATATATATATATATATATATATATATATATATATATAGTGGCTGTGCCCAGAGCAGCCCCTCAGCATCAGGGACAAGCAGTGGCCAGTACAGAGGTGCAGGGAGGGGAGGGGAGGGGAGGTCCACCAACCACCCCAACGTCATTTAAGTCCTGCCATAGTCTCTCCCTCTCTCAAAATTACATCATTGAGCTGAATCAATTCTCAGTTTTTACTTCACTTTTGGTGGTTTTAATGTACCAATGATTTACAGTTTAAAAACACAAAAGCAGGGCTGGAGAGATGGCCCAGAGGTTAAGAACACTGGCTGTTCTTCCAGAGGACCTGAGTTCAATTCCCAGCACCCACATGGTGGCTCACAACCATCTGTAGTGAGATCTGGCTCCCTCTTCTGGCCTGCAGGGATGCATACAAACAGAACACTGTATACATAATAAATAAATAAATCTTTATATAAAAAAAAGACACAAAAGCTCAATACGAGAGTTTTACATAGAACACAAGAATGAATTTTTAAAACTGGTGCTATTTTATTTCTTACTCTCTTTGATGTTGATAGAATCAAGTTTATTGTAGTGTTTTTATGTGTATCTACATCTAAGCTATGTTAATTTTAGTTTCTTCCAGATTGTCTTTTCTATTAAAATTGCAACAATATAGTTTAAGTTAATAACTTAGCAATGATTTAGAGGTTTATTTGTAAATGATTAAAAACAAGTACATATTTTGCTGTTTTAAGAAAAAAAATGGAAGGAGTGTATTGTCCTTAATGACTTTTCTTTTTCTTTTTTTCCCCCGAGACAGGGTTTCTCCGTGTGTAACTCTAGCTGTCCTGGAACTTCTTCTATAGATCAGAGTGATCTTGAAGTCACAGAAATCCTCCTGCCTCTACCTCCTCAATGTTGGAATTAAAGGTATGCACCAGCACTGCTCAGCCTATTTAAACAATTTTAAGGTCACAGCTCAGTATTAGTACAATCCTAATGTTGTGCAACACAGTTCTAGAACCTCATTTTTTGGGGGTTGAAACTGTACTGCTAAGCATCAAATCACCCATTTCCTGTCCCCGCCCCTGGCTGCCACCCTTGACTACGTTTCCAGGAGTCTGCGTGCTCCCAGTACCTCACATGCGTGGAAACATGAGGTGGCTATTATAACAGGCAGCCTTTTCACTTGGCACGATGTCCTCAAGGTTCGTGCCTGTTGTGCCTTGTGTCAGGAGGTCGGTGCTTTGTAAAAATCATTTCCCTGTGTTAAATACGTAAGGAATGGACTTGTGAACCAGGAGGGATGTCTTTCAGGAGAATTTAGTTTAAAAGGCCTGTGTGACCTGCAGTGGCTGCAAGTGCACTGTGAAAAACTAATACCAAAGGAGACCAGAGCAGAGGAAGGTGGTCACACTGAAATGGAGTGCCCCCAGACACGCGCCCCTGTGCAATCGAGTCGGTAGCAAATTTGTTTAGGACCGGCCAGCCCTTGGAAGGTTTCCCAGCACTCGGTGCTCAGGCAGACCCCAGCTCTCCTCCGGACCCTGCCACTGGCCTGGAAGAGGCAATCCGGGATGGCTGGCTGTGGCTCTCCTCGTGAGGCCCTTTCCATGTTTTAGAACATTCTAGGTTACTTGGACGAAGGACATAAGCACTTGGAAACTCAGGTTTCTGGTCTGCTTCTGCAGTGCCCACAGCCT
This sequence comes from Peromyscus maniculatus bairdii, assembly GCF_049852395.1. Classification (NCBI taxonomy): domain Eukaryota; kingdom Metazoa; phylum Chordata; class Mammalia; order Rodentia; family Cricetidae; genus Peromyscus; species Peromyscus maniculatus. Next base: position 91,646,837 of record NC_134875.1, read on the forward strand.
TCTGAGGCTGCTAGGTGAGATGCCCTCCTCCTCTGCCCTTCCCCTGACTCTGTTTATTCCTCATCAGTTGTTCAACACCCCCTGCCAGGTCACCCCATTCCAGCTTTCCTTGTTTCAATGGACTGAACTGTTCTGTCCTTTTTCCTTATTCCCTGAGAGTCGAGGTGTGTTGGGCTGGAGAGATGGCTCGGCCGGTAAAGGCTGGGCTCACAACCAAACTGTGAGAGAGGCGAGGAGTGATGAGTTCTGTAACAAATGTTTACCTGTGCCAAGGGAACACTGACGTTCCCCTAAACACGTTAGCACTTACGACGGTGGCGGTGCCGTGCGGCCAGCCCCTCTGTCTGTTTCCGAGACATGCTCAGCACTTCCAAAGAAGTCCTGGACTATTAAGCACTGCGGAGGAAAGCATCCTCCCCTGCCCTCAGCCACTGGCCACCGCCAGTTTGCTCTGTGGCCCTATGGATTTCGTAGTTGTCGGTGTTGATATTAGGTGGATTGTACAGTGTTTTGTACATTTTGTGTCTACATTTTTGCCTGGCACGTGTTTGATGTTTATTCATCTTGGACTATGTACCAGCACTATGTACCAGTGCCTGTTGGGCACAGTCACATTGCCTTGTCTGTACATGGCCCGCTCTGTTTGGGCTGTTTCCACCTTTTGCCTACTGTGGGTAGTGGTGCTGTCCACATTCATGTACAGGTGTCATTTTACTGGTTATGTTTTGTTCTTTAGTAACTCTTAAGGATAATCTGCCCACATGGCATTTGCCTTTGTAAGTGCACATGTATGTTTATTTGCCTTTTGCCTAAGAAGTGGAAACTCGGCCTGTCGGTTCTGAAAGAGATTAGCGAAGGGACAGTAACCGTGATGTCACCGGCACAAACCTACACCGAGGTCCTGCTGATGCTCTTCAACAAAGATTTGGCCTCCTTCAAGCCACCAGAGGGACAGAGAGCTGACTGGAGCATCCTGGACATGGCTGGGAGTGGAGCCTGCACGTGGAAGAACTGAACTGGTCCAGTGAGCAGTTGCAAAGAACTCAAGCTCAGCCCTCAGAGCCAAGCAGATCTGACCTCAGCGTGCTGCCGGATTTCCTGTCCTTCCTCCCTTTGCTCTGTAACTGGTCCATTCAGGTACAATAAGCAGAATGTTTTGCTTGAGAGATGTGTCCTTTTTTTTCAGACAGGCAAATAAATTCATCTTTGTTTCCAATTACCAGTTAGTAGCATCTGTTTATTTCCCTGGAATTATCTCCACCCTGTTATCACTTTGTGTATTGTTCCTATTAAGAATATTAGCTAGCTACATTTTATTTTATTTTATTTTATTTTTTTGGTTTTTCGAGACAGGGTTTCTCTGAGTAGCTTTGAGCCTTTCCTGGAACTCACTTTGGAGACCAGGCTGGCCTCGAAGCACAGAGATCCGCCTGCCTCTGCCTCCTGAGTGCTGGGATTAAAGGCGTGCGCCACCACCGCCCGGCTCTATCTTTTTTTTTTTTTACATTTTATTTTTTTAACATAATTTTTATTGATTCTTTGGGAATTTCACATCATGCATCCAAATATACTTACCTCTCAGACCCTCCATATCTTTCCCTCACCCCTGTAGCTTGCCTCCCAAAAGACCCCCAAAAATAATTAAATACAAAACAAAACAAAACCCACACCTCTCCTCTGTCTTTCCAAGACCTCTTCATTCATCCATGGCATGTGGTGTGTCCTGCAGTATACCTCTTTGTCCAATCAGCCCCACCCGAAAATGTCCATTGCAGTGAGTCATTGGTCTGGATCATCACTGGACCGTCACCAAAACTCTTGCATATCCTGCTGTTGTCCTGAGTCATGGAGATCCTGCCGATCTCACTGGACCAGACCCTTCAGACACCCCAGCAGGTCAATAATGGGGCAGATGATAGGGTGGGTCAACCCAAGGCCCAGGATGTGGGTCTGGGTGGTAGCTGAGCTAGTGACTGGGGACTGCCCCCTCAGGCAAGGGGCAGAGCCAGCTCTCTATGCCCATGCCATCGGGGCCAGCTCTTCCACAACCTTGGTAAACAGTGGCAGCCCTCTATCCTGAGTGGGGGATGGCCAGCCATCTGAGGTCCAGTAAAGGGTGGGGTCAGCTCAGCATGGCCCTCAGATTTCAACACACATGGTTCCTATGACCCACCTGTGGTAACACGGGCTATGGACATCACCACAGACCCCAGCTGCAGCCGGAACATGGACATCACCATGGCCCCTGTGGCAGCACAGGCCACCCTGAGTCAGTGTGGCCCAGCGGCAGCAAGGCCCTCAGACACCAACATGGTCTCAGGTGGCTGTCCAGACACTGGATGTCTGCATAGCCCCCAGTGGCAACAGGAGCCACAGACATCAACCCAGACCCTGGAGCCAGCTACAATTTATGATTTCACTTGACTTTGGTGTCATGAGAACCTGGAACATCTTTTTTTTTTCCCTCTTTTTTTTTGGACAATGTTTCTCATAGTCCTGGTCATCCTGGAGCTCACTGTGTAAAACAGGCTGGCCTCAAACTCATTGAGATCCTCCTGCCTCCTGAGTGCTGAGACTAAAGGTGTGCACCACTACCACCCAGCTTCTCTTTCCTAATTCAAGATGAATTCTTACCATTCAAAATTAATTAATCAATCAATTTCTTTCTTTATTTCTTGTGTGTGTAAGTATAAGTATTTGTAGAGATCAGATGACTGCTTTTGGGATCTGCCTTACACCTTTTTTTTTTTTTGAGGCAGAGTCTCTCTTGCTGTTCCTGCTGCTGTGCTGTGTACCGCAGGGGAGATAGCTCTTGAGCTCCAGGGTTATTCTCCAGTTTCCACCTCTCATCTCATGTTAGAGAGCACTGGGGTTACAGCTGTTGGCCAGAACACCTGCATTTTTACATGAGTTTTGGGAATTGAACTTGCCTTGTCATGCTTGTGTGGCTAGCACTTTTACCCTCTGAGACATCTCTCTGGCCTCAACATTTATTTATTTATTTATTTATTTATTTATTTATTTATTTTCAAAATTAGTTTTTCAAAAATCATGCCTCCAGAACTCTTTATTTTTTTTCCTTCCTTCCTTCCTTCCTCCCTCCCTTTCTTCCTTTCTTTTTTTTGGTACCAAAATTCTTTATTTGAAGAAATGGTACAAATTAAAGAACTTAAGCGGATGTTTTGGAGCGACTTTTAGAAAAGATAAAGGCAGCCCGACATGCATGCATGGCCTCAGTGGCTAGTAAAGTCGCTTGTGGCTTTGGGGAAGTCAGCTTAGCTCTCATCACTGAGTCCCAAGGTGTGCTTGTCAGAGATGTCCGGCCAGGCCAGTTTCAGGGGCTCCCAGCTTGCGGAGGTTGGTCATGTGGTCACCCAGTTCTTTGATGGATTTCACCTGCTCATTCAGGTAATGGGTCTCAATGAAGTCACCCAAGTGGGGGTCATTTTTGTCGGTAGCCAGTTTGTGCAGTTCCGGTAGTGACTGATTCACACTCTTCTCCAATTGCAGTGCACACTCCACCGCATTCAGCCTGTTCTCCCAGTCATCATGGTCTGGTTTCTTGATATCCTGCAGGAAGATTCGGCCACCTCGTTGGTTCTGTAGCTCCATCAGTTTCTCAGCATGCTCCCTTTCCTCATGAGATTGGTGGAGAAAGTATTTGGCAAAGTTCCTCAGAGCTACTGTTATGCCCAGATAAGGACCCCCAAAGAGACTATCAGGAGACCAGATATATCCAGAATGCAATAGCAAGGTTTACTTCTTGGTGCAATACGAGCTAGCAAGGAACCCTCGTCCGCAGTGCCCGGCAGCGAGGCAGGGAGGAGAGTTCCTCTTTCTTGGGGAGATTAGCTTTTGAAGGAAAAAACCACAAAATTCTTCAGAGGAGGGGGTTAGTACAGGTCCACCCTTGATTGGTCCAGTTTTCCTGAGTTTGGACTTTTATTTTTTTGCTCTGTCAGGAGTTTTACAGCCCATCTCCAAAATTTGGTCATATTATCTCAGGGGAGGGGGGCGTCTCGTGGTTAGCTACCACCAGACAGTCTGATTTTGTACTTTTAAAACTTCTGACTTCACCCTGTCTGGAAATGGGAACTGACTTGGCTCTGGCTATTTTAAGATGTCCCTTTCCTCAACTCTCCGGGGCTTAGGGGGAACTGGGGTGGGGGGGTCTCTCACTACATCATCCCGGTCGAAGTCGCAAGACATAGACAGATAGAGTAGGAGGCTTACAGTTCCAGGTTGATCTGGCGGTTGATGGCAGCCTCGGAGTCTTGGTGGTAGTTCTGGCACACTTGCGAGGGAGACGTGCTGGTCATGGCAGCGGCGGGCAACGCTGGAGCAGCGGAGAGACCAGGGTTGCAAAGGGTTCTGGCTCGGAGCAGCCGGCTGGGGTCGGAGGGGTAGAGCACCGGTTAGGTTCAAGCACTGCTGAAGCAGGAACCCGGGGCGACTCTGGGCGAGAACGTCTCCAGACCCTTTTCAAAGTGTGTTCATAGTGAGAGGGTTATATGAATGTAGGTGGACCAGAATTATTCAACAGGTTACACAGAAGATGGTATCACACATGAGCATCCAGTAACAACCAGGTAGCCTTAGTACAGCAGGATATGTGTGGCCAAAGAGGGCCTTTGTCACAAGGGATGTTGAGAACAAGCTAATTCCTTGAAGATACATGAAGGGAGTGCCTTTGCCATAGAGTGCTGTGAAAATCCTATTGGAATCCTGGTGTGGTGGCATATGATTATAATCTCAACAGTTGGAGGAGGATGCAGGAAGATCAGTAGTTTGAGGCCAGTCCAGTTAGATGGCGTGATCTCATCTCACATAGCAATAACATAGGACATAACATGGCCCCCATATGTAATTTAAATTTTTTCATAGCCACATTTTCAAAATTAAAAACAAACAACAAAACAAGAGACATTACTTCAGTAAAACTTACTTGGTCCAGTCCAGTCCATCTAAAATATTATCATTTCCATTTTACCAATGTTTACAAATTCTCAATGAGACCTTGTATATTTTCAGTCCCAGTGTTCTAATAGACATTGTCTCAATTGAGATGCTAAATTTTCATAAAATATACTTGATATTGGCGGGGCTAACGGCTCAGTTGGTTAAGTGCTTGCTTGCATTGCAAGCCTGAGTCTGGTATCCCAGAAACCACACGAAAAAGGAAAAAAACAAAACGAAACAACAAGAAAACCGGTATAGCGGTGCAGAGGCACACAGGTCTCTGGGGCTCGAGGGCCAGTTAGCGTAGCCTACGTCACAAGATATCGGCCAGTAAGAGGCCTTGCTTAAAAAAAAAAAAAAAAAAGGCAGATGGTACCTGGAAGAGACAGCTGAGGTTGGCCTCTAGCCTCCAAGTGGCCCCGACTCCCAACACATACACACACAGACACACAAATACATGCTATGAATTGAGATTTGTAGAAAACTTAGAGTTGAAATGCAGATTCAGGGGGGCTGGAGAAATGGCTCTGTGGTAAGAGTGCTGGCCGCTGTTCCGGAGGACCCAAGTTATGGTCTCAACTCCCATGTCGTGTGGCTTACAGCTGCCTGTAACTTCAGCTCCAGCGGATCCACTCCCTTCTTCTGGCTTCCTCAGTATGTGCGTGCATGTGCACATGCACACAGACACACATGTATACATAAATAATCTTCACTACAAAGGAAGAAAATGCAGAGTCAATTCTCAAAAGTACTTATAATTTTCCTGATAATTATAAGTGAATCAAGCATCAATTTTTAAATTTTAGTTTATTTTTTGTTTTTGGAGACAGGGTTTCTCTTTGTAGCCCTGGCTGTCCTGGAACTCACTCTGTAGACCAGGCTGGACTTAAACTCAGAGATCTGCCTGCCTCTGCCTCCTGAGTGCTGGGATTAAAGGCATATGCTGCAATTTTTAGGTTTTAAAATAATTTCAGGTAAACCAAATTTAAAAATTAGCTCTTTATTTTCGCTAGCTACCTTTGGAGTGCTTCGTAGCCACATGTGGTTTGGGGCTTTTTTTCCCCCCTGGGCGGTGTTACTGGCATTCTGAAAGGATGAAGGAGCAAAGCAGAATGCAGAACAGTCTCAAGCACGAACTGAGTGCCAGATCTTTCGACTGAAGTTCACTGAAGCTCCCAGTAACAGTGATGATCCCTATGCTGGGGTGAACTTGAAATCCTCACAGTCTGTGCTTACCTGGGCTGTGATCTGCAGAAACTAAGGGGCGCCAGGCATGAGCAAGGAGGGTAAAAGAGAATGGTTTGAAAAGTTCTGCATAATCACATGCAAAATGCCCAGGAAAGGGACCCTAACCATCCCAGCAGTTAACTAAAACTCATCTAGTTCACCTTCCCAAGGGACTTGGGAGTCTGAGCAATGGGGGGGGGGGGTCCTCCCTCTCTTTTTGATTTTCCTTCTAGTACTCTTGCTTATCTGTCTTCCAGGTCTGCAGTTCCTTCTGCACGGCTGATACCAGATCAGTCATGAGTGGATAGTGGTGGCGCTAAACAGGAAGTTAGCCCCAGGAGATGGTGACCAATGGCACCAACGTCTGTGTACTGCTTCTGGTTTTCTTAAACATGTTCCATTAATACAGCGTGAAATAGCAGACCTAGGGAACAACAGGCAGGCTTGATCAGGTCCCTGAAACGGTATAAAGATAATGGTGGTGATTAACTGATGATCTAGACTCCAGATAGTCCAGCTTCCCAAACTTCCCCAGATCAGCATGTAAGGGACAATGCGAGAAAGTGGTCCATGATGCTAGAAAGGGCAGATGAAAGCATCTTCAAGACTTCGCCACCAAGGGAGCATGCACAGAATGCTGTTACTCTTTTCCCTAGTAAACTTTTCAACAACTTTAAGGGTACTTAAGCCCCTATGAATAGTTTCGTATCTTATGTATCTATTTGGACTGGATTCTGGGTAAAAGTGGGATTCCATGAAGAGCGCATCCCTTTCCATGAGGTGCTTATGGGAGAGGTACAGAGAGGGACAACAGGGAGTGGAGAGATGGAAGTCCCATTCCTGCTAGGATGGAGGTCTCGGCGGCTCCGCTAGACCTACTCCCCACCCCCCATAAAGTGTTCATTCTTGCTTCCTTGCTTGCTCTAATTAAACCCTTCACTGCTTTATCGATTACTGTGTCCTATCTGAATTCTTCTCTTTCAGGAGCACAAGAACCAAGATTGCTGCTGAGGTCGAGATCTGAGGAAACCGAACACCTCCCCATAGCAATGGGAGGCGGCTTGTGGATTCAGAAGACTTTCTGTATTGGCCTCTCTACGTTCATATACATTCCAAGTTGGGCCCATTATACACACATACAGCTCTTTGAGCAGCCAAGTCTCTGAGGTTCTACGTCTCAGGAACATGCTTTGCCCCATCCATCCCAGCCTTCACTTGCTGGACCCTTGACTTGCCCTTCTGTCTTCCACTCCCTGCCTCAGCGGCAGGCAGCAAAGGGTGTTCGAGTTAATTGTTAAATTCAGTTCAACAAGTTCCTCATTAGGGACAAATTACCTGAGTTTGAAATCTGCTAATTTTCCAATCAGAGTGAGTGTTTGCACTTGTGATTTGGAAATAATTACCATATGGTAAAAGCAAAACCTATGTGGGGATTAAAGTAAAGGCGAGGGAGGACAGGGGCTTATTTTGACGCCTTTCCTGGAAGCCACGTTAGCATATGCAGATTAGTTGAGGTGCCTTAGCGGTTGGCTGGGAAAGCTCTCCTGTAGTACTTTTTGACAAAGGCTGTGCACTTCCTATAGCAATGCTTCTGAAAGGTGCCCGTAGCCTTTGATGGGAGAGGAGCGTGGTCGGAATTGGGCCACGGAAAGGGAAGGACATTTTGAATTGAGCTATTTAATCTAAAACTACCCCTATATGCTTAAGAGATTTGTTGTCAATCTGAGGCTTCTGTGTGGGTAACAAAATATTTCCTTGGGGGTGGGAACAGCGAGTCTACAAGTCCTCTGGGTGACCTCATAACAGGATTGGAAGGGTTATGACTAGTAGTTGCTACAGAAGTCGTCACAGTCCCAATTGGTAGATCCCGCTCTGGTTAAAGCATTAGGAAATCCCCAGGAAAGAAAACCTTTTAGGTCATTCGTAAGTCAAGCCAGAACATCTCCCCCTCAGACACGGCTTCTGAACCCTGGAACCAGGAGACCCCCAGCTCCTTCGAAGAGTGCTGCTTGTCCCCCGCTCTGTCTGATGGGTGCAACTGTGCACCCCAGCTGCCAGGAAAGTCACAACCAAATCTGAAGCTCAGATCCCCGAGTTTAGAATGATGATTAGCATGTCAGCATTCCTTACTCATTTCTTTTGGGGAGATTGTTTGGTTCTGGTTTTTTTTTTTTTTTTTTTTTTTTTTTTTGAGGCAAGGTCTCACTCTGTACCCAGGCTGTCCTGGAACTCCTTGTGATGTATCTGCCTCAGCCTCCTGAGTAATGAATGGGACTAGAAGCATGCGTCACCACACCCAACCCTTGCTTTTTTTTTTAATTTTAATTTTATTAATTGTTTTGGCTTTGCCATAAACTTCTTCAGGTCTCCCCCCCCAACAAAGACACACATGGGAACTGAGAACAAGGCTCAACATATGCAGAAATAGCACTAGCTCCTGTTTATGTATACATGTGTCCTCTAGTCCTTTTACTAATCCATTAGGAACGTCTACCAGGGCTTCTCCCCATAGCTCCCTCTCTCTTTCATTCTTGAGACAGAATTGCTTTGTCTCGTGTATCCCAGATGAGACTCTCAAACTCACACTTGTAACGTAGCTGCGGATGACCTTGAACTGTTGGTTCCCGTCTCCACGTGCTGGGATTACAGGTTTGCACCACACACACCACACAGAGCTTCACATTAGGTTTAACCCTCCTTACATATCCAGAAACTGTGACTGGGATAGGACTTCCCGAGGCAATAAAGCTATTAAGTGGTGTACTAATAATGTAGTTCTCCTGTCTGCTTCCCAAGTCTATGTCCTGTGGCTGGGCACATGTCACCGACGACTTGCTGGGTCTCAATTTACTGGCAGACTATATATGTGGCCCCATCTTACGTTTTCCAATGCCTGCTTTCAAATACGTGACTCCAGGTGCTTTTGATGGCTCTTACAACTCTCTGCGCTCCCTTGTTTAGTAAGTAACTGGCGATGCTGTTACAAATTCCTCTAGTCTAGTAGGATTGTGGCCAGGGAAAGGAGACATAGATCTTCCTGAGGGGAAAGGTCCTTTGTGAGATCTGACACTGTGATCGCAGGCTGGCCTAGAACTTGTGATCCTGCCGGTTCAGCCTCCCATGTGCTGCGATTACAGATGCTTAAGCAATCTTGCCTGTACCAGCCTGTGCTCAGCTTTAAACTGCGTTTCTCCTCCTCGGTGACCACCTGCAGGATGGCCCTGTGCTCCTCCACATTGAGCCTCGGTGACGCCCGAGGTCCCTTTTCCACATTCTGAAGGCAGTGGGGCAGGGGATCAGCGGCAAAGGTGTTCTGGTTTTGAGCCACACAGCCCACTCAGATCCTCGAGGTGCTTCACGGTCAGATATCTCTAGTCCACTAGGGGGCACCAGACTCCAGGTTCGTGCGCCCTGCAGCCCCAGAGAGCATTTGCAAAGCTCACTCAAGAATCCTCCCCAAAGCAGACCTCAAGGTTCCTGGGAGCGCGTCTCTGTAGTTCTGCCAGAGTCGGGGCGGGGAGCGGGATGCCCGCGTGCCCTTCCGGTTAGCCTCCCTCCCGCCCCAGCCGCACCCCGAACTGCTACCTTCGCGCTCTTCCACACACACCACGTGGTTTGGCAGCGCCAAACCGCTGCTCACGCCTCTGTTCTCCTCCGCCATTCGCCCACTCTCCGGACGAAGCAGCAACCTCTCACCAGGAGCACAACCATCTCCTCGCCCTGTCCTGAGTGTCAGCTGAGGTTGCAAAAGGGCGAGGTCTGGTGATGGAGGGAAGGGTTGGAAGGGAGCAGCCTGTTCTGCTGGCTCTTCATAGAGACGTGTTTGCAGGCGGGGTGCAGCCTGTGTGCACCGGAATGTGTATACACACACACACACACACACACACACACACACACACACACACACACACACACACCGGGGGGGGGGAGGGGAGGGGAGGGGAGACAGAGAGAGAGAGAGAGAGAGAGAGAGAGAGAGAGAGAGGCTCTTTGCTACCTTCCCTGCCTTTGCCTACTTAAGATCTCTGACTTTGTCCTCCCCTTTTCCAGTGGGAAAAGACAGAAAGAAATTAGAAACCTAAGGATGGTAGGACAGTTTTTTTCCTTCTGAAAAATTCAAAACTACATTTATTTATTTATTTATTTATATTTATATATTTGTTTGCGTGTGCACACGAATGAATGTGCATGTGGAGGTCAGAGAACAACTTACAGGAATCAATTCCGTTCTTCTACTATATGGGTCCCTGGTATTGAACTCAGGTCATCAGGCTTATCCTTTGGGTCATCTCCCTGATCCTAGACAGTTTTTCAAAAGACTGTTTTGGGCAATCTTAACAAATTCTAAGAGTTTATTCAAGACTCGTAGTAGCAGCCAGGGAAGGCATACCAGAAGGCAAATGTTCTGTTGAAGTTGTGTAAGAGGTTATGCAAATACAGCTTTAAAGCAAATCCCTTAATGCCTGTCTCCCCTGCTGCAGGCTAAGTCTTGGACCAGAAGTGGCTCGATACAGAACTCTTGGCACTTTTTCCACTGGAAGTGAGAGCAGGAGAATGAAGTAGGTGATTTAAACAAGTGTTATTTACAGCTATGCATCTCTTCATGTTGTTTGCGAAACTAGAACTTTTTAAACTATTATTGTCATTGGTGAGAAAGTATGACTTTTGGAGCTTCCATTCTGGAGGTCTTTATGATTACCAGGAATGATAAGGTCTGGGGAGGAGGAAGAAGAGAGAAGAGAGGGAGGGTAAGGGAGAAGGAGAGAGGGAGGACGGGGGCAGGGGGAGAGGGAGGGGGAGAGAGACAGAGAAGAGATAGGAGAGACACGGGAGAGAGAGGGGGAGGAGAGATGAGAGGGGGAGGGAGAGAGAAGACAGAGAGAGAGAGAGGGAGGGAAGGAGGGAGGGAGAGAGGGAGGGAGGGAGGGAGGGAGGGAGAGAGAGAGAGAGAGAGAGAGAGAGAGAGAGAGAGAGAGAGAGAGAGAGCTGGCTAGTTATGTCAACTTGATACAAGATATAGTCATCTGAGAGGAGGGAACATCAGTTGAGAAAGTGCTTCCATAAATCTGGCTGTAGGCAAGCCTGTGGGCATTTTCTTAATTAGTGATTGATGTGGGAGGTCCCAGCCCATTGTAGGTGGGGCCACCCTGGGCAGATGGTCCTGGGTCAGAAAGCAGGCTGAGCAAACTATAAGGAGCATGCCAGTAAGCAGCACTCCTCCATGGCCTCTTCATCTGCCCTGTTTGAACTCTGGTCCTGACTTCCTTTGCTGATGAACAGTGATGTGGAAGCCTAAGCCAAACAAACCCTTTCCTCCCCAATTTGCTTTGGTCATGGTGTTTCATCATAGCAATAGTATCCCTACCTAGGACAGGGAAGAAGAGAAGAAAGAGAGGTGGGGGGAGTGTGGTAGTTTGGATAAAAATGGCCCCCATAGGCTCATAGGGAGTGGCACTGTTAGGTGAAGCCTTGTAGAAGTAGGTGTGGCCTTGTGGGAGAGAATGTGGCTCACAGTCTCTCTCCCTGCTGTTTGCAGATCCAGATGCAGAACTCTCAGCTCCTTCTCCAGCACCATGGCTGCCAGTGTGCTGCCACGCTTCCCGCCATGAACTGTAAGGCAGCCCCAATGAAATGCTTCCCTTTACAGGAGTGGCTATGGTCATGGTGTCTCTTCCCAGCAGTAGAAACCCTAAGACAGGCAGGGAGGGGGGAGGGAGAGAGAAAGAGGGCATAGAAAGGGGAGAGGAGAGAGGGGGGAGAGGAGAGGATGAGGGGAGAGAGAGGGAGGAGAGGGGGAGGGGGAGATGGAGGGGAAGTGAGGGGAAGGAGGGTGAAAGAGAGAAGAAGAGAGAGATGGAGAGGGAAACAGGACAGAGAGAGGAGACAGGAGAGGGGAGAGGGGCCAGAGGGAGGTGAGGAGAGAGGGGTGTGTGTGTGTGTATGTGTGTGTGTGTGTGTGTGTGTGTGAGAGAGAGAGACAGAGACAGAGAGAGACAGAGAGAGAGAGACACACAGAGAGAGAGAGAGAGAGAGAGAGAGAGAGAGAGAGAGAGAGAGAGAGAGAGAGAGAGAGAGACAGAGGGTCCAGTGTAAAATGTTTTGGTGGGTTTAGGTGTTGTAAAGTTCCTCTGGACCTTTAGATCAGGGTTTGTATCTTCCCTGCCTTGGCTTCTTGTATTAGCTGATATAGAGGTCAAGCTATTGCCTTGGAAACAAGACGCCAGTAGTTCCTAAAAACCCTTGAGGTTTAAGTATTTTTGTTAAAGGGAAGGAAGACATAGGTAGCACATGGTCTTCATTTAATTTCCCTTTCCTTTAAATAGGGCCACTCCTAAGTATTTGTCACAATTGGACTTTCTTTTTGGATCCCTTGTGGCCTCTATCAGGTAAGAATTTGAGGAGTGCTTTAGTTCTTACTTGGGGATCTTTTTCTGTGGGTGCACAAAAGAGGAGGTCACTTCCATATTGGAGAACTTTGGCTTGAGGGCTGGAGAAGGGGAGCAGGTCCCTAGATAAGGCCTAGCCAAATAGATGAGGAGTGTCCCTGAACCACTGGGTAGGACTATCCAAGTGAATTGGCTAACCTGGGAGGCTAGGCCTTCAAAAGCAAACAGATATTTGGACTTGGTGTATAAAAGGATACAGAAAGAGACATCATTTTGGTGCAATAGTGGCACTTACGTCCTGGGGAATACCCAACAGCTGCCTAGTTGTACTTACGCTTACCCAGCAAGAATTATTTGATAAGTTTTTGCACCCCAATAAGCCTCTCCACTGATGCAGCAATCCAAATCAGACCAAATCAGACTGAATTAGAAAAAGCCTCGGTTTAAACCTAGATGCCTGTCAATGGAAGAATGGATGAAAAAATGTGGTACATATACACAATGGAGTACTACTCAGCAGAGAAAAACAATGAAAACATGAAATTTGCAGGCAAATGGATGGAACTAGAAAAAATCATCCTGAGTGAGGTAACCCAAACCCAGAAAGACAGTCATGGTATGTACTCACTCATAAGTGGATTCTACATATAAAATAAAGAACAATCAGACCACAACCCATAGAACCATGGAGGCTATATATATAGCATGGAGGTCCCTAGGACGACTGTGGCTTATAATAAATTTCGGTTTTACTCAAAAAAAAAAAAAGAATATATGAATGGAAAGTAATTTAAATGCTATGGGAAATTTTGAGAATGGAGTGTCACTCAAAATCACCCAATTTGATTATAATGAGGCATCTTAAGAGAATGATGGGACAGGGAACTCTGCAGATATCTGGAAGAATTCTGAATAAGTTTACCATGATGGTAAATATTGTCAACTGGACAGGACCGAGTAACACTGGGGATAAGATAACACTTCCAGGGGAAAGCTTTTGTGTTTGCTTGTCTGCCTTGGGCTTCTGACTGGCACGTTTGTGTTCCTGGTTTGTGAGTTCGTCTACACTGTTGCCTCCACCTCTGCCACCATCCTTCGTCCACACCACAACCCAGCTTCTTCAGCCTCTGTTCTAGTTAAGGTGGTCACTATTGCTGCAATGAAACATCATAAACAGAATCTACCAGGTTGAACTCAATCCCCAGGGGAGTCTTTGCCTTGGAGGAGATGGGAATGGGGGGCGGGCTGGGGAGAAGGCGGGGGGGGGGGGGGGGGGACAAGGGAATCTGTGGCTGATATGTAAAATTAAATTAAATTATAAAATAAAAAAACCCCGGTTTAATGGGTAAAGCATTCCCGGGTGATTCTCCAGCCCCTCAGAGAGGAGACAGGGATGAGAGACCAGAAAACCACGAGTCTGTTTTCTGGGATGCAGCTTATGTACCCTGTGGGAGTGGTCTTGAGCCTCTCTGTGGGAGGAGCTGTGTTTGGCAAGCTTTGAAGGGGTGGGTTTGGGAAAAGAGATAGGGGAGGAGTTGAGGTGGATCTTCCACCAGAACATTCCAGACTCTTTGGGTATATGGATGCCAGGGTGCCAGGGGTTGAGATGGAGCTCCCACCCAGACATTATCCACGCCTAGTACTGTAAACTTAGCCAACTACTTGTAACTGGTGAGGTCATGGAACCTAGAGAGCATACTACTGCCACTTTCCTAAACCATAATTTCTAACTACTGTAGCTGGAGTTTTCCTGCCTTGCCCACAGTTAGGACAAATCTTTGTCACCCGCCAGTCCCACAGCCGCTCAGACCCAACCAAGTAAACACAGAGACTTATATTGCCTACAAACTGTATGGCCATGGCAGGCTTCTTGCTAACTCTTCTTATAGCTTAAATTAATCCATTTCTATAAATCTATACTTTGCCACGTGGCTGGTGGCTTACCGGCGTCTTCACATGCTGCTGGTCATGGCAGCGGCTGGCAGTGTCTCTCTGCCTCAGCCTTCTGCTTCCCATAATTCTCCTCTCTCCTTGTCCCACCTACTTCCTGCCTGGCCACTGGCCAATCAGTGTTTTATTTATTGACCAATCAGAGCAATTTGACATACAGAACATCCCACAGCAAACTACAGTCTAAATACTGATCCTTATACCCACAGATAAACTCTCACCCCTCATCAAAGAAGCTTCTTTTTGCAGCAGGCAGAAACCATTACAGAAAGCCACAAATGGTCAAAAGTTCAAAGTACAACAGAACCCCACACCATGAACACTCAGAGATCATCTCAGACAAGAGGACAGAAAGATAGTAAGAGCCAGAGGACCAGCGTCTCTGCTGGGAGATTGTGTCCTTTATATATAACAGGGAAGCCTCACCCATGAAATCCCAAGATTATGGTTGCCTAAGCAACACCTGAACAGTGACAACACCAATGTGGATGGGGGAATCTTAGAAGGCCACATCCCCTTAGTGAAGAGGTACTGGCAATTGATGGCTACTGAGAGAGGGGGAAACATCCTTCTTCAGGGATGAACCGCTGATGTGTTCTAATCCTGAGCAGCATTAAGTGAACTCAGCAGGTTATAGGCATATATTTGTTCATATATATATGTAACAATGATTAAAGAACAAGAGGCCATAAATTTGAAAGGAGGGGTAGCAGGTTGAAGAGAGGGGAGGGAGGGGGTTAGTGATGTAGCTACAGTACATAGATATGAAATTTACAAAAATAAATGTGAAAGGTGATCTTTTAAATATGAGTAAACCACCTGGAATCTTCCAGGATCTGGGCAGGAGAGTAGATGGGTTGGAGACCACAAGGTAAGTGGAGTTATAGCTTCGTTAATAATTCTGAGGTCCTGAGGATTAGTCTGTCTGTTAGAGATTTTTTTTTTTTTTTTTTTTTTTTTTTTTTTTTTTTTTTTTTTTTTTTTTTTTTTTTTAGGACAAAGTTTCTCTGTGTACCACTAGCTGTCACGGAACTTGCTCTGTAGACCAGGCTGGCCTCGAACTCACAGAGATCCACCTGCCTCTGCCTCCAGAGTGCTGGGATTAAAGGTGTGAGCCACCACCCCTGGCCTACTGTTAGTTTTTTAGGTTCCCAGAATAAGGGTATTACAAGGGCTATTAACTGGTATTTTAGATTGGCTATGGATGTTTTGTTAAGCCCTGTTATGCATATATATATATATATATATATTGTTTTAATACGATATATTCTGGTCATGGTTTTCCCCTCCCCAACTCCTCCCAGATCCTCCTCACCTCCCCACTCACCCAACTCCACTCCCTGTCTTTTTGCCTCTCTTTAGAAAACAAACAAGCAAACAAAACCTAGAATTTTTTTTTAAAGAGAAAGTACAAGAAACATACATACGGAGACACTCAAAAACAAAATCTATAAAAGCACAAAATTGGAAACCATAATATACAAGCAAAAAACAAATTGTTGGGACATGGTCCAAGAATGGAGCTGTATGAGGAGAATTCCAAGTGCTTGTGAGAAACCTCCAAGAAAACAGGAGCCTGTGATCTCAATTTCTTCAAAAACACGAAATCGTTCTTGGAATGGGCTTTTGTGCCCCTCCCGTGTGTAGTGGATAGGAGTGAGTTTACTTCAGATTATTCACTACAACTGGCTGTTGCTATTTGTTTATATACCTCTATGGAATAAATAACAAGCCATGTGTTTTTGCTTCTGTAAACAAGCTTGGTTGCCCCAATGATATATGCTTGCTCACACATAGGCAGAAGGCACGTAGGCAGGAAGTATGGCAGGAAGTATGCTTGCCTCTGATCAGACGGAGGCAGAAAGTATGTAGCCTCGTCGGTTTTGTCTTTATAAGCCCCTGACTAATGTAATTTGGTGTCATATTCTAAGCATGGGTCTTGGGTATGGTCCCCGGCCAGTATTTAATAAAGCTTCTTTCAAATTTGGCTCAAAAATTGTGACAGTGTTTTTATTCTTGCCTGGTAGGATTACAATTTTCTGGAGGACCCAGGGAAATCAGACCACCTACCTAAATTCCAAAGTGAGACCTTCACTTCAGGACTCTGGGGCTGAGGGGCCACCTCAGGAGGTGCACACCTTGAGATGTTCCAATGCTTCAGGGCATGCTGTTGGTTTCACAGATTATCAGAGTGAACTGCCTTGCTGAGGAAAGCAGCAAGCGTCTAGAGAGGCCTCCCATGGTAAGTCATAGTAATTTTCTGGGACATCTGGTTCTGCTGCCATCCTGATCTGGGATGAGGAGGGGTCTGACCACCCATTACTCTCTCATCCAGGGCAAAGAGCAAGACATTGCACTGCCCACCTGAAGTTCTTGGCCTAGTTTTGTGTCTTGTTTGCTTCGTATTTGTATGTCTTGTCTTTGGTTTCACTTTGTTTGTTTGTTTGTTTGTTTGTTTTTCGAGACAGGGTTTCTCTGTGTAGCTTTGCACCTTTCCTGGAACTCACTCTGTAGTCCAGGCTGGTCTTGAACTCACAGAGATCCGCCTGGCTCTGCCTCGCAAGTGCTGGGATTAAAGGCATGCGCCGCTGCTGCTGCTGCCGCCGCCGCCGCCGCCGCCGCCGCCGCCGCCGCCACTACTGCCCGGCTGGTTTCACTTTTCACTGTCTCCATCTCTTGAACATTCTGTGTTCTGTGTTTATTGGTTTTATTTTTGCTGTCTCTGCCACTGTTTGCTATGGCTGCTTTGAAGGCCAGGGCTCAGAATTTCTTATCTCTGAGCCTTCTGGTCACTGGATTCACTTTAGCAGGGTGCAAATGTCTTTTGGGTGTGGATAATATTAAAATTGTTATATGTTGTTCTGCTATCTTGAGAAGCTGGCTCTGGAGTTGGGTTATGGCTCTTCATTCTCTAGAGCCAAGCTTGCATATTTAAAAGTTTCCTCATTGCCCCATGCTAGGTGATCCACCTGATTTTGTGACAGAGAAAAAGATAACAAAGCAAATCAGCAAAAAATAAAATTAGACTATTGGTTTCATTTAACTGCCCAAAACTCTTGCTAAGTTATAAATCTTATTAATCAAAATTTGTTAGTCTGGTATGTGAGCTTTCTGTACCTCAAGATTTGTAAGTTTAAATAAAAATTTGTAAAACAGTTAACTGAAAACTTGTAACATGGAGTTGATAGTTAAAAATCTATACATAGGTATTCTTAAAGGAAGCATGCTACATGATGGCATCTTGGGATGTAAGCAACATGTGGCTTGCCACCATCTTAGCTGATGGAGGCAAACATGTAGCTGGCAGCCATCTTTACTAAGGTTAGAGAGGATAAATGCCATGGGACTTGACCACCATCTTAATTAAAGGTGACTACATGGTATAAACCAATCAAGGATGTTGTTGGTTGTTTTTTCTCTTTGGGCTCTTTACTCTTTTGGGGGCCCACTCAAAATCACACATGGAGGCTTATTATTTCTTATAAATGCCTGGCTTTAGCTTGGCTTGTTTCTAGGCAGCTTTTCTTAAGTTGTCCTGTTTACCTTTTGCCTCTGTGCTTTTTCCTTCCTTTTCTTACTTCTGTAATCAGACTTTCACTCTTACTCCGTGGCTGGCTGTGTGGCTGGGTGACTATGTGGCTGTGTAGCTGTGTGGCTGTGGGGCTGTGTGGCTGTGTGGCTGTGTGGCTGTGTGGCTGTGTGGCTGGCCCCTTCTTTTCTCACTCCTTGATCTCTCTTGCTTCTTCCTGCCTCGAATGTTCTTCTATTTATTCTCTCTGCCCGCCAGCCCTGCCTATTTCTCTCTCCTGCCTTGAATTGGCCATTCAACTCTCTATTAGACCAATCAGGTGTTTGAGACAGACACAGTGACACAGCTTCACAGAGTTAAACAAATGCAACATAAAAGACTGCAACACATCTCTGCACATTAAACAAATATTCCACAGCACAAACAAATGTAACACATCTTAAATTAATATTGCACAACACAAGGAGGCAATAACAGGTCTCCAAGATATTTTGGGTAAGGATGGATTTTTATATGATAATTCTTTTCCTAAAAACAAAGTCCTAAAAACAAGGCTTGTTTAATAAGGTATTAAAGCTGCACCTGCATGCATTTATAAACAAGGATGTACCTCATGCTGGCAGCCAAACTTGGTAATGTAAGAGGCACCCAGGTAGTATTGGTTTTAGAGTCATGAAGGGGTCATGGAGAGCAGCTGAGGCTTGGCATTGTGTGGCAGGGCTAGAATTCATAAAGAGAGCTCAGGAGAGGGACCTCAGCAGTTTTTTTTTTAAGATTCCAGTGCCATGAATAGTCACCAGAAATAACAGCCACAATGAAATGGAGCCAGCTAGAGCCTAGAAAACAGGTTATATGTGCTTTTGAGGTTGGAACTGGAGAGATGAACCAGGCCCCTTTGGGGAGACTAGAGGATGGTGAATGGAGTCCAGATGTTGAGCATCAAATTGTTTGCACTGTTGGAGTTTGATTTTTGCCTTGTCTAGATTGTCTTTCCTCCCTGTTTCTTCCCTCTTGAAATAAAAAACTGTACTCAATTTCTTTTTTGATATTGTAGAAGGCCACAATTAGGAGATTTTTAAACTTTTTTAAAAGAAAATTTTGGAAACCCAGCACACTTTAAAAAATTTTTTTTTATTTTATAATTAACTTAATTTCACATATCAGCCATGGATTCCCCCGTCCTCCATCCTTCCACCCACCAGCCTTCCCCCCCAATCGACACCCCCACTCCCACCTCCTCCAAGGCAAGGTCTCCCCTGGGGAGTCAGCCCAGCCTGGTAGACTCAGCCAAGGCAGGTCCAGTCCCCTCCTCCCTACACCAAGGCTGAGCAAAGTGTCCCTGCATAGGCCCCAGGCTCCAAACAGCCAACTCATGCACTAAGGACAGGTGCCGGTCCCACTGCCTGGGGGCCTCCCAAACAGTTCAAGCTAATCAACTGTCTCACTTATCCAGAGGGCCTGATCCAGTTGGGGGCTCCTCAGCTATTGGTTCACAGTTCATGTGTTTCCACTAGTTTGGCTATTTGTCCCTGCATACTTTTTAAGAAACAACTTAAAAATATTTAAGTTTATAAGGCTATGGGACATGTTAAGGTTATAAAATGTCTTATATTATGATGTCTTTGTTAATATGTAATCTTAGAAAGTAAATAAATAAAAGGCTAAAGAGTTAGGGCCACAGCTATGAGCACCAAACACTAAACACTAGAAACTGGGATATTCCTATCTTATGATGCAGCAAGACAATAACCTAAGCAGTCTGGAAAAGAGCCTATAGAATATCTCTCCTTACCAAAGGGACTGACTTAAGAATATATATCTAGCCTCCTTGTCTTTGCTAACTTTGTTAAGCTTTAGCTATTTTGATAACTAAGTCATACAGGAAACTGATATTCTTTAATGGTGCACTAAGTCAGTACTAGGAAAGTAGGGTTTCTAGTCTCTCTATGGATGGTATTGTTTAAAGTTTTATTTTGGTGATAAAAGAGCTTCACAAATTGTCTTTTTTAAGGCTAAACCTAGCAGGGATAAAATCTGAATCTTATAAAAGCTACTATCTTGCCGGGCCGTGGTGGCGCACGCCTTTAATCCCTGCACTTGGGAGGCAGAGGCAGACAGATCTCTGTGAGTTCGAGGCCAGCCTGGGCTACTAAGTGAGTTCCAGGAAAGGTGCAAAGCTACATAGAGAAACCCTGTATCAAAAAAAAAAAAAGAGAGAGAAAAAAAGAAAAAGCCCAAACAACACAAAGTGAGACAAAAATCTACAAAAGTACCATTGTGTTCAGTTTGTGTTGGTCATCTACAGCTGGGCATGGGATCTGGTCTTATGTGTGGTTAATATAGTCAATAAGATGCCATTGGAAAAAAACTATTTTTCCTTTGCAAAAGGTGTCACTTGCAGATAGCTTCATGGTTAGGAGTGGAAACCTGTGGGCACTTCCGCCTCTCAGCACTGGGACCTCATCTGGCTTGAACCTGTAAAGGCCCTGTGTGTGCTGCCACATTTTCCATGAGTTCATATGTGCCTCAGTTCTGTTGTGTCTGGAAGACACTGTTTCCTTGGTGTTTTAAAGGATAGTATCATTGTGGGGGAACAAAGGAGTTTTTTAGGTGGACTTTAGAAGGGGAGTTTTTTTCTTTTTCCTCAAAGGATGGAATATTCAGGTAGCAGAAGTCATCCAGGTAGATTTGAAAATTAGCATCTCCATCAAGTCTCAGATGTTGATTTTGCTCTGATGCTGTTACTGGATGAGAGATCACCCATACACAGGCTGGGTGCCAGGCACAGGGGAACCCCTTCCAGGGGAAGTGTTGTGTTTCTAAGTTAAACCAGTTATTCTAGGAGTCCATTCACATGCTTTCGTGTGTGTGTGTGTGTGTGTGTGTGTGTGTGTGTGTGTGTGTGTGTGCAGCATTCTCAGTTGTCTTCCAGACCCAATTTTGCTTCTCCTTAGCAAAGTGGTAGAAAAGAGAGGGGGAGCAGGAGTGACAATAAACTCTTGCTGCAGATCCATTGGTTGCTAAGTCATCCGCTCTCCAAAGCTAAATATATATCTGTGAGTATTTTAGGAAATTGAGAAAATGGGAAATTTTCAAAGGTGATGGTCTAGACACAATGTTATTAAGATTTATTTTAAAAATCTGTTGGCTGTTTGTTATACTGCAACTTTTCTTTGAAAAAAAAAAACCACAAACTATTATTCCAGAATGTAACAATTCTCAGGAACAAGAGGGTCTAGAACCATCTGCCTCCTAGTACATTATTTGTTTTTTTTTAAAACATGCTCATTTTTCTTTGCTATTCCTGGGAAGGGAGGGCCAATTCCAAAATACCTTTCTCTAGTTAAAAATGATGTTGTTATGGCTGAAGAGATGGATCAGCTGTTAAGAGCACTATTTGCTCTTCCAGAGGATCCAGGTTCAGTTCCCAGCACCCACATGGCACTCACAACCATGTGTAATTCCAGTTCTAGGGAATCTGACACTGTCTTCTGGCATCTACAGGCACCAGACATGCACATGTGATACAACCATACATGCAGGCAAACCACCCATACACATAAAATCAAAACAAATAAGTCTTTTTAAAAATGGTGGTTTCAAACGTGAATGTGGTGGTGGCACGTGCTTGTAAACCCAGCCTGAGAAGGCTGAGGCAGGAGAAACTTGAATCTGAGCAACATATTGAGTTCCAGGCCAGCCTGGGATATATAATGAGACATTGTCTAAAAATAAAATAAAAAGAAAGAAAAGCAAAACCACACATGCACATGAGCACAAAACAATGTTATTAGGTATCCACTTAATATGCAGTTGTAAAATAATACCTTCTTTATTATATCAGTGATGAGTTTGGAGGCACCAAGAACTGGTTTCTTTTCTGTCCTCAAAGAAGAGAGAGTTATGGCACCTCTATTTGATCACAGCTGGAAATTATAGGGTTGTCAAAAACCATTATTAAGCCTTCTGGAGAACTAGCAATATTCTTCTAGTTGCCATATGTTTTTGTTTTTGTTTTTGAAGCAAAGCAAAGCCATAAGTACAGTCATAATAAATGAATCTTGGTCTTATATTTTTTAAGTCCCACAATGACTTGGTAATCAGCCATTGAGGTGACTATGGGATTGAGCGGGGCAGGAGGGAAGGTCTGCCTGACAATCAGTAGTATGCATGGCCCACAGATACCATGCACAGTACCTAGGAATAGACTCCAAGCCCAGAATCATCTTGGATGCAATTAGCTTCTTAGGCACTGCCTCCCATTTTCTGTCACAATGTGTCTGCAGAGGATGGAGTCAGTGGTTGAGAAATAAGTATAACTACACGATGCCACATGAATACCTTTTTTAGATATGCCCTCTATCCTTGGATCACATCTCCAATCAAATTTGTCTTTTTGCTCATTGCTTATATTAATTTTCTCAGGCATTATTCCTCTAAAAATTATCTTCCAGCTGGTTGTGGTGGCACACGCCGGTAGGATTTGCTGAAGGAGACGGAGGCAGGAGGATCATGAGTTCGAGGCCAGCCTGGGCTACACATTAAAAAAAATGTCTTCCAAAGAGAACAACCAGTCTCGTACCTTTATCTGGCCAAAATGAACTCAGATCTGTTTTCTTTGGTTATGTACACAGAGCCTTCTTTCTTTTGAGATGGGGATGAAAGGGAAAATTGTGGGGATACGGGAAGGAAGCTGTTGCCCAGGAGTCTGGTTGAAGCCTCTCATCACCTGAGAATCAAGAATTTTGACACAATTAACATTTCCTTAAGGCCTCTCTCCCTTCCCAATTATAAAACTACAGTTTTTTAGTCATCTCTCCAGAAGCCCCCCACACATTAAGAGGCATGTCCTAAATGCCCTGTGCAACCATAATGGCTCCTGGCTTTTCCTTATTAGATTACAATTTCATCCAAGGCACCGCTGCAACTGTCCTATAATCACACGTACCCAGAACAGAGAGAAAAGGCAGAAAGTTCTTTAACAACTCTTTGAGATATAACTCGAGAACTACCAACATGATACATATAACTCATGCTAAGACGTTTAATTGCATTCGCTAATGAGAAGCGCACACTCGTAGTTAGGTACATTGTAATCTTTCTCTAAGCATCTCTCTCTTAACTGCCATGCTTCATTCAGCTCTGATTTTTGACATGGACTGGGAAGATGGCTCAGTCAGTAAACTGCTTCCCATGAATACATGAAGAGCTGACTTCAGTCCCCTAGAACTCATAGAAAAAAAACCTGCAGGCATGAAGCTAGCCACCCAGTCTACCTCAATCAGCAAGCTCTAGGCTCAGTGAGAGATCCTATCTCAAATAATAAAGTGGGAAGTGACTGAAGAAGACAGCTAACATCAGCTTCTGGCCTCTACACACACATGCACATGTGCATACACATGCATACTTGTGCATACACATGCACACATGCATGTAGGTGCACACAGAATATCTTTAAATAAAGCAAACTCTTCCTTGAGGAACCCACACCCATGCTCTGTTGCACTCTGTTCTTTCCCCCAAATCATGTCTATTTGAATAAACTCCAGCTCTGTTTCACACTAACTTGTCTGAAAATTCTTTTCTGTCCCAAAGCCAAGGATCCAGTCTCACCTGAGTAGAAGTCCCTAAAAAACTAAGGGGACTCCTCAGGCTGCTGAGAATAACAGTGTGGAGCTGTGCCTCTTGTCCTTGTGGCTGATGACAAGCCCTCTTTTCTCCCTTTCTCCGTGCCCCTTCTCTCTTCCTCTTCCTCCTCCTTGTTGACTTCTAGCCTCACTGTGTCGATTGTATTGGCCTCAGACTCAGAGTGATACTTGTGCTTCTGCTGGGATTACAGGTATGCACCACCATACCGAACCAGAGAACCTTTCAATCAAACTTCCCAGGAGACATGTCAGGGTTACTCATTCTCTCTAACTAGGGCAGCCAGATTTAGTAAATAACAATCGAAGTTGCTCAATACATTTGAATGTTGGACAGTTTTTCTTAGCATATAGTAAGTATATAAAGTAATGGTCTTCATTATAACCTTGTCATACATGTATATAGCATTCTTTGATGCAAACAGTAACTTTCAGTGTAACTGACCTGTGTGGCTATCAAATTTAAATTAGTTAAGATTATGAGATTTTAAACCCATCTCTTCAGTTTAGATAGTCATACTATTAAGTGCTTCTTGTGATGATTGGCTCACATATTGAGTGGCGTGGATTGATGTGCAGGTTATAAAATATTTTCATCATTATAGAATGTTCCACTGGACAGTGCTGCTTAGAACATACTAGGAAGGCGTTCCTGGAGCCAGAGCCCCAGGCACACAGTCAAAGCCATCAGGCTTTTAAGAAGCCATCCCTTCACCCTTCACAAAGAATGTATGAGATCCCAAGAGCCTACAAGTAGATAGATAGATAGATAGATAGATAGATAGATAGATTCATGGGATTCACAAAGACCACAAGAAAAGTCCAACCCTGTACTGATTCATAAGGCAGATTGATCAGTGTCATGCAGAACCATCTGTTAAATTCATCAGCGTTTCTCTTGAGTGAAATCCTTCAGGTTTGCATGTGGCTTTGCCCATAACAGACCATTTCTAAGTGCACACAGGATTTTACCCTCACAATAACCCTGGGTCTCCACAAGCCTATGAAAAAAAGGAGAACAAGAGTGTGAAATTTATTCCAAAAATAATTCCTCACGCCATGGTGCCAGTTCTGGCACTCAAGTGTGCATCAGAATTTGCTGGGGGTCTGTGGGTTTTTAAATTAAGATCTTTATGTCTGAAAAGATTTTTCTTTTGCTTTCATATTTGATGAATGTCTTAGGCTTAAAATTTTAGGTTCTAGCTGAGTGTGGTGGGGGTGTGTCTGTAATCCCAGCACTCAGTAGACAGAGAAAGTAGGATTAGGAGTTCAAGGCTGGCCTGAGCTATATAACAAGACCCCCCCCCAGAGAGAGAGAGAGAGAGAGAGAGAGAGAGAGAGAGAGAGAGAAAGAAGAGAAGAGAAGAGAAGAAAGAGAAGAGAAGAGAAGAGAATTTTAAGTTCTAACAAATTTCTCCATCTTTGAAGATATTGCTTCAATATCATTTAGCACTTGGTGATGGAAAAAAATCAGAATCAATTAGATTCTGGATACTCTGGGAATGCCATGGATTTTCATGAACCTCATCAGGGTTTCTTAAAATGCAAATTGCTGCACCACAGTCCCAAAGTTTTTGATTCCTCAGGCCTGAGCTGAGGTTCAATAATTCATATTTCTAGAAATATTCACGTCATAATGTGGGTCTGGGGAACCACACTTGGAAATCTCTACTATACCTGCCTCAGCCTAATGATGTTATGAAAATGAGGCTTTTGTTTCTGACAGGTGAACCCTCCTTCTGTTAGGGCCGCTTTGATGAGCTGCATCTGTTCCCTCATTTGGATCATTATCACTTTTTATCCTTCGCACAGCTTTCACCCATCTGCTGGTTTGATAATACACTGAAGTGAAAATAACCAAAGCCAAGTCCAAGGTGACATTCTCCCCGTTTTGCGTCTGATGGTGATGTGCCCACACTTTGGCCTGGCCAAGCTCACTGGGTAAATCACTTTAATTCCTCATTCGTATATAAACAAACAGTGTTAGCAAAAGAGAAGGGAAATAAGAGGTTGCTGACAGTCACAGAGCTAGGAGCCAGGATATGAGCTCAAAATGTTCAACTTCAGTTTTAGTATGACGAGTATCTAGTTCATTAAAGTGTGAAATTCGTGATTTTTACAAAATAATAGTAGAACATCATTTAATTCCAACTGTTGTGATGGTTAAAATGGACTGTCAACTTGACAGACTCTCCCAGGAGATAAGCCATGTCCTTGAGCAAGTTCCTAGACTGGGTTACTGGGGTAGGAAGATGCTCCCTAGATGTGGGCAACGGCACTCCGTGAACTGCCGTCCCGGCTGGATGGAGGAACGTTTATGTCTTTCCGTTTGCTGGGTGTGGATGGAATGCAGCCAGCTGCCTCAGCCTCTGGACACCCCAGCTTCCCCACCATCACGATGACAGTACCCTCAAAGGATGAGCCCAGGTAAACTGTTCCTTAAGTTACTTTGGTCAAGTATTTTGCCACAGCAATGCGGAAAGTAACTACAACAACCATAAATGCCTCCAGATGTTGATGAGGTTTCGGGGGGCTATTCTCTCTTCCACTTGCTTGCTAGCTCACTGGGCGGTTGTGCCTGTGGTGGGGGTCATGACCCTTTTATAGCTTTCAATTATTTTTATTCAGTTGTCTGATTTATTTTCAAGTGGATAACTTGGGAAAGAGAGACAGCATCAATGATACTGACTTAAAATAGAACAAGTTACTGAATTGTTCCCTTAAGATGATTCAGATGGATACAAAACCGAGAGTTTCGGATTTTTGACCTCAGACTTATAAGCACCTCTTAGTACATCATGAGAGCTCGAGTTCTTCAAAACACATGTTAAAAGGGGAAAATTTTATTCAATTTGGTGTTTCCTTTATTGGAAATAAAATGATCCAACCCCACAGTGTGTTATTTCTGGAGAGTACTTGCAAATAGCAGCCAGAAAGTGCTCACGTCTCCTTTTTTAGAAACAAAACATGAAAATTATAATAATAAAGTAATTGATTTTTTTAAAGAGAGAAATTCAAGAATTCCAAATATCAGGTCATGGAAGCAGTTTGGAGGGCTCCAACACATAGTTAAATTTCAATCTACATATTAATACACATTTGGTCCCCAAACACAAAATTAAAATGTCATTTTGAATTTGTAGATAAGCCATACTCTTTCGTGCATACTTAATTTGAAATAAATTAAGCAGCATGCATCACTTGTTAAATGGAAGAAAGTCAAACCTTGTCCTTATATATTATGAATATTATTAAAGAATAGATTAAAGTGAAAATTATAACATGATCTTTAATAATATACTGATCTAAATTCATTTTTTTAAACATAAAGTTTCTTGGTGTCATATACCACACTAAAATAGCACACTGACTTATTTCTATGGGAGTTAGGGAGATGACAGCTTTCCACGAATGACCTTCGTAAGAGTGGAGAGCAGAAAGGAGTGGGGGCGGGAAGAGAGGGGTGTGCGATTGCAGTGTGGGGGGGGGGTAGGCTGGGTTAGCCAAAGCTTTTGTGCTATACCGTTTCTGGAGCGGTTAGCAGAAATCCGCATCGATGGAGTTTAAGGAAGTGGGGATTTATTGACTCAGGAAATTGGCAAGATCAGAGACGGAACTTATCTCGGGGATTCTATCAAATGACACCATAAAGGCTCTCTGTCACAGATCTGTCTTCTTGGCACTGCTTCTCTTAACATGTTGGTCTCTTTGTCACCGGGCTATTCTGCCACATGGTGGGGGCAGAGGGCAACGTTTATGGCATTCCAGCTTAGTTGATCTTGGAGAAAAGAAAATGGAAGCAAAACAAGCAAGGACAGGAAAAAGAAAATTCCAGGGGCAGATCTATTTATCTCCACTTTGCTTTAGAACTCCAGTGACTGGGGAAATGGCGTGTTATGGTGGGCCAGGCTTTAATGTCACGCCACCCTCGCCACTGGGGTCTAAAGAACTACACACAGGGGGAACAGGCTGGCAAAGCACGACAAAGAGCTTCTGTTAGCAAAAGAAGGTAGGTTGAGGTGTCACAATGGCCCTGTTGAGTGTACATGTCTTCGGGGAATCCAGAAACCTCCAGTGCCCAGTGAAAGACAGTTTGAGCCTCTCAGCTGGCTCTTTTCTATTTGCCTTTCAGGGTCCAGTCTGGGAAGTGGGTGATCCTGTCTGGGTCCAGCCAAAGAGGGACACTAACAGGGCTCTGAGTCAGGAACACAGAGAGCTCGAGGTTATTATTCCTCCAGCCCCTCCCTTCCAAGCTGGGTGGGACAGTTACTGTTTTCCCAGAAGAGCACAGCTAACAGGCAGCCCTGGGCCCGAGCTACAGTGCCCACCAGTTTGGGCACTCCATCCTCCACTTGCCCTTCAGATGATTTCCGTGTTGCTCCCTCTGGGGTGTTTCACCATTTCTCAGAGATTTCCATGAGTTCTTTAATCATTTATGTGTGGCTTCTTTTTTGTTTATTTTTAATTTTTTTGTGGTGGTGGTGGTATATGTGGAGAGAGACAGAGAGAGAGAGTCAGTCCATGCTTATCTCAAATTCACTATGTAATTGGGCATGACCTTGATCTCTCACATCTCTGTCTCTGTCTCTGTCTCTCTCTGTGTCTCCCTGTGTGTGTTTGTGGTATAGACATGTATATATATGGCGAGGCTAGAAGTTCATCCTGGGTGTCTTCCTCTATTGTCCTCCACGTTATTCTTTGAGACAGGGTCTCTCACTGACCCTGAAACATACTGATTTAGCTAGACTGGCTGAGCAGCGAGCCCCCAGGATCTGCCCATGCAGTGTCTCCAAGGCTAGGGTTACAGACATGCGCTGCTGCACCTGGCTTTTCCGCGAGTGCTTGGCATCTGCAAGCACATCCTCAGGCTTACAGAACAAGCGCTTCCCCTTGAGTGGTCTCCTCAGCACCAACCTCAAACTCTTGATCTTCCTGCCTCCACCTCCACGGGCCAGGATTACAGGCATGCACTTTTGATCATGCTCAGATTTGTATATGGTCTCTTTATTGAATTCTTCCAAGTTCCTCTTTTCGTGTGCCATCTGTTTCCTGCAAGGCCCTCGCCGATACACCGCCTCATTCTGTTCACCACTGCTATTATGGTCCTCTTGGATTCCCCCTCTATATTCTACTGTCCTGTTTTTCAGTGTCCAGTCTAGACTAGAAAGTACAGTCTATGGTTATGAGACACCTTCAGGACGTGTTTCCAGAGTTCTTCAGAACATTGTCATCATGCAAAACTGAAAACTATTTGAGCCAACTTAGCACTTCCCGTTTCTCTCTTACCTCTGGCAGCCACTCTTCTACTTTCTGTCTCTAGGAATCTGAACACTTCAGCTACCCAGTGTTGTCACAGGGCCCCAGACCTTACGCCCTGAGACAACTGGCTCCATGATGAAAGTACCATTCAGGCTGTAAAACTCAGCACGTAGACAGCACCACTTGCCCAAACTAAAACAAGGAGCTAATCCGCCAAAGTCCATAGTTCTGGGAAAGTCTCTAAATGTACTAACTTTGTTTTTTGGCTTCTGTAGTTCCACTTCTGGCTAACTTTTCTTGTTAGCTGAAGTATGTCAACCCAGGACATGGTTTTTGTGCTTAAAAAGCTCACCCAGAGAAAGACCTGGGGCTACACTGAGATCCTGAACTCCCAATGTAGTTGCCAGCAGGCTGATAAAGACTTCCCATTGACTTAACACCATGTCCAAGAGCAGTTTTCTCTGGTGGATTTCTCATGACAGTGTAAGTGAAATTGTGTAGCATCTGTCTTTTTGTAGCTGGCTTATTTCACTTAGCATAGTTCATCAATGCTGTAACATATGCCAGCCTCCTGTTCTTTGTAAAGGATGCTTACCATTTCTTTGTAGACACACACTGTCAAGATCAGGCTAGGCCCTACTCCAGGCTACCCCATGTTTTTTCTTTTTCTTTTTTTTAAATTTTATTTTATAATTTAATTTTAATTTTTTAATTTTACATATCAGCCAGGGATTCCCTTGTTCTCCCCCCTACCCCATGTTTTATAAAACAGTTTCAGGCTGTGAATTGCCCTATTTTAAAGCAGCTTTTGACTTTATTTTGAGGGAGGAAGAAGGATGACTTTGACCCTTGGACGGACCCATAAAAGGCATCGTCTGTCAAGCTGCACCTATCCAGCACAGATTGACAAAATTCCTGGGAATAGAAAGGGAGCCACCCTATACCTTTATTAGGGAGAACTGAAACTGGGGGAGTATGTGGGCATATTAAAATCATATCAGAAAAGCTAGGCCCAAGGACTTGTCAGACATGTCACATGAAGGAAAAGAGGGATGACTCTCTTGCCTGGACCCTGGAGTGATGGACACAAAACACTGCCAGGCCACAGCCCCAAGCCATTCTATTATCTGATACGTGCTGTGTGCATCAAGGAGCGAGGACTTCCCGGCTTGCCTCCACCCACACACCTACCTTGATGGAGCCTACTGGACTGCCTGCCTGCCCATCTGTTTCCAGTCTGGACCTGGACATGACCTACTGATTCCTGCTGCTGAAACAGTTTGGTCTTTTTTCTTTCCTTGAAGAGTAGTTGTGCAGCTTCATGTGCAAACCCGACTACAGCAGCTCCCTCCCAGCATTGATCTGGTTTATTGTCTATACAGTCTCTTTCTCAGCAGGCTTCTGAAGCCTCTTCAACTCTATTGCAGCCTCTTCACCTTGTATTCATTCTGTAATACACACACACACACACACACACACACACACACACACACACACACACGCACGCGCACACGTGCTCAAATGCACACACAGATTTACTATGTGTGGTGTGCTGTGTGATATAAGAAATAACATTAGTGCTGGGTGATGATGGTGCACACCTTTAATCCCAGCACTTGGGAGGCAGAGGCAGGTGGATCTCTGTGAGTTTGAGGCCAGCCTGATCTATGGAACAAGCTACAGGACAGCTAGAGCTACACAAAAGATACCTTGTCTCAAAAAAAAAAAAAAAGAAAGAAAGAAAGAAAGAAAGAACATTAGTAATTAAGATTGGAATAAAGTACTTGCATTCACCAAACTACCAAAGTAGGCAGGCTTTGTGACAAATTGTTGTCTTTAAAGCCAATAAACCTTGTGACTATTCTCATTCAATACATTTTGACATTGTGGAAAGACACAGCATGTTTGTCTGTATGTCAGGAATAGTGTGCTCATGACGCACACTGCATGCTGTTTATTCACAGTCATGTACTGGAGGGTATTTATGCTGCTCTTGGCTATTGTGAACAACACTAGTATAAAAACAAAATCTGCTTCCAGCTCTTTGTGATGTGTTCTCTCTCTCTCTCTCTCTCTCTCTCTCTCTCTCTCTCTCTCTCTCTCTCTCTCTCTCTCCCCCTTTCTTCCTCTTCCTATCCCCTTCTCCCTCCTTCCTCTCCAAAGTGAAATTGCTAATAGCTTCATTTTAATTTCCGAAGAAAACTCGTGCTACTTTTTATAATGGGGCTCTATTTTGCATTTATTTTTTGAGACAGGGTCTTACTATGTAGCCTAGGCTGACTTTTTTTTTAATTTTACAATACTATTCAGTTCTACATAATAGCCACAGATTCCCTTGTTCTCCCCCTTCCTGCCCCCTCCCCTTCCCCCCAGCCCACCCCCCATTCCCACTTCTTCCAGATCAAGGTCTCCTCCGAGGACTGGGATCAACCTGATAGACTCAGTCCAGGCAGGTCCAGTCCCCTCCTCCCAGATTGAGCCAAGTGTCCCTGCATAAGCTCCAGGTTTCAAACAGCCAACTCATGCAACGATCCCAGGACCTGGTACCACTGCCTAGATGCCTCCCAAACAGATCAAGCAAATCGACTGTCTCACCTATTCAGAGGGCCTGATCCAGTTGGGGGCCCCTCAGCCTTTGGTTCATAGTTCACGTGTTTCCATTCGCTTGATTATCTGACTTCTAACTTGCAATCCTCCTGTCTCAGTCTTCTGAATGCGTGATTATAGGTGTGTGCCACCATATCTGGCTGGCCTCATTTTTCTTTTCAACCAACACTATATAAGGGTTTCAATTTCTTTACATTTTTGCCAATGTGGTTGTTTTCTGTTTTGTTCTTTCTTTTATATTGGCTACCCTACTACTAGATGTGAGGGTGGTTTTTTTGTTTTGGTTAGGTTTGTGTGTGTGTGTGTTGAAAAGTTTTACATCAACTTGACACCACATTAAGTCATCTGAGAGGAGGGAACCTCATTTAAGAAAATGTCTCCATGATACTGGGCTGTAGTCAAGCCCATAAGGCATTTTCTTTTAGCGACTGATGTGGGAGGGCCCAGCCCATTGTGGGTGGTGCCATCCCTGGGCTGATGGTCCTGGGTTCTATAAGAAAGCAGGCTGAGCAAGCCATGGAGAGCAGGCCAGTAAGCAGCACCCCTCCATGGCCTCTGCATCAGCTTCTACCTCCAGGATCCTGTCCTGTTTGAGTTCCTGTTCTGACTTCCCTCAGTGAACCCTTTCCTCCACAACTTGCTTTTCAGTCATAGTGTTTGATCACAGCAATAAAAACCCTAAGACTGTATGTATGTATGTATGTATGTATGTATGTATGTATGTATGTATGTATGTATATATGTATGTATGTATGCATTTATGTATGTATGTAGGTAGGTAGGTAGATATTATAGTCTTACTATGCACCCCAGGCCAGGAACTGAGAAATCTGCTTGCCTCTGTTTCCCAAGTGCTGGGACTAAGGGCAAATGCCATCGTGTTCAACCTTGTTATGGTTTTGGTTTTCATTTTTCTGATAATTCATGATTTGGGAAATGTCTTTTTAAGTCCTTTGGATATTTTTTTGATTAGCTTGTTTGATTTTTTTTTAATGGTTGAGCTGCTTTATTTTGATTTTAACTAGTGAGAGCAACACCAAGAGAGAAAACCTCCATCATTTAGTTTTGTAGCAAAATCTAGCGTAATTCCCATGTCCTTTAAGGACTGGGGACTCTGGGAGAGCTTGTGTGCTAGTAAATGAGGGAGCATGTTTAATGTTCTAGAACAGTGACCCTCAACCTGTATGTTAAGACCCCTCTGGAGCCTACCTAAGACCATCAGAAAACACAGATATTTATATTATGATTCATAACAGTAGCAAATTTACAGTTATGACGTAGCAATGAAAATAATTTTATGGTTGTGGATCACCACAACATGAACAACTGTATTAAAGGGTCACAGCATTAGGAAGGTTGAGAATCAATGATCTAGAAAGTTTCCAAAAATGAAGAAACAGGGCTGCAGCTGACAGAACTCCAACATCCTCTGGGACTGCTGGGGTGGGGAAAGGGATTACCTTCAATCATCCCCCATCTGCATCCCAAGTCACATATTAGCATCCTTGTATAGGAAGGAGGACAGGAATGAGACACTTATCTAGGAGGGAGGACATGGATGTGATTTTAGTGGTAATGGGTAGAAGTCCATGGAAACTGGAAAGAAATAATTTCATCCAGTCTTCAAGAGAAAAATAGGCTGTGGCTGGCCTCTAAAATAGCACTAAGAGGACTCTGCATGGTGGAAGTGTTCTATTCTGTTTTCCGTGGTATCTATTAGTCATGTGTAGCTACTGTGTACTTGAAATATGGTCAGTGTGGCTGAAGGACTGAATTTTAAGTTAACTGAAACATTAAATAGCCACATGTTGTTGGTAGCTACCAAACTGGAAAACACAGTAAAGTATGCAAAACATGTATTGTCTTGGGTCTGAAGATTAGAGGATTTTTATAGGCTTAATTTTTACTACTATTCATGAATTTTGCTACCCATGTGTCTTAGTTTGGGTTTTATTACTGTGAAGAGATACAATGATCATGACAACTCATATAAAGGAAAACATTTAATTGGGGCTTGCTTACAGTTCAGAGGTTTAGTCCATTATCATGGTGGGGCATGGTGGCATGCAGGCAGACATGGTGCTGGAGAAGGAGCTAAGGGTTCTACATCCAGATCAGCAGGCAGGAAGAGAGAATGCCACACTTGGCCTGGTTTGAACATCTGAGACCTCAAAGCTGCCCCCTAGTGACACACTTCCCCAACAAAGCCACACCTACTCCAACAAGGTCACATCTCGTAACAGTGCCACTTCCTATGGGCCTATGTGGGCCCATATTTTCTTTCGAATGTACCATGTACAACTTGGCTGTATAGTATCTAAAATTTTACCCAATCTATGGTCATGGCATGGGATAGTGATGAACAAGAAGGAATAGGAGGATGTCTGGACCTAGAACTAGAGGAGGTTATTGAAGGAAGAGCAACAAAGGCCAGTAGGAGGAAATTGAAGGGGAATCGATAAATAGGCATTCAAGTACATAAAGGATACATCTTGCCCCCAGAGAAGCTATAGATAGAGTGGGATCTGCCATCGAAGGTCTTACGGTCATTGGGGTAAGACAAAAAAACCATATAAAATGCATGGTACACAAGACAGGGCACAATGTCAAAGTTATGCCAAGTGAGTAAATGCACTGTGGCTCCCAGAAGGGAGTGATCCATGTCAACCTCAACTATAAGAACCAAATCACCTATCTTAATTGCCGATTCTGTCAAACACTAATTATATGAACTTGAACAAGTCTATTTCTGTGTATTCAGATTTCTTATCACAAAAGGACACAATAAAAGTGCCATTGCTAAGCCAGGCTGTGGTGGCACATGCCTTTAATCCCAGCACTTGGGAGGCAGAGCAGGCAGATATCTGTG
This sequence comes from Peromyscus maniculatus bairdii, assembly GCF_049852395.1. Taxonomy (NCBI): domain Eukaryota; kingdom Metazoa; phylum Chordata; class Mammalia; order Rodentia; family Cricetidae; genus Peromyscus; species Peromyscus maniculatus. The sequence continues at coordinate 91,681,268 of NC_134875.1, forward strand.
AGTTTGAGGCCAGCTTGGTCTACAGAGAGAGTTCCAGGAGAGCCAGGGCTACACAGAGAAACCCTGTGTCAAAAGGAAAAGAAAGAAAGAAAGAAAGAAAGAAAGAAAGAAAGAAAGAAAGAAAGAAAGAAAGAAAGAAAGAAAGAAAGAAAAGAAAAGAAAGGAAGGAAGAAAGAAAGAAAAGAAAAGTGTCAATGCCATAGAGTTGTAAAGATTAAAAGACACACACAGGACCTAGGATACTAAATGCTAAATATCAGTGCTTACTAAATATTAGCTATTATGGAAAGAAAGGAGGAATGATAGAGTATGGAAAAGAATGTGAGCTCTGATGACCTATATATTCCTTCAACATGACGGCCGCTCCTCCTCCTCTTCTCTGTACTGGGGACTGAATCAGAGCCTCTGTAGATGGTAGGCAAGCACTGAGCTACATCACCAGCTCTCGCTGGTGAACAGTTTGTGAACAGTTTGATATTGAATTGTTATTTCAGTGTAACGAACTACTTTCAAGTTAGCAAAAGTCAAGAAAAATGAAACAAAATAGATGGTTGAATGAATGTTCCCAGAAGCAGACCCTGAGCTGAGGACCACCGTGCAAATGGTTTATTAAGGATGTGTTCTCAGAAGAGGCAAGAAAGGGAATGGAGATCCAGGACAGAGAAGGAGAGGAAGCCAGGAAGCCAGGCAAACTCCCTTCCTCAGGTTGATCCTGCAGGGGCCTTTGTTCGTTTGTGAGACCGGATCTCATGTAACCCAAGGTGACCTAGAACTCACTATGGAGTCCAGGCTGGCCTTGAACTCCTGATCTTACTGCTTACATCTCCCAAGTGCTGGGAGCTCCTCTTGAGGGTCAGTCCCATTCCAGACAAGGAAGCTGTACCTTTAGATGCTCATACCTGTCTCTCATGGGCTAAATTCCATTCCTAATCCACTGGAGCTCTCTGTGCAGTTAAAGAAATCAGTGTCCGAAGTTGGAGAGGACAGGAGAATCCCCCAAACTAAAGGAGGACAACATAGACACAAGAAAAGGGAGCCACTGGATAAAACACCCAACACTGAATTCTGTGAATCTGACTGAATATATCTGGGCAGATAGCTAATGGGCTGAAATGATGCTGCTGGTTGCCGACTGTCCAAATTTCTGACCAGTGCATCGAAAATGTCAGGCTGAGTAAGATCCCCTGAGAAATCGTTTAAAATATCTTTTCTCATGTCCAGCATGCCCAGGGTTTGACTCCCAGCATCGACAGTAAAATAAAATAAAAATTTGCATCCCATGGCTTCTTTTCTGGAACTTCAGGTCCAGTTGGCAAGACTGAAGTGACCTTATTTTCAACACACACCACAGGTAACTTGGAATGTCATGACCCTTAGATCATACCCTGAGAACCAATGCTTGGGGAGCTCGTGGAAGCTGGCAGGGAGGTGATGGAAATGAGAAGTCAGGGTGCCTTGTAGGTAGGGCCCTACAAATGCTTTGTGCAGTCAGGAGTTTATTCATGAGCCAATGGAGAACAATGGAAAGTCTCCATGCTTGCCCTCCTGGGGAGGCACAAAATGAGCTAGCTAGTCAGTTTGGGGTAGAGTACAGAGTGACAGCTTCCCTGGAGTGGTCACTGTACCCATCTTCCAGGGAAGGACGATCAAGGAATGAAACCTAAAGAGTTCGAGTCACAAGAGTGTTTTCCACTGAGCTGCCTTTGGCATCTACCCACAGCCCCGAGAGTAGCCTGGAGTGCAAGCAGATTATCAGTGGTCATGCACACAGCAAGCACGGATGCAGGGGAGGCAGGACGGGGCCAGGCTGTCAACCAACGCACAGTGCTTCTGGCATCTGTGAACAGTACTCTTGGCGTCTGTGAGTGGCTTAGCGCAGGAGGCAACAGGGGCCCAGTCCTGATGAGCCCCTTTGGGAGAATGCAGAGCACATGCCTCCAAGTTGTTCCACTTGGGGCTATTTTGACATCAAATCACTTTCCCTTACGGCCTAGGGCTGCTTTTCTACCCTGGGCACACAGTAAGTCCTAGGCAGAGCTGCAGTTGTTTGCAATCAACAGCTGTCAGCACTGTGGGGCTGGTAAAGTGCTGAGCACATGCGGCCAGGACATCAGCGGTGCTTGCCAGGTGAGTGGAAAGTGTTCATTTGGCAAACAAGGACAGTGGCTGATGACTACAGGGCTTATGTTAGGTGAGGCTTGTTGGCTGCGGCTCTGCTCAGGTCTTCAGCTGATGCCTTCAGTTTATATGTTCAGCCTGCTCCATTTCCTGAATAGTCATGGCCAAGGAATTGTACGAGGTCCAGTCTATGAAGTCCCAGAAGACATGTGCTGGCCCAGGAATGAGTAGACACAAGGAAAGAACCAGACAAGACTTTCCGCCCATTGTTACCTCATAGGTTTCTGTTCACTCTATTGGACTTGGCCTGAGCCCAAGACAAAAATTATGAACCCCAGTCAGACCTCCTGGGGTTCTTTCTGCATCTGCTTCCCGACTTTCTCCCTAGCTTTCATCTCTGGCTTTACACTTGTCGCTGTGTCTTTTGTTTATCTCTCATTACCTCACGATGTTGTTAAAACCCAGAGGACAGCTGATAGACCAAGCCTAATTATCATCCACGAGGTGACAGGCAGGGGTGGCGAGAAATGACAAGCATGATTGGACATGGCTGAGAAAAGGATCCCCAGGAATGTGTGTTGGGTTTAGGAAAGACGATTTCAAAACACGCACACACACACACACACACACACACACACACACACACACACACAAATACCGGCAAGACCCATGGAATCCAAAAGGTAGATATGAGCAAAAGAAAATGGTGGCTTTGAGAGGAAGCTGGAGAAGAGAGGAGACGGGTGGGGCTAACGCGCCACAAAGCTCTTCACTAGCTCGGCTTTCAAAGGGCTGCATGCAAAAACCAGAAACCCGGCTTTGTCAGTAGAGGCTAGACACAAAGCGTGCCCCACACTTACCAGAATGGAAGGCAAAGGGCCAGGAAAGGCTTGGGTTGGAGGCAAACTCAATTTAGCAACCCGAAATGAAGGAGGAATAGGTGTGCTGGAGATGAGCGAAGTGACGTGGACAGAGGGGAACAAAACCTATACAGCTCCGATTTTGCTTGCTCCCTTATCTTGTTGTTGTTGGTTGTTGCTCTTTAAACTGGAAACGTTGAGAGTCTGAGTTAAACTGGAGGGAGAGGCAGACATGTGTCTGTGTGTTTTGAACAAGTTCAAGTGAGGCAATCTGTAGGTGGAAGGGGCTGTCATTGGGGAAAGTGCATTTGGTTTTGTGTGTCAGGTTTTCAAAGAAGCATTGTCTCAAAGGGTGTGTGTGTGAGAGAGAGGGGAACCGGGAACCAAGGCTCTAAACACTCTGGCAAATGAAAGCTGGAGGAGCCAGATAAGCGCGTGCTGGCCAAGGGGAGGTGTGGAAGAAGGGCCTGGGGCTAGTGTGGAAGACATGCAAGGGAGCCCCGTGGAAGGAGACAAGTCATGGCGTGCTGGGGGGAGGGTAGACATTCTGGAGAAGTGCAGTCCAATTCAGCCTGAACTTCCGGATGCTTAGAAACAATTATACTGGAAAACTGCTTCAGTGTAGTGGGCGCCCTCACTAAATTTAGAAAAGGCAAACTCAGAGTAACTGAATCTGCCAAGGCTATTGGAGACAGAATTTGTGTACAGGAAATGAAGTTAGGCTAGGATTTTCTGCATAGCAAACACCTGTATTGGTATGTAAAATAGTGTTGGCACACTATTGTATTTTTATTACTATGTGTGTGTGTGTGTGTGTGTGTGTGTGTGTGTGCGCGCGCGCGCATGCAGATTCTAAGTCCGTTCTGTAGAAGTTGTACTTTCGGGATTCTTTTCTTGTAGTCCTTTGTAAATCTTTTCGTGGCTTGATACAGGAAAAAAATGAATAAAAAGAAAAAGACCTGGATATGTTACTTCATAAAACCAGCCAAGTGTTCAAGCCAACCTAAAAAGACTGGTTTCCCAATGTGTGATTTCTGCCTTGCAGATTCATCTTAACATTTTAACCATCTCCTGATAGCTGTGTGTTTGACATTCAGCATACACCATTCCAACGCTAAGTCCCAAAGGTTCCTGAAGACACTTGCCCCCAGACTTGCTTTTGTTTTGTTTTGAAATCTTCAGCAGGTTCAAGCTACAATGTAATACACAAAAGTACCACAAGGTGACACCCTTGGGAAAGTCTTGCTTCTGAGAGTTGGTTTCCGAGCTCTGACGTCTTTTCTAAACATAGCCTTGTAAACTGCTTGTGGAAGAGAGAAGAGGATCTATTATGGGGGAGGAGAAACGGCAGTAACAATACAACCCTGGCTCTTTCCTGTGCTTTGGTACACAGAGTGAGGCCTTGATTGCTTTCTTCCACTTCTTAATTATCGGCTTTTGGAGGCAGACGCATAGCTTTGCATAATACGTCAGCACATTTTTCATATACGCACATCCATTTTTTGCCTTTGCTGATGCTCGGTGTGATTTCGAAGCTGCTCCTGATTTGGAGGAGGAGCCTGTTCTTTTGGCCTGTGAGCCTGCACACTCGTTCTTGCATTGCTTTGGTCCCTTCACTTCATACTGGGTTTGTGGGGACACACACACACACGCACGCGCACGCGCACACGCACATACGACCGGACACATCGCAAAACGCCTTTCTAGAAAGGGAAGAGTTTGGCCCAGTGCTCCTGCCGTGAACCTCAGGCCAACTGGAAAGAAGATCAAAGGGAAAGGGGGGACGGTAGAGTAGCTAGGCTGAAAGCCGGGTTAGCCACCAAAATGGATATGTCTGGTCAATCTTCTCTCTTGCTCCCTCCACTTTTCGTTTTCCTTAAAAACACACTTTAGAAATGGGCATTCCATGTGACAATAAGCTCCACGTTTCCATTTTTCACTGTACTTCACTTGGCTATCACTTGGTATGCTTCCTTGAGAGAGAGAGGAACTTGTGTCAATTAGAGTACTGTGATGTGTGTTGAGAAAGAATCCTCCATTGGCTTGTGGTTTTTGGCAGGCAGCTAGCAAAAATAATAAGCTGCGAACAGATGCCACATTTCCACGGGGCGCAACTCTGGCCAGCCCTCTTCATTTTTGTACCTGTGAGTGGAAAATCACTGCTTTAATGAGCCATGTACCCCGTGGTAAAAAAAATGTTTGAAGTTGCTGAATGGATGAAAGCAGCCATTAAAAAAAAAAATAACAAAAACCTGAGAAGAGTCTCACCAAACTCCACTGAGCAATTCTTGTCTCCTTGTATTTAGTTCAAGGGTGGTTCTGCTAGAAACGGGCATCTGTGAGCAGAGAGCATTGAAGCGGAGTCACAAACTGCTTATAACGGCGGCAAGCGAGGCCCATAGGCGCCCAGAGCATCCGGCGTGGGCTGGCTTAGTGCTGTTGCTTCCTGACGATGCCCAAAGAGGCACGAAGGTTTTTCTCCTCTGCGAACTTGCAATGTAGTGGGAAAGACATACCGCAGAGAGCAGAGACCTAGTGGCATGCCTGGAATTACGGTTGAGTACTAAGCACACAATGAAAATCTAAGTCTAACCCTGCTTGGCTGCTCATGGCCGCAGTAATCCAAAATGTGTTCAAATGCTGCTTTGAGCAAAGTCAAATTATCTTTTGTACCGGAAATGAAGTAACTGGCTGGATGTTGGGGTTTTTTTTATACACTTTTTTTTTGTAAAAATTTTGTAAAATTTCTAAAATAAGCATGTTTAGGTTTTTTTGGCCTCATTATAAAAGCAAGCGGGAGTCTGAAGAGAAAAATGTATACTTTTTTTGGCAACAAAAACAAACATTTCTGTAGTGGTTACTATGGTGCCAGGTACTGCTCTAAGGGTGTTTTTAAAGACAGGGTAGACCAGGCTGGCCTTGAACTCACAGAGATCCACCTGCCTCTGCCTCCCAAGTGCTGGGATTAAAGTCATGGGCCACCATGTCCAGCACGGCCATTGCTATTGTAGTATGTAACCGCACTGAAGACACGGATCCTTGAGCCTCATGTCTCAGAGCGAGCTTTCCCAGAAGGCTGTGCTGTGCCTGGTGATGTGTCAGAGCAGCTTCTTCTTTGTTTCATGTAGCTAGTTTCTGGTTTGACCATTTTTTTCTGCCCATTTTCTCTGCCACACACACCTGGCTATGGATGCCACCACATCCACTCTGAGGGACAAAGGAGAAAGCAGAAAGTTCCAGGCATTGGATGATCAGGGTACAGTGAAGACAGACAAATTTAGCAGCTAATCTGATCTGGACTGAAAATCCCAACTTCTTATGAACCATGTGTGTTTACAGAAAATTCTCTAATGATATTCCCTCATTCACAATGTGTCGATCACTCACCATATTTCAAACAGTACCGTGTGGTTTAATTGACCAAGGTTTGTGATAGCTAGTTTTTTTTTAATCAACTTGACACAAACCTGGAGTCATTCAGGAGGAAGGGCCCTTAGTTGAAAAAAATCTCACCACAAAAATGGCCTGTGGGAAAACCTGTAGAGCATTTTCTCTTTCTTTCTTTCTTTCTTTCTTTCTTTCTTTCTTTCTTTCTTTCTTTCTTTCTTTCTTTCTTTCTTTCTTTCTTTCTTTCTTTCTTTCTTTCTTTCTTTCTTTCTTTCTTTCTTTCTTTCTTTCTTTCCTTCCTTCCTTCCTTCCTTCCTTCCTTCCTTCCTTCCTTCCTTCTTTCTCTTTCTCTCTCTCTCTCTCTCTCTCTCTCTTTCTTTTTCTTTTTCTTTTTCTTTTTTTGGAGCTGAGGATCAAACCCAGGGCTTGCGCTTGCTAGGCAAGCGCTCTACCACTGAGCTAAATCCCCAACCCTTGATTTACTCTTTTTTTTTTTCGGTTTTTCGAGACAGGATTTCTCTGTGTAGCTTTGAGCCTTTCCTGGAACTCACTCGGTAGCCCAGGCTGGCCTCGAACTCACAGAGATTTGCCTGGCTCTGCCTCCCAAGTGCTGGGATTAAAGGCATGTGCCACCACCGCCCGGCTTGGTCATTTTCTTAATTAGAGATTGATATGGGAGGGCCCAGCCTATTGTGGGTGGTACCATCCCTGGACTTGTGGTCCTGGGTTCTATAAGAAAGCAGGCTGACAATTATTGGGCCTGAGGAATCCTGAAGAGAGAGAGAGAGAGGAAGGATTGTACCAGCCAGGGGGGTCAAGGTCATCACAGGGGAACCCACAGAAACAACTAACCTGGGCTCATAAGAGCTCACAGACTCTGGACCAACAGCCAGGGAGCCCTTGTGAGACCAACCTAGGCCCTCTACATATATGTGACAGTTGTGTAGCTTGGTCTATTTGTGTGACTTCTAGCAGAGGGAGCAAGGGATGTTCCTAATGCTTTGGCTGACTTTTGGGAACCTATTCTTCATACTGGGTTGCCTTGCCCAGACTTAATACAAGGGGAGGAGCTTAGTCCTACCTCAACTTGATATGCCATGCTTTGTTGATACCCATGGGAGGAAGAAAAGAAGGAGGGAAAAACAGTCAGGATGTAAAATAAATGAATAAATTTAATTAATTAAAAAAGAAAGCAGAAGGGCCGCCCGGTCTTGGTCTTCCACCACACGTGTCTTTAGCGAGATGCTCAAATCCAAGCGAGACAAGAAAGTTTCCTTAAAAACTGCTAAGAAAGGCTTGGAACTGAAGCAGAACCTGATAGAAGAGCTTCGGAAATGTGTGGACACCTACAAGTACCTCTTCATCTTCTCTGTGGCCAACATGAGGAACAGCAAGCTGAAAGACATCCGGAATGCCTGGAAGCACAGCCAGATGTTCTTTGGCAAAAACAAGGTGATGATGGTGGCCTTGGGTCGAAGCCCATCTGATGAATACAAAGACAACCTGCATCAGGTCAGCAAGAAGTTGCGAGGTGAAGTTGGCCTCCTCTTTTTTATTTTTATTTTATTTATTTATTTTTTTGAGACACAGGGTTTCTCTGTGTAGCTTTGCGCCTTTCTTGGGACTCACTTGGTAGCCCAGGCTGGCCTTGAACTCACAGAGATCCGCCTGGCTCTGCCTCCCGAGTGCTGGGATTAAAGGCGTGTGCCACCACCGCTCGGCGGCCTCCTCTTTACCAACTGCACCAAGGAAGAGGTGAACGAGTGGTTCACAGAGTATACAGAAATGGATTTTGCTCGAGCTGGGAACAAAGCAACTTTAACAGTGAGCCTGGATCCAGGGCCCCTGAAGCAGTTCCCTCATCCCATGGAGCCACAGCTGAGGCAGCTGGGCCTGCCCACTGCACCCAAGAAAGGTGTGGCGACCCTGCTATCTGACTATGAAGTATGCAAGGAAGGCGATGTGCTGACTCCAGAGCAGGCCCGTGTCTTGAAGCTTTTTGGGTCTGAGATGGCTGAATTCAAAGTGACCACCAAATACATGTGGGATGCCCATTCAGGAAGATTCCAGCAGATGGATGATGACCTGCCCGAGAGCGCACCTGAGTGTGAGGGAGAATCAGAGGAAGAGGATGACAGCTGATTCTAGGATGCAAGACTAAGGCCTTCTAGCAAGTTCTTCATATCTATTGGACCACCAGGACTGCTTTCGCCCCTCTGGGGGGAGCAGCTACCTATTTTGCTGTGGATAAAGACAAGGGAGGGTGCTGGGGCAGGACTTTGTTTCTACAAAGAATAAAATTTTGTCCACGGGGTTTTCCCTGTGGACAGCAAGAGACTTTTCCTAGGGGGAAAAACAAGAAAGCAGGCTGAGCATGCCATGAAGTGCATGACCTCTGCATCAGCTCCTGCCTCCAGGTTTCGGCCATGTTTGAGTTCCTGTCCTGACTTCCTTCAAAAGTGATGTGGAGCAGTGACTCAAATAAACCCTTTCCACTCCAAGTTGCTTTGGTCATGCTATGGTCAAGTTTCATCACAGCAATAGAACCCTAGCTAAGACAAGGTTGTTAAAGCTTGATGTCATGCTGAACGCATAGAATATATTCAATAGATATTTTTAGTTGGAAGGCAGTGTAATGACATAATATCCTATCTTGGATGGGATGTAGACCATTACTTTGAAATCAGAAAAGATGTGTTCAATTTTAAGCTTGTTGAAGGTAATTCTTATTTTTTTTTTCAGGAAGGTACAAGGCACTAGTCAACATCAGTTGAATCACCCTGTAGAAATATCCAAACTAGGTCCTCTGCATCTGGAGCTACGTGTATCACTCCACAGCTAACCTGGCTCTCAGCTTCTGCTAGATCTTTTTTTTTTAATTGTTTTTGAGACATGGTCTCGTGAAGCCCGGGCTGGCCTCAAACTTGATATGTTGATGAGGATGACCTTGAACTCCTTTTTCTTCTTTGCCTACCTCTTGAGATCTGGGATTATATAGACACATGGCACCACACTTTCTTTATGTGATGCTGGGGATCAAACCCAGGGCTTTGTGTACCCCCAGCTCAAACTTCTGTATCTTTCTTCCTGCCCATTATTATGTCATTATGTACACACACACACACACACACACACACACACACACACACACACACACACATTCTAGATGACCACATCTCCAAAATGGAGCACATACCCTACCAAAACCCAGTCAAGGAGTTAATAGTTTTGTGTGTGTGTGGTGTGTGTGTGTGTTTAGAGACTTTTAAGGCTTAGAGTGACTACTTACTAGTGAATCTGTAGTAAACCCACCTCCCACTGTCTTAAAGAGTTAATTGTGTCTTATTAAAAGGTGTTGCTAGTTGGTCTGAAGCCCAGAGAGTGGGCATGTTCGAAATAACCCTTGTCTCTACTTTCCTGCAGTACAAGTCAATGAACACTTAACAGGAAGTCTTCATAGACCAAGTTGGGGATCCAAGGAGAAAGAGCAGGGATGAGACGGGTCAGAGCGCTGAAGCAAGGTCCTGGGTTTGCAGAGGCAGTAACCCATTGGCTCTGAGGTGAAAAACGGCGGTGCAGAATGTTCTTTGAGTCTTCCGACCTTGAGTCTTCTACCTCTATCCCACTCATCCATTAATAAAGAGAGAAAGGTTGAAACCTGGAATTTTTCCTTCTTATTCTTTTTCTAGAGATTTTGTGACATGCACGATTTAGATATTGCTGGTGGGGGTGGGGTGGGAAAACGTGCCGAAGAAGGCCAAGGGCCTTCCGGAAGGAAACGCCCTGCCAGTATCAAACCTTCTCTCTGAGATTCAGAAATTTAGCCTGTGGCTGTACTCTGGGGTGACAGAGCACAAGTGCCAGGGGGTAGCGAACAGCTCTAAGGTCCTGCAGTGCCATCCCTACGGCGATGAGGGCTGCAGCTGTAGCTTTGAATGAGGAGCAGTGTTCCTAGTCTGAAGTGTGGGGCACCAATCACCTTGTCCCAGTACAGCTCGCCGGAGGACGAGCTCAGCCTGGTGAAGTAGCCATGTGGCTAGACCCAAAGAACCTTAGCCACTGGATTTCTTCTTACATCCCATGGCTTCTTAATATTTATCTGCACTTTGGTTCCCTTAATGGGGCTGGGTGGCTCATCAGCTATCCCATTGTTCCTCTGGCCTAGTGATCTGGTACACAGCTAGATCATAGGATGTTCCAAAACTCCTCCAAGAAGAGTTCCGATTCCCTCAAAGAGAAGCAAGAATGTTTGGTCTTGGAATGGTAAAACTCCCAAGGGATTCTTAGCGTATAAAACAATAATACTGAGAGGGAACAGATGGACTTGTGGGAGAGCCGGACACCGAAGTCCAACACCCCAGTTGTGCGGTCATATGAGGCAAGGAAAACTCAATATAGAATGTATTTGCTATATTCTCAAATGCTTTTGTCTCTGGGTTTGGTATGTACCTTCAGGTTTTCCTTCCCCGCTCTCGCCTGTCTGTCTTTCCCACTATATTCTAAGCTGGTCTGGGACTCACTATGTAACCGAGGCTGGCTTTGAGCCTGTGACAATTGTTCGACCTCTGCTTCCCACATGTTGGGGTTATAGGTATGAGCCACCAGGTCTGGCTTATTATTGCCATTTGAAGTACAGGAGTTTTTGCTCCTTTTATTGTGATAGGAAACACTGATAAATTTTACCATCTTCAGGGTCTGGGAAGATGGCTCAGCAGTTAAGAGCACTTAGTGCTCTTGCAGATGACTGGGGTTCCATTCCAAGTACCGACATTGGGTGCTCACTACCACTTATAGTTCTAGTTCCAGGGGATCTGATGTCCTCTTTTGGTCCCCATGGATATCTGCATACATGTGGTACACATAAATTCATGTAGGCACACGAACATATACATTAAATAAGTAAATGGTTCTTTAAAAAGTGCCATGTTAGTGATTTGTAAGTATTCCAGACTGCTAAAATATTTACATTATTGTGAAACAGAGCTTTGGAGCTTTTTCAGCTTGCAAAATTGAAATTCTATATCAATTAAATAACCCCATCCCCAGCCTCTGAAATGACCATTTTACTCTTTGTCTCTATGAATTTGACTGCTTTAGATATTACATGTAAGAGGAACCATATGGTATTTGCCTTTTTCTGGTTGGCTTATTTTACTTAGCACAATGTCCTTAAGGTTAATCCACATTATGCTATGCAATGGGATTTCTCTCCTTTTTAAGGCTGAATAATATTCCATTGTATGTTTATATCATATATCATTTATCCACTGGCTCATTGTTGGATATTTGTGTTGCTTTAACTTTTTAACTATTGTAAATAATACTGCCTTGAACATGGATGTATAAACATTTCTTTGAGACCCTACTTTCGGTTCTTCTGCATCTATCCAGAAATGAGATTGTTAGATAATATGGGAGTTGTATTTTTGATTTTTAGAGAAACTTACATGCTATTTTCCATGGTGTCGGCAGTCAATAGTGCACAAAGGACCCAATTTGTCCACATAATCAGCGTTCTTTTCTGGGTTTTGCATTGTTGTTTGTTGATAAAGGCCACCCCAGTGGGAAAGGGGGTATGTTGGTGTGCTTTTGGTTTTCATTTCTCTGATCATGAACATTTTGTCACATACCTGCTGGACCTTTACTTACCATCTGTAGAAAAATGCTTAAATCCTTTTCCCATATTTTATTTGGGTTATTTGCTATTTTGTTGTTGAGTTGTAAGAGTTCTTAATCATGTTTACCATATTAACCCCTTCTCAGATGTGTAATTTGCAGATACTCCCATTCTTTACATTGCCTTTTCATTATGTTTATCTTTCCTTTACAATTTAAAAATATGATGCCCCAGCCAGGTAGTGGTGGCGCATGCCTTTAATCCCAGCGCTCGGGAGGCAGAGGCAGGCAGATCTCTGTGAGTTCAAGGCCAGCCTGGCCTACAATGAGTTCCAGGACAGACAGGGATACAGAGAGAAACCCTGTCTCAGAAAATAAACAACAAAAGAAGATGCCCCTTCATTTATTTTGTTGTTATTGCCTGTATTCTTGGTATCATAGAATGAAGCCTATCCACTCTGTTCTAGGAGTTTTACAGGCTGGGGCCTTTTTGAGTTCTTTTTGCTTTAGTTTCATATATTTTATTCCTAACGGTATCTGAGGAGTTTTTGGTGTTATTTCAGTCCCCAATTCACCATCAGTGCTTCCATTGCAGCAGCTAGAGATGGGGGGGGGGGGACTGAATGAGCCACATGCACGGAGGTGGGGCTTTTCAACTGAAGCACTGTCAGGCCTTGTGGAGGCTCTAAGAGACCTTCCCATGGGCATTTGTGAGGGTGAAATGAAGGAAGATGTAGAACATGCTGAGCACAGGGCTCGTGTATTGCAAGTCCTCAGTGCCTGATGGCTCTTGTTTCCTACAAGATGCTAATGGCTCCAAGCTGCTAAGAAAGAGCAGGCCCTTGGCTAGTCCTAAATATTGTGCTCATTCTTAATGACATAAAATAATGTTCCAACTTTCTTCCTTTGCATGTGGACGCCTATCTTCCCAGCACTGTTTATTGATTTGCATATCTTTGCCAGTTGAGTTTGTCTTGACATTCTTTCCAGAAGTCATATGTATGGGTTTATTTCTAGGCTCTCTATTTTATTTGTCTGTATGTCTATCTGTATGCTAGTACCATTGTCTGGATTGTAGCTGTGTAATGTTTTGAAATCACGAAGGGGGAATCATACAAAATTGTTATTTCAAATTTGTCTTGGCTACCTGAGGTTTCATACAAATTTTAGGATATTTTAGGATATTTTAGGATATTATAGGATATTTTAGGCAAAGATGCCATTGGGGTTTTGTTAAGGATTGCATTGAACTGAGCAACACTGACACTGTACCAGCATTAAATGTTTTAATCCACGGCAGAAGAATAAGATGTCTTTCCATTTATGTATGTCTTCTTGAATTTCTTTCTTCAGTGACTTGTGTTTTCTGTGTAAAAGCCTTTCATCTCTTTGATTGGGCTGATGCCCAAGTATTCTTTCATACTTCCATTATAAATAGAATTGTTCTCTTAATTTTCTTTTCAGATATTTTATTGTTAGTGTATATAAACTCAACAAAATTTGTATGTTTACTTTGTATCCTACAAACTTGCTGAATTAATATTTTATAAGGGTTTTTTGGTATGTTACACTTAGAGCTGGGAGGCACAGATTTATTAAAAGACAGCTTCAATAGAAGAGCAAGGCAAGGTTGACTGGAATTAGAACTCTCTTAGGAATGCTTGTAAAAGTAAGCTGAAACTTAATTAGGAGGGGATTTGTATAAATTCCAGGAACCCTGAAATTCGTGGTATTATCTCTTTTCCCCCTTTAAATTAAAAAAGGAGGGGGATAATGTATAAAAGCTTTTATTCAGCCGGGCGGTGATGGCACATGCCTTTAATCCCAGCACTTGGGAGGCAAAGGCAGGCAGATCTCTGTGAGTTCAAGGCCAGCCTGGTCTACAGAGTGAGTACCAGGATAGCCAGGACTGTTTTTTTTTTTTTTTTTAACCAAGAAACCCTGTCTTGAAAAACCAAAAACCAAAAACCAAAAACAAACAAACAAAAAGCTTTCATTGTTTATTATATAATGGAAGTGGGCAGACCTTGTCAGTCAGTTTTGTTGTCATACTCATCATGAGACATTTTTGTTTTCAACGACATTTCTATGCCTTTCCCCTTCTAGGAGGGTTTCTGATGACCATGCTAGTAGAGGATGTGATATACCATGTCAGGATTTCTGAGTGCAGTGAGCAGACCGAACATGGTGTCAAGGACGATGACACAGACCAGAAAGGGGGCCAACTTTAAGGTTCCTCTCATAGCCCAATGCCAGACATCTAATGAGCTTCTGAAACACACGGTAGAAGAAACAGCTGGACATGGCTTTGCAAAATAGCACTGCGTACTAGGACTCCTCTATTTCAGGCATTTCTTGCCTCTGCATACTCTCCAGCTTGGAGACTGCTGGCATTTTCGGAGGTAAGTGTACGTGTGGAAGAACCAGTGGTATTCTTATTTTTCTACAAATTGAGTTAAACTTTAAAAAAATATGCTGAGATTGATTCGTGCACAGTCTTTTGGGAATTGTGGCAACATTATTGGATTACTTTAAAATGTATCCTCTTCTGAATCCATTAGAGTTGCTTAAGTTTTTGTTGTGGTTTGAATGCACAGTGTGTCCCTGTAGGCCCCTGTGTTTGAAAAGGTGGTCCTCAGCTGACAGCTGCTTGGGAATAATATGGGAACTTTAGGATGTGAAGCCTTGCTGAAGGGAGTTCGTCTGTGGCGGTAGAGACATCCATAGCTAACACAGAGTTCCTGTCTTGGGCAATCCTTGCTCTGGTGCTCCTGGGAATCTGCCTGTAACTTTGATGGAGAAGCATCACAGTCTGAAGCTTGCCTTGTCCTGCTTCTCACACCCATGCCCACATGTCCTTTGACAGATGTCAGAGCTGCATGGTGCTCTGAAAGTTCTCTCCTCGTGGTTCGGCTTCTTCTCCTTTTTTCCTTTGATTTTACAGTCACAGAATTTCACAACCACTGAGACCTGAGAGGTTTTATTATTTTTAGTAGTTTTTGACTTTCTTTAGGTTTTAGAGCACATAGTGAAAGCCAGACTCCACACTTGACAGGCTACATCCTAGCCAAGCCAAGCTGTTCATTGCCGAGAGGAAGAGTCAAGGCCTCATTGAATGGGATGACTGAGTCGATGGCTTTGAACTTCCAGCTCAGTGTGGAGGAGTGTGGGAGAGAAGGGATGCTCCAGTGGACCAAGGCGAGTAGAAGGAGAAAGGGATTGTTGGATGACATGTAGAGCATTGCTGAGCTCTCTTTGTTAATGTGTCACTGGGAGGATGAGGTTTACATTGTCTCCCCTACCTCACTAACTTGGGAACTCTGGGAAAACGGCATGGCCTCCATGACATCAGTAGGCCTTGTTTCTAAAATCCCCAGGGAAATGGGTGTGAGTCTAACAGCAAATGCACAGAGTGTCCTGTGCATCTGCATATGTAGATTCAACCAAGTGGGTCGAAGTAAGTTTTTAAAAATATGCCTTCTGTGAACACATACAGTCCCCCTTTTCTTGTCCTCATGCTCTATAATACAGCACATTATTCACATAGCATTTATAATTGCTTTAGGTGTTCTAAGTCATCTAAAGATTTAAAATATACAAGAGGACGTATATAGGTTCAATGGAAACTCTATGCCACCTCATTTAGTCTAATTATTTTAATTACGCTTATTTGTGTGTGTGTGTGTGTGTGTGTGTGTGTGTGTGTGTGTGTGTGTGTGTACTTGCAGGTCAAGGAACGGCTTGTGGAGGTCAGTTCTCTCCTTTCACTAAGTGGGTTTTGGGATTGAAGCAGGTCCCCTTACCTGCTGAGCCTTCTCACCATCTTATATGAGGTACTTGAGAAACCTCAGATGTTGGTACCCCAGGGGCTGCTGGATTCAGTCTCCTGCAGGTATTGAAGGCCAGCTGTATTCAGTACCCCTTTAAGGGCTTCTTGTGAACTAGCTCTAGCCGATAGATACCTTCATTATCTCTGTTTTATAGCTGAGGAAACTAGGCGGAAGGACTTGAGATCCTTGCCCAAGGGGACACAAATCACGCCTCCTGTCTGAGCAGAGCCCTGGCCAACTCTGCAGCACTCGCTCTGAAAGCCTGCCTTGACAGAACGTTCTAGTGTGAATACGATATTAGTCCGTGATCCAACCTTGATACTTGAGTGGGAACTGAGTGCCCCCTGTGCTCCAGCGAGACCTCTAATTGCCCACTGAACTGCATTCTTTTTGGGTCGGCCCAGTGTGGTGGAATGACACTCGGCCCTGTTTAACAGAGTGTGAGAATGAATGAGGTGATGATTGGTAAGTGTTTTGAGTCTGGTTAATAAAAGCTTTGTCTCATAAGCTTCCCCACGGGAAAGAATGACTTTTAATAGGAGCGAGAGACTGATGAGCACTCGGGAGCAAGAAGCGTTTTGTTTTTAGGCGGTGATCTCTTCAACTAAGGGCTATCATTTTGTTTAATGATTTCCAACCTGAATAAGCAGTTTAACAAGTGAGCCTCAAAATCAGTTAGTCAACCAAAAGGCAAACATTTTGTAACCAGGAGCTAGGGGAGCTTTATAGCCTTTAAACAGTATAATCTCAGCACACTCCCTGCCATCTTCCCCCACTGGCAGCATAAACACATAGGTTTTAATCATTGTTCTGCAATAGTTGCAACAGCCTGCTGATAGGAAGCTTAAACCTAGTTTACTCCTGGGGGAGAAAGGAACCTTAGAACCATGTGCTGTGGTTACTTTATTTGTGTGTTTTCAAACCTACTGCACAGGATTAAGAATGCAAACACTATAAACATGGCAGTCGATATACCTTCTGCTTAAAATGATATACTAAGCCCACTGGAGTACACAACATGGCCCTTAGAAGTCCAGTGAGGGGGCCCTGGTTCTCAACAGCGCCATGCTTTTGGTCTACTAACACGAAGTTGCCCCTCCATGGGATATTTGTTGCTTTGGAGATTTTGATACTTTTCCTTACACACTTCTCCATAATTTCTCATGATTGTTCTTAACTTGGGCTCCTAGCAAGCTATTAACTCCATGTGGTAGATCTAGTACCTAATGCAGAGTCGACGTCCTAAATAATACTTATGGATTTGTAATGGTTTGTGTGAACTGGGTGATGATAGGAAAAAAATGAATGGGGTTTAAATTATTCTTTAACCTTCTGGGCCTCTGAAAGGACCAAGCAGATGCCATAACAGGCTGCTCAGTCTTCTCTCAGAGATCAGGCCTCAATTTCAGTTTCCTGAGACTGAGCAAGCAGTCTCTGGGAGGGCCATGACAAAAGACATAGTCCCTGCAGTAGCTCCCTTTCTGCACGTACTCTGACTGCTCAAAGTTCAGCCAGATGTTTACTGTCTGTGACCCCTCACCAACTTAGAGTTATGTGCATGAGTCAAGGACAGAGCCTAGAGCCAGCCTCCACAGTCAGTACGTGCTAGGCCAGCCAGCTCCCATGGCAGCTCAAGGACAGAGCCTGGACCACTGAACCAGCCCCCACAGTCAGTACGTGCTAGGCCAGCCAGCCCCCATGGCAGATCAAGGACAAAGCCTGGGACTTGTGCCAGACTGCCTCCAAAATGATAATTGTAAACCCCCAACCAGTAAGTTCAAAGGTTACATACCCTCACCCAATTAAAAGAGAACAGAGATAAAAATAAACCAATCCGAGTTGCACCCATGCAAAACCCCCAAACTCCCACCAACCGCCCTGAAGGGCTTGTGGTTTTTGCCTTTAAAAAGCTAGCCTCACAAAGAAAGAGCAACTCCTCCCTGCCTCACTCTATTGGGTGTAGGAATGAGTTCCCTGTCTAGACTTGCATCTACAGAATAAACCTGGCTGTTGCATTCTGGACATCCACAGACTTCAGTGGTCTCTTTGGGGTCATGATCTGGGCATAACAGCCTCTTCATAAAATTGCCCATTATCTAGTCAGATTTTGGTTTTATCTATCTATCTATCTATCTATCTATCTATCTATCTATCTATCTATCTATCTATCTATCGTGTGTGTCTGTCTGTGCACATGTGCATACTATGGTGACATATGGAGCTTAAAGGAATTTGTTCTCTTCTTTTGCCATGTGGGCCACAGGACTCAAACTCAGGTCTTCAGGCTTGGCAGCAAGTGCTCTTACCTGTGGAGCCATCTTGCCAGGTTTTTGATTTTAGAAATCCATGCTGTGGGAATCTGCACAGTCTGTAGAGAAAGTTCAAAACTTTTCGCCACACTGTACTCCTTGGCAAGAAGAGGCCTTTGGTGTGACTGGGAAATCTTCAAAGTTTGTGTTCTCCAAACCATAGACCCATAGCTCACTAACAACCTGGGATTTAGTCAGGAAGAGCCAAGTTCAAATCCTACTCCAACTTCATTTACCAGCCTTGTGATTTCAGTCACTTGTGACAGCCTTGATAGCATGTCACTCTGACCTCTTGCTTAGGAATACCCCTGAGAGCTCCTTTTGGTTGAGGATAGTTCAGATGTTGCTAGTCACACCCTGAGGTGCTCCCTTCCTAACCCCATTTCCTTCCTTGTCTTCTTCACAGGGGTTATTGGCATTTAACATCAGATGGCATCACTATCGGCAAGCTTGCCCTGCATTCCCCTGCCCTCTCTAGAGACTCTGAGCCCTCCAAGGACCCCCTTATATCCGTCCAGTCTTTGCTTCATGGAGGGCCTGATGAACTAGCATGGCTAGCCACTTAACTTCCGTGTGACCCAGCATCCTCATCTGTAAAATGGGGCTATGATAGTCTGTCTTGATTGCAGTGGAAATCAATGTAAATAACTTCAGAAAAAATGTCTGGCCCCTGTCACACATAAGCTGCCATTCATTTATGGCTTTTTGCCTCCACATTGCCTACTCTTGCCCCTTCCCACTGATACCGTCTCTTCTGAAATATTCTGTATCTGCTCTCTTCAAGCCCCAAGTTTGACGCCCCTCCCTCAATCTTGCCTATCATCCAGTGTTAATATACTAATGCCAGCAGAGTTTTGATGTAGGTCCTCTGGGAAATAACCCACAAGCCATTCAAACAGTGGTAGAACTCAAGCAAATCAGGAAACGGTGCTGCCTTGTGGCACCCTCCTAGAGTAGTCCACACCATTTTTTAGTTATCCCAGTAGCCCACAGTGGCAACCTGCCGAATAACATGCCTTATACTGGGTTCCTTTCCTGTTTCCTTTCACATCTCCCCTTATCTTCTAGGACCTCCTTGCCCAGCTCTCAAACTACTTGTACTCAACTCTACCTGGTTAAGCTTGCCAGGCCACCCTGCTGAAGGCAGTCCTGCCCTTTGTTCCCATTCCTGATATATGTCCCTGTGTCACTTTCATCCACATTTTGTTCAGACCCTTTCTCAGGGGCCACTTCTAGGCTATTCTATTCCTAAACGAGCTTACCCTTCACCAGGTCCCTAGCGCATGTCTAGCCTTTGTACAACCAGCTAGATAAATTGAATTTCATTAAACTTGAAAACTTAGGGCTGGGGCATAGCTCAGTTGAAGAACACTTGCCCAGCATGCACAATAATCTGAGTTCAGTTTAGAGTACTATACACAAAAAGTTTTTTTTAGGTCCCCCTTTAAAGAACCTTATCAAGAATATGAAGGATGACATCCAGAGTTAGGAGAACATAATTACAAGTCATATAAGAGATTTATATCTAGCATATATAAAGAATTTTATAACAATAATAACAAGATGAATAACCCAACTAAAATGGATAATGGATCTACATAGGTTATTTCTAAAAAAAAAAAAAACAGAAATAGCCAATAAGACCATGAAAATATACTAACATCATTAGTCGCCAGGAAAATGCAAATCAAAACATGAGGACTTGAAGATAATAAGATTGTATTGTGTATTGAATTTGCCAAGATTTTAAGTATTCTTACCACACATACAATAAATATGATGATGTGATGGATATGTTGATTTCATTGACTAAACTAATTTCATGTAATATGCATGCCCCAGTTAAAACATTATTGTAGGTTTGACGTAGTAACACACCTTTAATGCTAGTTCTCAGGAGGCAGAGACAGGCCTAGTCTACATAGTGTGTTCCAGACCAGCCTACACTACCTAATGAGACCCTGTCTCAAAAAAGGGGGAAGCAGAGGGGCTACCCACCACCCCCACATTTCCCCAGAGTGCTCTTGAGTAGGAGCAGCAGGAAATATTAGTCAGAAGGACAGAGGGAAGATAAAGATAGGAAATACAGAATAGCCTCAAGAGGGCCTGGAACCTATTCCAATGGGCCCAGACTGTCTCTACCCTAGGGTATTTATAGAAATGCCAAGGGGTGGAGCAAAAAACCTCCCCACAACATAGCCAATGCAGACCATCCCAGACACCTGCACTCAGGCCTGTGGTCCAGTCATCCTCTCTATGCAGACCTGCTGGATAAAGCCACTAGGAAACCTGAAAATGGGTTCCCACAATGATGAAACATCATAACTAAAAGCAAGCTTGGGAGAAAAGGGTTTATTTGGCTTACACTTCTGCATTGCTGTTCATCATTGAAGGAAGTCAGGACAGGAACTCAAACAGGGCAGGAACCTAGAGGCAGGAGCTGATGCAGAGGCTATGAAGGAGTGCTGCTTACTGACTTGCTCCCCCTGGCTTGCTCAGCCTGCTTTTATAAGAACCCAGGACCACCAGCCCATGGGTGGCCCCACCCATAATGGGCTGGACCCTCCTGAATTGATCACTAATTAAGAAATGCCTTGCAGCAGGTCTTATGGGGGCATTTTCTCAATTGAGGCTCCCTCCTCTCTCATGATTCTAGCTTGTGTCAAGTTGACATAAAACTAGCCAGAACAGTGCTCTTCCAAAAGACTCAAGTTCAATTCCCAGCTTTCACATCATATGGTTCATAAGCACTTGTAATTCCAGTTCCAGGGGAACTTACACCTCTGGCCTCTGTGAGCATCTGCACTTCAATTAAAAACAATAGAAAGAAATTTGAAAAGAAATACCATATGGGCCAAAGAACAGTTCAAATTAAATTGTGTCATAATCACTTAAAAATCAACATATTGTTGTATACCTTAAATATAGACAATAAATAAAATCATGTATAGAAAAGAGAAATAAATTTCAAAATAAAACCTACAGTGAGGCATTTCACATCAATTAGAATAACTATAATAAAAATATAAAGAGTAGCATGTACTGGTGAGGATGGGGAGAAAGTGGGACTCTCATATACTCAAGGAAAATGGATGTAAAAATAGTGCAGGTGCTTTGGGAAACAGTCTGACCATTCCTCAAAAGGTTAAACATACTTATTACATGATCCAGCAGTTCTACTCTTAGGTATATGCCAAAGATGCACAAAACAGGCATCTGTACAAAAATTCACACATGAATGTTGATACTAGCATTATTCATAATAGCCCTGAAGTGGAAGCAACCCAAATGTCCATTAACTGGTACATGGATAAGCAAAGTGTTCTGCATGCAAACAAGCAGATATTACTTGATTACAGATATACATACTACAGTGTGAATGACTTTGAAAACTTTATGCTAAGGAACAGACTCCAGACACATGAAACAACATTATATTTGTAAGAAATATCTAGATGACATTGCCATTGTTCTCATGAACTCACTGCCACTGTGGTTACCTGCTTAAGACTTGGACAACATTGGGCCTATCAACTTTCTGTCCTGGAAGAAGAAGGGGGAGGGGCTCTTGAGGCCACACCCCTCCCTGTGGAACAACTGTCTGTTAATGGTTGGTAGGGGAGAGTGTGTTATTTTCTTTTCCTTAAAAAAAATTCAATTCAGCCGGGCGGTGGTGGCGCACGCCTTTAATCCCAGCACTCGGGAGGCAGAGCCAGGCGGATCTCTGTGAGTTCGAGGCCAGCCTGGGCTACCAAGTGAGTTCCAGGAAAGGCGCAAAGCTACACAGAGAAACCCTGTCTCGAAAAACCAAAAAAAAAAAAAAAAAAAAAATTCAATTCATGAGCTCATCTTTTTTTTTTTTTTTTTTTAGATTTGTTTCTATGTGTATGGGTGTTTTGTTTGCATGGATGTCCATATACCATGTATATGCAGTCCTCTTAGAGGTCAGAAGAGGGGGTCAGATTCCCTGGAACTGGAGTTATAGACAGTTATGAGCTATCATGTGGATGCTGGTGCTTGAATGTGGGTCCTTTAGAAGAATATTCAGTGCTCTTAACTGCTGAGCTTTCTCTGCATCCCCACAACTTACTGTAATACACAAATAGGTAATTACACCATTTCCCCCTTCTACCTCCCATCCCTCCCATGTCCTTCCCTCCATTTCAATTTCAATACCTCTTTTTAAAAACTTATTGATTTTATATGTATGCATACATGTCCACTTAGCATTGCTTGCTTTCATGGCTGACATCTTGGGACTGGATAACCAATTAGGGGGTCTCACAGCCGACTTCTGCCTCTTATAATCCTTTTGTCTCCTCTTCTACAATGTTCTGTGAGCCTTAGGTGCAGGACTTGTGTTGTAGATGTATCAACTGGGGCATGAGCATCTCATGTTCCAGTCAATAGTCCCTCACTCATGCTCATGTGAGCAGCCCTAATTAAATTCAGTGGGCCACAAGGACGTCAAACTAGGAGGGAAAATTCTCTGAAGGGATTTCAATGGGGGAGGGAGTAGAATAAGAGGATACTGGGAGTGAATAAGATCACAATAGGTAGCCCGACTTTGGTGGTGCATGCCTTTAATGCCAGCACTTGAGAGGCAAAGGCAGGAGGATCTCTGTGAGTTCAAGACCAGCCTGGTCTACTGAGTGAGTTCCAGGACAGTCAGAGCTGCATAGAGAAACCCTGTCTCGGAAAAAAAAAAGAGTACAATAGGTTATGTACATGAATGAAATTGTCAAAGAATGTTTTTAAAAGGAATGTCCAGATTAGACAGAGATGGAAAGTATATTAGTGGCCACCAGGGGCTGGAGTGTTGGGAGAATGGGGTGACCAATAAACATATAGATTGTCTTTAGAGTGATGAAAATCTTCTAAAATTGGATTGTGGTGATGGTTGCTTAACTCTATGATGACACTAAAAAAAAAAAAAAGAGCAAGTTGTGTACTTTAAGTAGGTGAATGGTGTAAAACTTTTTTTTACTGTGTTCAGCCTATTGGACATGGGCAAACAAGTATTAGTAAATACCTGAGGTCCAATTTGCCACTCTGTTTATCTTCCACCTAAAATGATTATTATATTTATTTCAATAAACAATGTATTTTGGGATATTAACACATGACAATGTGCTATACTATTTTAAAATTTGAAACTAAATTGTGAGCAACCTTCCACATTATAGCACAGTCTTCAACAACATAAAAAATGAAAAGATACTTTGCATTCCATTGCATGTCTGAACCTGTATTTATTTAACTAAGCCGTTTTCATTTGGATGGTCTAACATGGAGTTATTATCAAACTCATTGTTAAGTAGGCCAGTGAGTTTACTGTTTTTAACAGCAACTGCATTCTGTGGCCCTTTTATAGTAGTTTTTGTTTTTGTTTTTGTTTTTGTTTTTGCTCTTTGGAGGCCCACCACCCAGCTTCCAAATAAATACACAGAGACTTATTCTTACTTATAAATGCCTGATCTTAGCTTGGCTTGTTTCTAGCCAGCTTTTCTTAAATTATCCTATCTACCTATTGCCTCTGGGCTTTTTACCTTTCTTTATTCTATATACCTTTCTTTTCTTCTTATCCTGTGGCTGGTTGTGTGGCTGGGTGGCTGGCCCCTGGCACCCTCTTCTCCTTCCACTTTTCTCACTCCCTTCTCTTCTCATTCTTCTATTTATTCTCTCTGTCTGCCAGTCTTGCCTGTCCCTTCTCCTGCCTTGCTATTGGCCATTCAGCTCTCTATTAGACCATCAGATGTTTTAGGCAGGCAAAGTAACACAGCTTCACAGAGTTAAACAAATGCAACATAAAAGAACGTGACACACCTTTGCATCATTAAACAAATGTTCCACAGCATAAACAAATGTAACACATCTTCAACTAATATTCCACAACAGTCAATGTGGAGTCTCTTTAAAACTTTACTAATGGGGCTAGAGATGGTTCAGTGGTTAATAGTATTGGCTGCTCTTTCAGGGATTTTTTTTTACTTAAAAAATTATACTTTACATCCTGACCACACTTACCCTCTTTCAGACATTCTATTCTCAGCACCCATAGAGCAGTTCACAACCATCTGCGACTTCAGTTTGTGGAGATCCAATGCCCTCTTCTGGCCTCTATGAGCACTATATGCATGTGAAACACAGACACACATGCAAACAAAATACTCATACATAAAATAAAAGGAAAAAAAATCTTTTTACTAAAACATGTGGGAAAGTGCATCTTCCTAAATGTGTGGGTAGACATACCTCATAAAGTGGACATACTATGTAAGCAGCACCCAGATCCAGGAACAACATGCCTGGCAGTTCAGATGCCCTGTTCACATCCCCTGCTTTTTCTTTTCTTTTTTGATTATCAGTTGACAGTGTATCTGACTGGTGAATTTACCATCTAATATCTTCAGAGCAGGACCAGAGGAGATGACACAGCTTACCATTTAATGTGAATTGGGGTCTCTCTGTTCTCTGTGCCTTGACTCTCCACTTTCAGTGCTCTGGTACGTGGTAATTTTAACCTTCACCTGAGTGTCAAGCTTCTCTTGTATGTGGTTTCAATAACTGAAAGGCAGTGGAAAGGTGAGATTGGATTGGGCTGGGTGAGGGGTAGATTGTGGCATGTGGTGGTCTTCCCTGGTCCCACACATCTGACAGAGGTTGGGATGGAGGGCCTACCTATGCAGTTATGGACAAGGGCCAAGTGTTCCCAAGCTTAGTGGCATGTGGAAATCCAGAGGGACCTGAAAATGTAGTGATGCCTGGGACCTACCTCTAGAAATTTTAATTTACTTTATCTTCGATATGACAATGGGCATGGAGGTTTTTTTTTTTTTAAGTACCTAAGTGATTCCAAATTAAACTCTTCCTTGGATTGTGTGAGGATGTTGCTTAATGTAAACATTAGCTGAGTGTTAAATGCCATGTCTCAGTGACTCCATAATGTCTGTATGACCCATGCATATTTTTGTTTTCCTTAGAAGGCTTGCACAGCACTGTTGTGACCACATCCCAGTCCTTCCATAGACTGAGATGACAATCTAAAATATGATTGTGGACATAGTGCATCATTTGGCTTAATAAGAATTAAGATATTTTAAAGCAATAGTGAGTCATGAAAGTCACTTATTGTGGGTTGGTTTTTTCTCTTTTCTCTAGCCCCATGTTGGTACATCAAAATGTTTGTTTTTTGGCTCTTTTGGGGGGGGCCTGCCACCCATCTCCCAAATGTATTCACGCAAGAAAACTTATTCCTAATTATAAACACCTGGCCTTAGCTTGGCTTGTTTCTTGCCAGCTTTCCTTAACTTTAAATTAGCCCATTGATATTGGTGTTATATCGCTAGCAATCCATGGAGTCTATTTAATGAGCATAGGAATTTATTTGGGGATTAACTTACAAGACAGAATAAAGGAATTTGTCACAGGATCTTGGAAGGGTGAGGCACAGTCCAATGATGTTCTCTGGCGAGCTCTGCCCTGGTCTGTTCCAGGATCCAAAAATGCAAGGTAGAGGAGACAGCATGTACGTGCATCCCAGGTCTTAAGGGTCCCCTAGCAGCCATGTCCCAGGAACATATACCTCAAGGTCATAGGCAGATGTAACAGCTACAGCTGCCTCACTAGGGGCGGTGCCTCAGGACATGGCTCAAACAGCTGCCCCACTGCATCTCCCCCTTTAGTCTAAATAAGAGAGTTCTAAACTAACACAGAACTATATACAATAGGAATGATTATCTGATGACATAAACAAATCGAACTACAACCAGCAAGAGCAACATCAAACAAGAGACACATACTAAAATCCAGAGTTGTCCAGAACATAGGTATATTGAGAGAGTCTACACGTCTACCTTTTGCCTCTGGGTTTTTCCCATTCTCTTCTGTGACTCTTACTCTTATTCCATGACTTTCTGTGTAGCTGGGTAGTTGGCCCCTGGAGTCCTCCTCCTTCTCTGGCCACTTCTTTTTCCTCTTTCCTCCCAGATTTCTCCTTCTATTTATTCTTTCTGCCTGCCAGCCCCACCTTCCTTTCTCCTGTCTTGCTATTGGCCATTCAGTTCTTTATTAGACCATCAAGTGTTTTAGACAGGCACAGTAACACATCTTCACAGAGTTAAACAAATGCAACACAAACAAAAGTAACACACCTTAAAGTAATATTCTACAACAACTTGTTAAGCATATTTGAGGTACTTTCCTATCTCTCCTGCAGGTAGTGTGCCTTGGCCAAATGTTGTGCATAAGGATTATTTGAAATTTATAAATTACATGAGAGATTTGCAGAGCCACCATGCCTGACCTGTCTGGATTGGTCCCTGAATTTCCTCCAGAGATCACAAGCCTTTGGAAGGTGTCAAGGATGTGAGGCTAACACCTTATAGAGGGAATAGTCAGCTACTATAACTGTGGAGCAGTTAGCACATATAAGTAGAGCCCCTTTGGGCACCAAGACACAGGAAATATGGGCAAATATGTGTTAGATAGAATAATAAACAATGAATACAGAGACATGCTGTGGTGGATATATTGTGTACCCTATCTTATCTGGGGGTCAGAGAACAGAAAAGTCACTAAATTAGACATAGAGGCCAGAAAATAGTGGCACCCATGCCTTTAATCCTATCATTTGGGAGGCAGAGATCCCTGTGGATCTCTGAGTTCAAGGCCACCCTGGGAACAGAGCCTAGTGTGGTGGCACGCACCTTTAATCCCAGCACTTGAGATCTCATGTCTTTGCTTGGGAAGGACACATACCTTTAATCCCAGGAAGTGATGGCAGGAAGCAGAAAGGTATATAAGGCATGAGGACCAGGAACTAGAGGCTTTTAAGCAGTTCAACTGAGACCCTCAGGGGTGAGGACTCAGAGGCTTTCAGTCTAAGGATTTGTGGAAACAGGATTGGCTGAGGAATTGGCGAGGTGAGGTTGGCTGTAGCTTGTTCTGCTCCTCTCATCTTTCAGAATTCACCCCAATATCTAGCTCTGTTTTTTTTTATTAATAAGACCTTTTAAGATTCATGTTACAACATGGGTCATTACATCCTGAATATCAGGAAATTATCAAGTAGCCCCCAATGTTGTTCTCCTATACATTCTCATGGGAATTCTGAAGCATGGGCTGGGTTTCCAGAAACCCCATTTTCTCCTAAAGCATGCCAGTGGATCCTGGCCAGCAGGTCTGCTCCAGCAGAGCTCAAAGCTGATGATACATTTTCCCATGTGATAGCAAAGCAGTGGTGGGTTCTGGCTTATATTTATATAACCAACAGAAAGAACCTATTTTAGAGAAAACAGGCAAAGAAGGGAGCCGAGGGTAGCAATTTCTTAGCCTGCTCTGTAATTTAGTCTGGTATTCTCTGTTGAAGGAGAAAAAATCATTCCCATGTTAACAGACAGTCGAGGATGAAAGAAGAAAAGATCAAATAGTTTGGGCCCTAGTCCCAGAATTCTCGATATATTGGGTAGGAAAAAAAAACTTTTGACTTTTTTTTTCATTTTAGCATCATACAAAGATATTGGTTATTAATGGAAAAAACAGATGCACAATTAACAGGTGGATAGATGGCTGGATGGATAGAATGGTGAGCAGTGTGGTGACAAGGTGAGAAGAAGTGAGAGACCACAGTTTGGAAAGCATATTGATCTGTTTTCTGTTGGTATAACAAAATATCGGATACTGGATAATTTATAAAGAAAAGAAGTTGCTATAGCCCACACTTTTAGAGGTCTATGAAATCTGGTTGGCTCTAGGACTGCCCCACCCCCGGCTGTATCATAGCATAGTGGATAGCATCATGGTGGGAACACATATGAAGAGCGGGATCTCAGGAAGCCAGAGAGCGATTCAGGGTCCAGGCTGCCCTTCTTTATATTTAAAGTAAAACTAACTTTCCCCAAACTAACTTACTCCATAAGAAGACCAGCATTAGTTCCTTCTAGGAACAGCGCCCCCAATGACCTCATCACTTTCAGCAGCCCTTATCTCTAAATGTTCCACCACTTCAACACTACCACTTGAAGGAACAAGCTTCCAGAATATGAATACTTGGGTGTTACCAGGAAACTGGTGGAGCCCCACATTGGGTGCAATATATGAACAGGAAAGTTGGAGTTCTCTCTTTCGGATCTCAGTCTCATGAATAAAAGAATGTAAAAGCAGACTCAGAAGGAAGGTCGGGGACATTTTTGTTAGTTTAATAGAAAAGCAACAGGATAGGCAAGCTGTATATCTTGGAAGAGAGGAACCAAGCCCCTTTGTAAGCAGACACATGGTAGACAAGCAGCCACATGGTCAGAAGGAGGGGCAGCTTCAGAGGAAAAGTGAGGAAACTAAGAGTTAGTTAAACATATGACTAAGAAAGACATAGATCTCTGCATCTGTTTTCATCAGTTGCTGAGTGAAGCCTCTCTGATGACAGTTGGGCCAGGCAATGTTTTATGAGTATAGAAGAATACCATTAGGAATCACTTCATTGACTTTTTGCTAGTCATGTTTGGGTCTATCCTAGGTCTCTGGGTCCTGGCCCTCAGGGGTGGGCTCCCTCTCATGGTATGGGTCTCGAACTGGGCCAGTCATTGGTTGGTCCACTCTCACAATTTCTACACTATCCTTACCCCAGCACATCTTGTAGGCAGGACAAGTTGTAGGTCAAAGGGTTTGTGGCTGGGTTGGTGGAGCTTGGGAGATCCTGTGGAAGAGGGGGAGAAAAGATTGTAGGAGCCAGTGGGGTCAAGGACATCACAAGAAAACCCACAGAATCAACTAATCTGGGCTCAACTGACAACCAGGGAGCCTGCATGGGACTGACCTCTCTGCATATGTTACAGTTGTGTAGCTTGGTCCTCTTGTGGGACTCCTAGCAGTGGGAACAGGCTGTCTCTAACCCTGTTACCTGCATTTGGGACCCCGTTCCTCTTACTGGGTCACCTTGTCCAGCCTTAATATGAGAGGAGGTGCCTAGTCTTACTGCGATTTGATATAGCATGCTTTGTCGATAACAATGGGAGGCCTGCTCTTTTCTGAAGAGAAACAGGAGAAGTGGATGAGGGGAGGAAAAGGGGAGGTTGGGCGAGGGACTGGGAGGAGAGGAAGGAGAGGAAACTTTGGTCAGGGTGTAAAAACAACAAATAAAATAAGACAAGAACTGAATATAAAGTAAAGCAAAGGAAACGCTCTAGTCTTCTGAGTAAAGCAGACAGGCTCCTCACCGCTATGTGAAGGAAAGTCTAAGCGACTGCACCAACAGTGGGGTTTCCTTAAAGAGGTAATTAATCCTCCCATCTCCTTAGCACGGCAGCCTTCCTGAAGTACTCTAGTGGCCAGATGATTGACAGTCTCAGAGGGATTAACACGTGAGGGAAAAGGCAACAGTATGTAATGTTTTAATCTTTGCAGCCAATCGAAATGTCATGTATCTCTATACCCAGTCAGGGGTAGATTCCATTAGGGAGTGAGTTATCACGCACAGTCTTTAAGGCTCCTATAACGTTCCCCACTTAAGAGTGGGAACCCTAAAATTATTTAGGGAGATGTGCTGAAATTGGGGAAATTGGGGACAAGCCACATTTAAATCATAGCAAAAATCGTTGCTGCTGTCTCCTGTATCTTAGTTTCAGATCTCTTCCTTCAGCAGTGCTGTCCAGATGGGCAGTCACCTTCAGATTTCTAACCAGCACCTTGATAGAAATGACTGTTCAGCATCTATTCCCACCCCTTTTTTAAAAATATTTTTAATATTTATTAAGTATCTAATTTATTAAACATATGTTACCATCTATTTAAATTGCTTGCACACACACACACAGTTGAATCCAAGTTACATACATACATATGTACAGTTAAAGCTTGCTTACATTTTCAAGTCACATACCTGTATACATACACACATAAGCAGTTTGCAGAATCATTAGCCATTCTTTTTTTTTACAACACCATACAGTTCCACATAATAGCCACAGATTCTCCTGTTCTCCCCCTCTCGCCCCCCTCCCCCTCCCCCCAGCCCACCCCCCATTCCCACCTCCTCCAGATCAAGGTCTCCCCCGAGGACCGGGATCGACCTGATAGACTCAGTCCAGGCAGGTCCAGTCCCCCCCTCCCAGGCCGAGCCAAGCGTCCCTGCATAAGTCCCAGGATTCAAACAGCCAATTCATGCAATGAGCCCAGGACCTGGTACCACTGCCTAGATGCCTCCCAAACAGATCAAGCCAATCAACTGTCTCACCTATTCAGAGGGCCTGATCCAGTTGGGGGCCCCTCAGCCTTTGGTTCATAGTTCATGTGCTTCCATTCATTTGGTTATTTGTCCCTGTACTTTATCCAACCTTGGCTTCAACAATTCTCGCTCATATAAACCCTCCTCTTTCTCACTAATTAGACTCCCAGTGCTCCACCAGGGGCCCAGCCGTGGATGTCTGCATCCAGATTCCTCAGTCCTTGTATGGGGTTTCTGGCACAACTATCAGGGTGTTTGGCCATCCCATCACCAGAGTAGGTCAGTTCCTGCCGTCTCTCGACCATTGCCAGCAGTCTTTTGAGGGGGTATCTTTGTGGATCTCCGTGGGCCTCCCTAGGTCTCTGCTTCCTCCCCTTCTCATGTGGTCTTCATTTACCATGGTCTCCTATTCCTTGTTCTCCCTCTCTTTTCTTGATCCAGCTAGGATCTCCCGCTCTCTTTCCCTCGACCCTCGCCCTTCATTGCTCCCACTCATGACCAGGCTGTTCATGTTGATCTCATCCATTTCTCCATGTCTTTTTTGGGGTCTTTTTTTACAGTCACCTTCAGATTTCTAACCAGTACCTTGATAGAAATGACTGTTCAGCATCAATTCCCACCCCTTTTACAGTGCGTTTTGATGTATTAGCAGAGTCCAGAAACAGAAAAACTACGTTTCCCAGACTCCCTTGCAGCTGTGTAATTTAAGTTCCACCAATTAGATGTGATCATGTGAGGCAAATTAAGAACCTGTTTATTGAAGTGGACAAAGCGTCGTGGTAAGAAGCTTCCATTTGTAGGTACAGGTTGCAACAGGCCCTGAGTAATTCCAGTCTTCCCTGTCCCCAGATTCCATCTGCACACAGCAATGCTGGCTCCAGATGATGACAGGGCACCTTCCTGATTTGCTTACACAACTCCTACCTGAGGGAGGAGACTTGCTATTAGAACTGAGTTAGCGTATATGCACGGCGTCTATGTAGGCCCAGGTGAGCTGGCTTTTTCTCAACAGCCCTACCCAGTGCAGGGGTCATCCTCACTTTCCTTGAGGCTTCTCTCCATGTTTATTGCCCTCTATTAGTTAGCTGAATCCTTGGGCTGAATTGCAGAATAGACTTCTGTCTTACCTTCTTCCCAGAAGGCACCCGGGCTTTCCAGGCAATCCCCGTAGCCCGTCTGTACTTGTGCAAATCTGAGCAGCCTTCTGCCGTTCAGCTTTATTTTTAGTTATGTATGTAGTAGGATGGGGGCTGCTACGTGCTTGTGAGTCCACTTTGTCTGCAGAAGGCAGAAGTGTGCGATCCCCCAAGAGCTGCGGTTACAGGTGGTTGTGAGCCACCTGATGTGGGTGCTGGGCATTGAACTCAGGTCCTCAGGAAGAAGAGTATATGTGCTTAGCGCTGAGCCTTTTTTTCCAGCCCTCTCCTTTGTTTAGCTCGAGAATTTACCTCCCCAGATTCCTCTGTATGCAGTATGTAGCTGTGATCTGCACAGAAACCCTTGAAATCCATCTCCTGTCTACTTGCCAATCTGGGCGCCCTGGCACTGGGCTATATGTGTATGTTCCTGGAGGAAGGAGTGCCTTTGAAAATCCCCTGGAAGCCAAGCGCAGTGGTGTATGCCTGTAATGTCAGCACCGGAAAAATTGAAACAGGATGATCACAGAGTTGAGGCCAACCTGGACTGCCCAGTGAGCTTTTACAAAATTGCTGTTTTACTTTATTTTTTTAATTAATTAATTAATTAATTTATTAATTTATTTATTTATTTATTTTACAAAAAGCAAGAGTCCTCATTAAGGAGTCACAGGAAAGCCCTAGTTCTAGGTGATGGGACAGAGAGGAGAGGCTGGAAGGCAGCCAATGTCAAAGTCTCCTGGCACCCAGAAGGGTGTGCCTTCCAACTCCCTCCAAGCCACCGCGGGCACAGATGTGTGTAGAGCCGTTGGCCCGAGCTCTCCCAGCTCGGCATGAGACAGCAGTTTGACTTCATATTACCAAACCGCACAGAAAGCCTAAGGTGGCATCAGCTCTCTTAGTGCTTCCTCTGCCGAGCATTTGCATGCGGAAAACTGCGAGACGACTCAGCAGTTCTCTGTTGGCCTTTGGAAACTGCTTAGGAGAGAATACCTCATCTCAAAAGAGGATGCGGGGTGAGAAGAGGCGGGGGACACAGAAGGAGGAGACCAAGTCCTCTGGGAACACAAACCACGAGTGAGTTTCCCGTCCAGAGTGACTAACAGCACTTAATCGTTCGTCCCTTGCCCGAGGAACATGTTGAACAAGTCTGAAACTGGACCAGGTTGTTTATTGAAATGTCTTAAAGGCACCAGGCCCTCCTGCTGTTTTAGCAGCCCATGCCGTGTTTTCTGTTTTCCTGATCCCCATCCACAAAGAACAGCTACCATGAAAACAAGAGGTAGGGATACAGGCCAGCATCCCAGCATTCAGGAGGTGGAAGCAGGACCAAAAATTTAAGATCATCTTCTGCTATGTATCGAGTTCAGGTTCAAAGATACTTTAAGCCGCACGAGACCCTGCCTTGACAAATGCACAAACAGAACCACAAACAACAGCTAACAAGTCCGAAGAAGCTTCATGGGCACCAAGGGCCTCACCCCGATACTCACTGTGCATACCCTCCAGGACAGAGATGAAGAGAAGACCACGCTGCCGATAGCAGAGGCCTAGCCTCTGTGCACACTGAGGCAAGAAGGGTGAATATACACATAAGAAGAGGCATAGGTGAAAAGGCAGCTTTTGCTATAGTTTGCTTCATAGTGACAGGGTCTCATTATGAAGTCCAGACTGATCCTGTATTCCCAATCTTCCAGCCCCGGTCTCCTGAGTGCTAGGATTACAGACATGGATGGGCCACTCACAGTCCCCTTGAGGGAAGTTCAATCTCAAATATGAGTCAAGAAAACCAGGTTTTAAAAAGCACCAGGGCTCAGTTTGTAAAGTGCTCGTGATGCCAACACAAGGACTTGAGTTCAAACCCCAGAAGCTCCGTGAAAAAGGTAGGTATAGTGGTGGTGCATGTGATCCCAGCACAGGGCAACAGAGTCAAGAGGATCTCTGTGGCTCACTGGCCAGCTGCCTAGCCTAACTAGTGAGCCCCGGGTCCTAATGAGAGACCCTATCTCAAAGAACAAGATGGATGGCTCCTGATGAGTGATACCCAAGGTTGGCTACTTCCATCCATAGGCAAGCATACACACATACAGAGAGAGAGAGAGAGAGAGAGAGAGAGAGACAGAGACAGAGACAGAGACAGAGAGAGACAGAGACAGAGAGAGACAGAGACAGAGACAGAGACACAGAGAGAGGTGGGAAGAAAGGGAGGGAAGGATGAAGGGAAGGAAGGAAAAAAAGAAAGAGAAAAGCAAGGCACCAAAAGAAACTCAAGCCTGCACCCTCAAACTAAGACCCTTAGGACCTTGCTGGTGCAGCCTAGCTCGTACTCCAGCAGTGAAGGAGCCACCTTTCTCGGCCTGAGGGATGTAGACACCAGACAGCAGGCCCCAGACAGTACCTGTCTTCGTGTGTAGAGTTCTAACTTGTCACCTGGAGCTTCCCAGCAGGAGGGAGCTGCACTTGGCCCCAGTGATAACTTGCAGGACAACTCACCCCTACGTGCCTTCTTTCTCGTCCCCTTCCTTGCCTCACGGCCCTGCCAGTATTTCCCAAAACCTCCCAAATAAACTACTCAGCCTTGGATGTTCGTATCAGCTCCTACTTCCAGGAGAACTCAAGCTAACACATCCTCCAATACTGATCCATTTTATTAAACCTCGTTCTCTTCCCTTGCTGAATGGATCTAACTTTCCAGCCACGTGTGTCTAGCCTGCCGCTCTTGGGGCACATGCTACCAAGGATAGCCCAGCACAAAGTTGCACAAATGTATTTAAACATTGTAAGATTTTTTTTTGGGGGGGAGCAATTCGATTGTATGGTTCTTCAGCATAAACTCTGTAGATGGTCAACATTATATCACATTAACAAAAACATTGGACATGCCTGCTAGGCCCTTCCATATAACCAAGGCATTTGGTACAAAGTGTATTTAAGTTTTAAAAATCCTTTTGGACCTTAAGGACCCTTCTCAGATCTTTGAATTTATCATACTAGATATTTGCTCTGGTACTGGAATCATACCTGAGTCATGGCAAGTGTATTAGTCATTTTTCTGTTGTTATGATAAAACACCATGACCAAGGCAACTTATGGAAGGAAGGATTTATTTGGGCTTGAGGTTCCAGAAGGATAAAGTCTATCATGGTGTGGAAGTGTGGTTGCAGGTAACAATCATGGTGGTCAGAGCAGGAAACTGAGAGCTCACACACTCAACTACAAGCACAAAGCAGAGAGAATGAGATGCAAGTGGCATGAGGCTTTTGACATCAAAGCTTGCCCCTTCCTCTAGCAAGGCTGTACCCCTCCCCCCAAGACAGCGCTACCAACTGAGGACCAAGCGTTCAAATGCCCAAGACTATAGACACATTTCTCATCAAAACCACCACAGCAGGCTTTTGCTTAGTAAATGTATTTTCTGATAAGTTAAATATCAGTAGGGAGATATTTCAAATATATTAGGAGAGATCCTAACTTGGATTCTTGTTGCTCTTAAAGAGGACCCAGGTTCAATGCCCAGCAGCCACATGGTGACTCACAACCATTGGTGACTCCAGTTTCAGGGGATCCGATGCCCTCTTTTGGCCTCTGCAGGGATCAGGCAGTCACATGGTGCACAGATATACATGCAGGCAAAATGCCCATAGATATAAAACAAAAAGTTTAAAATGCAAAGGAATGTGAATCACAAATAGGGATTCTTTTATCAATGATATGTTTTAAAATTTTATGAAAATTATCTGTAATACGGTGTTGGAAAGATAGCTCACAGTACTTCTAGAGGACTGAAATCCTTTTCCCAGCACGCCCACAGGAAGGCCTAACAACTTCCTGTAACTCCTGCTCCAAGGAGATCTGACCCCTCTGACCTCTGCCACCATTCACTCCCGTGGATATGCCTCCTCCACATACACATAGTTAAAAATGAAATCTTGAAAAAATTTGCTGCAGCCGGGTGGTGGTGGACATACCTTTAATCCCAGCAGAAGCAGGTGGAAGTAGGTGAATTTCTGAGTTCAAGGCCAGCCTGGTCTACAGTGTAAGTTCCAGAACAGCCAGGGCTACACAGAGAAATCCTGTCTCGAAAAAAAACAAAAACAAAAACATGAAAGAAAAAAGCTTTCAAGTTTTACTTTTGCTACTGGGTTACATACGGCCATTTTCATGCAAGTAGTATATTTTGAACATCCCCCCACCCACGCCCTGCTATTTTTCCTTTTGTTGCCCCCACACACACTTGCACTTCTACGTTCATGTGTCTGTACATGATTTTATGTATCCATATAAAATCTCAAATCCACAAATGGGAGACAAGGACTCCCTATGTAGCCCAGGCTAGCTTCTATCTCCCAAATGCTGGACTTACAGACCTGGGTCACCCCGTCTGGCTGCAATCTCTTTTTTAACTTTAAATCATAGATTTGAAATGAGAGCTGATGCCCTTCAAGGTTGAGAGGATTTTAGAAATCTATGGAGGCATTAAAAGTAATTGAAAGATTTGGGCATTTAAAGTGTGAGGTCTAGAATTGGACAGCATCCGGTGTTCTGAATGATCTCTGAACAGCCGGCTAAACTTTCACACAGGTGTCGATAAGCACATAGCATTCCACCAACACAAGTACCATATAAATTGGGGGGATGCTTGCATTTCCTTTGGGTTACAATTTTTCAAGAGTTGTTCAGCATGTCAAGAAATCTCTATAGCATGGGCAGTAGTACTTTTGTGATCAGAATTGCCACTGAGGCCCACCTGTATCAGCCTGCATCTTTAGCTGTCACTTACAGTGACGCTATGATAAAACATCAGAATACTTTATTATGTCTCCTGGTGTTGCTATGCCTGAAGGTTTGCACTGTGAAAATGCATGGTATTTTATTAACATTTATTTCTCCTTTCTACTAAGCATTATACCATTTATTACAACTGTGTGCAGAGGTATACGGTATCACCTGTACATTTCATTTTAAGCTAGTAGAGGAGGCTCCTAACTGCATTGTGAAGAGATTGTCAGATCTGAGACTGCTGTTCTAAATAACTAATCGTTAGCATATGATAATACCTTTTCCTGTCCCAAAGCACTTAGTCTGTCTGCCTACTATGTGACATGAGAGTGATTATCATATTCACGCGGCTTCAAGACTAAGAAGATTGTTCAACCCTGCCTTAGTCTCGACCATCTGTGGTCTACAATAACAATTTCATCCATTTTCTTGATAACAATGCTGACAGCTTGGTCATTTGTTCTCTGGAATATTTGATGCCCTCTTAGAAAAGAACATAATCAAAAAGGCCAGTGAATCAAATCTTGAAGGGAGTTTCACAATGAAGTGAAGCCAAGTTGCCTGGAGTTTAGAATTTTCCCTGGAGGAATTTGGAAGCATTAACAAGCACACCTATTTACTGTTATGCTATATACAACACACTGGCAATAAACACCTCAGTAGGAAAATAAGCAGTTAGTGTGATGCATACGGTAACAAAAATAAATATATAGTTTGGGCTGGGTTCAAATACAAACCTACAGATCATGTTGTCAACACAGTCAAAAAGAAAAAAAAAGTGTCATCGGTAAGAAAACCTGTAATAGACATGCAGCAAGGCTGACCTTTGGCAAGATTGCGAAGGAGCTGGGGTTTGTTTCCAGCACTTCCGTCTTTCTCTGGTGGCCTTTTTACCCCCTCGCAACTGCAAGCCAGGGGCCCTCAGTCAACATGGAATTAGCAGGCGGTTTCGAGAGGAGAGGCAGAGATAGGAGAATGGCCTAGAAACTTGCAGGACAGCAAGCCTGTAATACACAGCTTCAGAAATAAGAGAGAGCCTCCCTCCAAAACAAGACAGGAAATAACTGACTCCTGAATAGTCATCACACAAACATCATAGACAGACAGACAGACAGAGACACAGACACAAACAGACACACACACACACACACACACACACACACACACACACACACACACACTAAAACAAACAAAAACTCCAACATGAGTTCTTGTTTGGGGAGCAAATTTCTAAACCACTTGCCTTTCTCATTAATCAAAGCAAAACCACCGAAGATTCATTAGAGGCAATTGAGGGCAGTTGCTTCAGCAGTCAGCCTCATCACACAATTTCTGACTATTTTTGGGAGCCCTCCAGTTAATTCCGAGTTACTAAAAGGCATGATCAGGCCAGAACAATGAGAAGTCTGAGGTTATTTTTTAAATAACAAATTGAACTGAAAGTATATAATGAAGATTAAGTAATTAACAAGACGATTCTAGAATAAGCTTTATACTGTCTGTTTTAGGAGTTTATTTTAAAACAGAAGAATGCCAGATGTGGTAGTGCATGCCTATAATCTCAGTCATCACAAGGGTGAGGCCGGAGGATTGCTGAGTGTTTGTGGTGGGTGAGTGTGGGCTACATAGGGAATTACAGGCCACCCTAGTCTACATAGCAAGATGCTACCTCAAAAAGAATCAGAATGGTTGCATTTAAAGGCAAATGCCTTTTAAACATTGCTTTTGGAACAGACTTAAACCATCAAGAGACTGTATTGGTGATTTGTCTCTGTGCTGTGGCAAAATACCTGAGAAACACAACTGAAGGAAAGAAAGGTTCATTTTGGTTCACAGTACAAGGGATCCGGTCTTTCGTGGCAGGGACAGGCGATGCCTGCTCACAACTGCATCTCCAGTCAGGAAGCAGAGAGCTATGGATGCTAATGCTCATCTAGCTTTCTCTTTTGTATGCGGTTCAGAACCCCAGCCCATGGAACACTGCCACCTACAGTTAAGGTGGGATGCCCTACCTCAACTGGCATAAACTAGAGAATCCTCCATAAGCCTGCCCAAAGAATTGTCTCCTACATGATTCTGGATTGCGTCAACTTGGCAGCTAAGATGAACTATCACAGAAATTGTATTTATTTATTTATTTATTTATTTATTTATTTATTTATTTATTTATTTATTTATTTATTTATTTATTTTTATAAAGATGCTTGATGTCTGTCTTTTGTAGCTAGAGTTTTCCTGCCTTGCCCACATTCAGGACAAATCTTTCTCATCCACCAGTCCCACAGCCGCTCAGACCCAACCAAGTAAACACAGAGACTTATATTGCTTACAAACTGTATGGCCGTAGCAGGCTTCTTGCTAACTGTTCTTATAGCTTAAATTAATCCATTTCCACAAATCTATACCTTGCCCAGCTTATTTTTTATCTTTTTTTTATTGGGGTAGAGAAGATGGAGTCTCTCTATGTAGCCCTGGCTGACCTTGAACTCACCCTTTGGGCCAGGCTGGCTTTGAACTCCTAGAGATTCCCTTCCTTTGTCTATAGAGTTCTAGGATTAAAGACAGGCATCACCACACCTGGCCTCTGATTTTATTTTTAACATTTTATTTATTTTATTTTTGTGTATGGGTGTTTTGCCTGCATGCAAATATGTGTACAATGTATGTGCAGTGCCCCCGGAGGCTGAAAGAGGGCAGCAGAATCCCTGGGAGTGGAGTTACAGTGCTTCCATATGGGTGCTGGGAATCAAACCTGGGTCCCATGGAAGAGCTCTTAACCACCAAACCATCTTTCTAGTCCCTTATTTTACTTTTTGTAATTCAATTGTGTGGTCCCTGAGCATAAACTTTCTTTTTACAACAGTATTTGACAAACTTTTCTTTCATGGAGGATTTCAAATAAACTTTAGTTAGTTCAGGCCAAATAGTCAGAAAAACGTAAACCAGAGAAAAATAAGGGTTATTCTGTGTAAGCAGGTTGTTCCCGGCTAGATAGGCAGACTCTTGATTAACACTTTTTGTGATCTTCCTAGGCTGGCTGCAGCCCTAAGCTGTGCACAGGTTAGGAGCCGCACAGGCTTCTGCTTCATCATCTGCACAGTGCAAAGGCAGAGCAGCTGATCTCCAGCTTCCTTCCCAGCCCTAAAATGCCAAAAGTTGATTGTATTGCAGGTCCACCCTTCTCTGTATTAGAAGACTCAAAATAACCTGCCTAGAGTTTTCCTTGAGAGTAATATTTTTTTTTTACTTGAATGATTATAGATAGGAATAGTGTAGAAAATGTTTCAGTTTTTTTTTCTTTCCCCTTAGGAAACATTTTGTGGGTAAATATTCACCAGGTAGATAAAGCCCAGAATACCCATAAACTGACAACCTCTTGGGGGAATACAAGGGTTAAGGAATGGAGAGCTGGTTCCTGAAAGGAGAGAATATTCAGTGGAAGCCGCATTTGTCTCTGCCTCCCCAGATATCTAGAATGTGTCTGTTGGGAACAAGAGTCATTTCCAGTTACTATGTTCAGTGCTATCAGAAGTGATAACTCTTAGGCAATTTGTGACATGAAATGAGAGTGTTCCTAGGGCTGACTGTTCCCATTCACGCTAATTTGAGGTGGATGCACATTGTGGTCCATAGGTAGAACTTTGAGGATCAGAGTACTTTAATAGTCGTGCTGATGAAATGAGGTTTTTAAAATGCAAATTATTTGCACAGTGAACTCCCTTTTGGCTAAAGAGGTAGTGCACTTTCTGAACATTGCCCAACAAATTATAAATGTATCATTAAAAATGGTTCAACTACACTTTCTTGATAAAAAACTCTCTAGCCTAAGACACTTTGTGACCAGTCCCCTAGCACTTTCTCAAGAGAGTGACAGCTCTGACAGGGGACTTGGGCTATAAAGGTACACAGGGAGGTCACTTCAGCTGCTTGACGATCTCATTCCCTTTCTGTGACTCTGCTTTCCTGTCTTAGTGCATTTTCTGTTGCTATGACAAAATACCCAAATCTAGGTAAATTAGAAAGAATGGAAGTTTAATCTACTTACAGTTCTGGAGGCTGGAAAGTCCAAGCACATGGTGCTGGCATCGATTCAGCATCTGGTGTGCTGTCAGAAGACTGTGGAAGGTGAAAGAATAGTGGAGATGTGTGCCTGAGGAAGAGGCAAAACATGGACCATAACAGCTCACTCTCCAGGTAACTAATGCAGTTCTTCCAAAATGAGATCTCACTCCCGTCAGAATCAACCCAGAGGACTGGCCGGCAGATATGGACTCACACACACCACTTGGCTAGGTAGTTTGCCCTGGGTGGGTGGGAAGAAGCTAAGGGCCAGCACCGGCATTTTGTGGCACCTGGCATTCAGGTGCCATTATGGTGAGCATATGAAAGGGAGGGAGAGAGAGAGGCAGAGAGGTTCATGTTCTGTGGAGAGAGGCGAATCTGAGGAACAGGCTGATGTGGGAGGCCCAGTTGCCATCTGGGGCCCTATTTGGGCTCGTGGCCCTGCTGCAGCTGTGGTCTGTGTTGATGTCCATGGCTCCTGTTACCACTGAAGGTTGTGAAGATGCCTGTTGCTTGGGCCTCCACATGTGGGCACATTGGTGCCCAAGGGCCATGCCACAGCAGAGGCCATCCTGATCTTAGTGGCCTGGGCTGCCACTCAGGGCCATGGAGATGTCCAGGTTTGAGCTGTGGCCGAGGGCCATGTGTGGGTCCATGACCCTACTGCAGCCAGGATTTGTATTGATATCCAAGGTACCTGTTGCCATTGAGGATTAGCTGGGTGCCCAGGGTCTGGGTCCCCACCTGAGGCCATTTTGGTGTCCAAGGTCCATCCTGCAGCTAGGGTGATGCTGATCTGAGTGGCCTGTGCTGCCAACTGGGGCCATGGTGGCATCTGGACCCAGGCTGCTGCCGAGGACCATGTCTGGGTCTATGTTGATGTCCATGGCCTGTGTTACCACCAAAGGCTTCACGGATGTCCCTGCTCTGGGCTACCACCTGTGGCCATGTTGGTGACCAAGGGATATGCCATAACCGGGGCCATGCCAATCTGAGTGGACTGCACTGCCACCTGTGGCCAGGGTGTCAACCAGGCCTGAGCTGCTGCTGGGGGCCTCGTCTGGGTCTATGGTCCTGCTGCAGCCAGGGGCTGTGTTGATGTCAATGGTTCTTGTTACCACTGAAGGCTGTGCAGATGCCCAGGATATGGGCCAACACTAGAGGCCATATTGGTACTTGAGGGTTGTGGTGGTATTCTAATTGTACTGAAATGTGATTTTGATTGTATGTTAATAAATAAAGTTGCCCGAGAGGTCAGAGCTCAGAGCTAAAATCTCACCCTTCCGCCTGCGGTGTCCCAGCTTCCCGAAAGAGAGCTATATCATGTCTGTTTGTCTTTTTAAGTATTTTGTTCTGCCTTCATTGGTTGTAAACCCAAACACGTGACTGCCTCGTCACTGTCTATATGTACAGCCCCCCAGGTCTTAAAGGCATATGTCTCCAATGCTGGCTGTATCCCTGAACACACAGAGATCTATGGGATTAAAGGCGTGCGCCACCACCGCCACACTCTTGCTATGGCTCTAATAGCTCTGACCCCCAGGCAACTTTATTTATTAACATACAATCAAAATCACATTTCAGTACAATTAGAATACCACCACAGAGGGTCATCTGCCCACTGAGGTCATACAGATTGGGGTGGACAGCACTGTCACTTAGGACCATGGTGGTGTCTGGGCCCAGGCTATAGCCAGGGGCCATGTCTGGGTCCTTGGGCCCTACTGCAGCCAGCATCTATGCTAATATCTATGACTTCTGGTGCTATTGGAGGCCAAGCAAATGCATGAGGTCTGGGATGCCACCTGGGGCCATGTTGTTGTTCTAGGGTCATCTTGCAGCCAGGGCAGTGCAAATCTGAGAGGCCTGCCCAGTCACCTGGGGCCATGGTGACATCAGAGCCAGGCTGCTGCCAAGAACCATGTCTGGGTGCATGATTCTACCACAGCTGATATGTTGATGTCCATGGCCTGTGTTCCCACAAAAGGCCACAAAGATGCATGACTTTCCAGTCACCACCTGTGACTATGTTGGGGTCCAAGGGACATGCAGGTGCCGGGGCCATGCCAAGCTCATGGGTGTGAGAGAGCTGGCACCACCCTTCATCTGAGGGGAGTGGTCCCAGTGGCTCCAACTGACCAACCCAGCAGCCACCCAGGTACATACCCAGGGCTTTGAGCTGGCACACCCTAACACCTACTCCATCTATGACCTGTTGGAGTATGTGAAGGGACTGGTCCTGAAGAGCCATGGTCACATGGTCTACACAACTCAGGGCAACAGTGGAATGTCCAGAGAGTTTCTGTGGGGGTTCAGGGTTGGTGCTGTGCTGGAGGTCAGAGGCCTTGAACCTGACCAACAACACCTTATACAATGAACATTAGCGAGGAAAGCTGTGTGGACAAAAGGGTCTACTGCATGATACACAGCAGTTCCCAATGCCACTGAGACGAATGAAGATGGGGAGACAAAGATGGAGGAGCAAAGCATTTGCTTCTTCTTTTTTCTCTTTGGTTTGGTTTGCTTGCTCATTTTTTTATTGAAATTGATATTATTTGTATTTTATTTTATGCTATTATTTTCTTCTTTTTTATCTTTATCTTATTTTTATTATTTATCTGTTAGTTTTCTTTGGGGGGAACACTACAAGGGTGAGGGGTGGATTTGCAGGAACTGGGAGGTGGATGGGATTGGGGTGAGTGATGTAAAATTCCCAAAGAATCCATAAAATGAATCAACCTATCACCTCTCAGCACTTGTTACACTGGGGACTACATTTCAGCATGAGTTTT
This sequence comes from Peromyscus maniculatus bairdii, assembly GCF_049852395.1. Taxonomy (NCBI): domain Eukaryota; kingdom Metazoa; phylum Chordata; class Mammalia; order Rodentia; family Cricetidae; genus Peromyscus; species Peromyscus maniculatus. The sequence continues at coordinate 91,724,377 of NC_134875.1, forward strand.
GAAGGGGACAGGCTCCAGCAAATCTATAGCACTCCCTTGGCAAGACAGCAGGAGTCTGGAAGGATATTCTAAATATATCTAAAGGCTGTATTTATGTGGTCACTGTGGACTATATGTATATTTTCAAGGAAGGACTAATGAAAATAACATACCAGAGTGCCTAAGATACAGTTATAAATTAGTACCATCATGCATATGAAGTATGCATGGTAGCTAAGTTCAGAATTTATTCCAGAAAATGGAAAGAATTTATCCTCTGGAATATGGGGGATGTCACAGGCAAAATAATGTCCCTCCTCCATCTTAATCTATTTTGTGTTGTTGTAATAAAATACATGAGGATGGTGTCTTAGGGTTTCTATTGCTGTGAAGAGACACCATGAACACAGCAACTCCTATAAAGGAAAACATTTAGTTGGGGCTGGCTTATAGTTCAGAGGTTTAGTCCATTATCATCATGGTGGGAAGCATGGCAGCATGCAGGCAGACTGTAGTGGAATATTGGTTGAAGATGTGTTACATTTGTTTATGCTCTGGAACATTTGTTTAATGATACAAAGATGTGTTGCATTCTTTTATGTTGCATTTGTTTAACTCTGTGAAGCTGTGTTGCTTTGCCTGATAGGTCTAACAAAGAGCTGAACAGTCAATAGCTAGGCAGGGAAAGGATGTTCAGGGCTGCCAGACATAGAGAATAAATAGAAGGAGAAATCTGGAAGGAAAGGAAGAAAGAGCAAGAGAACAAGGAGAGGAGGACAATAGGGGCCAGCCACCCAGCCACACAGCCAGCCATGGAGTAAGAGAGAAAGGAAGTTATATAGAATAGAGAAAGATAAAAGCCCAGAGGCAAAAGGTAGATGGGATAATTTAAGTTAAGAAAAGCTGGCTAGAAATAAGCCAAGCTAAGGTGGACATTCATAAGTAAGAATAAGACTCCGTGTATTTATTTGGGAGCTGGGTGGCAGGGCCCCCAAAGACCAAAGAGCCAAAAGAGTAAAATAAACACCAACTACACCAGACACGGTGCTGGAGAAGAAGCTGAGAGTTCTATATCTGGATAGGCAGGCAGCAGGAAGAGAACTGGCTTGAGCTTATATGAGACCTCAAATTCTGCCCACCCCTACGGTGACACACTTCCTCCAACAAGGCCACACCTATTCAAACACATGAGTCTACGGGGGCCATACCTATTCAAATCACTACAGGTGGATAATGTATAAAGAATGGAAATTTATTCCTTATAGTTCCCCAGAGACTGAAAAGTCCAAGATTAAAGCCCTGGCATCTGGTTACTGGAAAGCCTTTACATCAATCCTCCATTACTGTGGACCTGAGGCAAGGCTGAAATGTCATGACAGAGAATAACAGCTCACATCACGGCATCTTGGAAGCAGAGCGTCTGAATGAGGTACCCAAGATGAGCTATAGCACCTAAGACCTCTAATGATCTGTATCTTCCATCCAGGGCTCACCTCCTGGTTACCATGCTTTCCCAATAATGCCACCAAGTTATTAATACATCTATTAATTGATCCACTGATGAAGGCAGAGTTTATAGCTCTGTCAGTGATTGGACTTACCAACCTAGGGACCAAATCTTCAACATTTGAGGCTTTGGGGAGACAGTTCTTAGGCAAACTATATCTTGCTGCATCCTCACATGCTAGAAGGTGGAAGGGCTTGAAGAGAGACAGTGTACCGATGTGGAGGAAGAGCAGAAGAAAAGACACTCACTTCCCCTTTCATGATGATATATTAGTCCATTCACAAGACTGGAGGTACAAACCCCCGGGGAGCCTACACTTTGCAGTATCATTGTTAATTAAATTTCTAACCCATGAACTGGCGTGTGGGGTGTGGGGGGACATTCAGACCATAGCAATTCTCCCAGACATCCATCTTCTAATGTCACAAATCTATACATGTATTCTCTTAAAATGATAGGAGCCAGCCCTGGTGGTGCATGCCTTTAATCCCAGTACTCCGGGAGGCAGAAGCAAGTGGATCTCTGTGAGTTTGAGGCCAGCCTGGTAACACATAATGAGTTCCAGGACAGTCAGGACTACACAGAGAAATCCTGTCTTCAACCCGCCCCCCCCCAAAAAAAAGATGTTAAGAGACCTTGCAGATATTAGTAAGCTGATGGGAAAATTTTCCTGGGTTGTGTGGATGGACTCAAATTCCTTACAAACAGGGAGACAGACAGGATGGTGAGGATGAGAGGACATGTGACAATGGGGGCAGATGTTGGAGTGATGCAGGGCTGAAAGGCAAGAAGTCTGCAGTCTTAAGTTCTGTTACCTTCTTCAGCAGCATTTGATGGAGGAGCTTTTAGACATTTGTAATAGATAAAAAGTAAACCAGGAACTACCAGATAGCTTTCTTTTTTTCTTCCCTGAAACAGGGTTTCTCTGTGTAACAGTTCTAGTTGTCCTGGAACTTGTCTGCAGACCAGGCTGACCTCGAACTCACAACCTGCCTGCCTCTGTCTCCCGAGTGCCGGGATTAAAGACATGTGCCACCACCACCTGGCTCAGCTTGCTTTTTATTTTATTTTTTATATTGTAAACCACGTAGAATAAGTTAAATATAATTTCATTCTATTAACCAATATGATTGTATTTCTTATGCATAGTTATATAGAAATAAAGTTTAAAAGTAGAAACAAAAACAAATAAACAAAGAGAAGGAAAAAAGCCTGAAGTCATAAAGGTGAACTCTCCCTGTGTTGGTTAGTTTTTTGTCAACTTGACACAAGCTAGAACCATCTGAGAGGAGACAATCTCAGCTGAGAAAATGCCTCCATCAGATTGGCCTATAGGCAAGCCTGTGAGGCATTTTCTTGATTGAATATTGATATAGAAGTGCCCAGCCCATTGTGGGTGGTACCATCCTTGGGCAGGTGGTCCTGGGGTCTATTAAGAAAGCAGGCTGAGCAAGCCATAGGGAGCAGGTCAGTAAGCAGCACTCCTCCATGGCCTCTGCATTAGCTTGTGCCTCCAGGTTCCTGCCTTGAGTTCCTGCCCTGACTTCCCACAGTGATGTAGTGTGACTTGAGAGTTATAAGCTGAAATAAACCCTTCTCTTCCCATTTGCTTTTGGTCATGGTATTTTATCACAGCAATAGAAACCCTGACTAAGACATTCCCCTAGAGCTTCTAGAAGGAATACCATCCTTCCTATTCCTTGATCTATTTTTAAGGTTTATTTTAGTTTTACTTAACAGTAATTGTGTGCATTGTAGGTATACAGTGTGATGTTTTGATATATGTATGCATCATGAAATGATCAAATCAGAAATTTAACATTTTTTTCTAGTTAAAACATTCAAAATCTTCTCTTTTCATCTATTTTGACCTCCTCCATTTCTGACCTGGGCTAGTTCACAACCTCTTTAGGAAACCTGGTGGTCCCCCACTCCCAGGAGGTCACTATAGGGATGCTAAACACTGGATCAGCATAATGTACAGCAGCCTAGAACTTCTTGACTCAAGTGATCTTCTTGCCTCCCAAGTAGCTGGGATTCCAGGCATGTGCCACCATGCCTGGCCCCTTTAGCTCCTTTGAAATGTAGAATGCATTATTATTAGCTATACCCACTGTGGTATGTACTAGAACATCAGAAGATAGCTCCATTATGGTAATTGACACTTTGTATCAACTGACCATTTTCCCTTTGCCTGCTCATGGACTTTGAATTTAAATATTCTGACTTCGAAACTGTGAGATAATAAATGTCTTGCTTTAAGCCACATGGTTTGTGGTAATGTGTTATAACAGCTGTCAGAAGCCAACACAGGAGGAGTAAGCAGTGATTCCAACTCAATAGGCATGACTTGGTGAACCATTGTGGGTAATGACTGCTCGAAGTGTTCAAAAAGTGTCAGCCACCTTAAAGACTTTCCTGCTGTTGCCGGAAGTGATCCTAGGAATGGGGTCATCACTCAGTGGTGAGCAAATGCTCATGGGCTCTTCCAATATGGAGCTTATGGGCAGGAGAGGAAGACTGGCATTAAGCCAAAAATATCTTCCCTTGAAGGGGTCGATGTGCCAGAGAGGAGGAATGTACAGTGCGATGGAAGGAATTAGGAGACTCAATTCAAGTAGAGGGTTGGGAGAGGTCCCTGAGGATGTGGTGGTGAATTCTCAGGATGAGTAGGGCTTAGCTATTTCATGATTGAAGATGGAAAGAGTATTTCTGACAGAAGAAAGACCATGGCCAAAGGCTGCAGGTGGGAAAAACATTGCATTTCATTCACACTTAATATGAATCCAGTATTGTTAGAGCAGACAAAAAAAAAAAGAGCTAGAGTTGTACAAATAGGGAGTGGAACACAGTGACGCGACCAAACAAGGTCTTACGGTCTGCCAAAAGAGAGTGACATGATGAGATGCAGAAATATCTATAAAAATCACTCAGGCCACAATGGATGAAAGAGTAGGTTGGAAGCAAGAAGGGATGTAGGGGGAGCCAAGTATAATTGAAGTAGCCAGATGAGAAGTAATTGTAGCCATGAGCAGGATAAAGACATTAGTGAGAAGCAGAGGATTCAAGAGATGGAGAAGATATAGAAACGGCATGTACAGCTTGAGGGAATCAGTGAGACATTGGCATGGAAGTGGACCGAAGTGCTTGGAAGTATAGGAATCAGCACTGAAATGGTCAAATGAAGTCAGAGGGATAGTGGGGATTTTTTGTTAGAGAGAAACAAGAAAGAAAGGGGCCCCGGATCGAGCTCCAAGGCACTTCTAGAAGCAGCAGAAGAGCAGTAGTCACCCAAAGAAACCCAGCTGTGACCAGAAGACAGTAGGAGAAAAAAAAGGGTGGCACTGAACTCAGAAGAGAGAAAGGCTTTTAATGTGGAAGGAGTAACGATGAGGACAAATGTAATATGACTCCAAAGTATCTCTTGAACATACAAGTGCAGTTTAGTAGAAATCTGTCATGTTGGATAATAGGGGGCTGTGAGGGTTCATTTTCATTGTCAAGTTAACCAAGTTTGGAATCACCTAGGAGATACAATTTGGGGCATATCTGTAAGGACATTTCCAGAGAAGTTGAACTGAGACCAGCTCTGAAATTGGGTGGCACCATCCTATGGCCTAAGGTCCAAGGATAAATAAAAAGGAAAAAAGGAGAAAGCAGCTGGGTGTTAGCATTCATCTACCCTTGCTTCTTGACTGTGGGAGCAATATGACCAACTGTGTTAAATTCCTGCCATATTGGGTTGATTATATGCCCTCAGACCAATGATTCTCTCTTGGGAGCCCTGCAGTCTAGTTTTGGACTAGTATATGAGTGCTTGTCCAACAGGTCCAGATGAGGTAAAAGCCCACAGCAAGGACCAGTGGACTTCAGGATACTGCAGGATACTGCTGGGACCACGCGGCCTGCATTCTCTCTTCTCTCTCGTGATATTGATGATTCTCTTGGTGGATTTAGTGTCATTTTGCCAATATTGCATGGAACAGATGTGATCATTCCTGGAAACCCAATTTTTCTCCAATATTTTCCCCTAAAATTCTTTGGGAGCTGATGCTCCTCAGGTTTCTTGTCTGGGGAAGGCAGCTGTCTGAAAGAGCCTGGGAGCTGTTCTGATTCAGAGCTGACAGGATCGGAGGCAGATCACCCCTATTTCTGTAAATATGTTTTTAACAAAGTTGTTGTTTTTGAAAATGCGTGCCTATGTCAATTACCTTTTAGTTTTGTAAAGACAGGATGTACCCAACTCGATATTTGGCCAAGCCAGCAAAATGATAACTGTTGTTTTGGGTTTAAAGATGTTTTGATGTAAATGTTGGGAAAAACACATTTGACATATTTGTTTTTGCTGAGGGTTAATGGAGGATGGAAAAAACATGTTTGTTATTATGGAAAAGCATGCTTGTTTTTGATGTATAAATAAAGATGGCTGGAGCTATTGCAGGCCGGCCACTTGTGTGAAACTCATCTGGTGGTCGGACAGTTCATTTCTTTACACAGATGCCCTTCCCCACCTCAGGACCTGAACCCAGGCTTCAGCTGGACTGTGGCATTTCTCAACCTTCCTAATGCTTTGACCCCCAACCATAGAATTACTTTCATTGCTACTTCTTGACTGTAATTTTGCTCCTGTTATGAACTGTAATGTAAATATCTGTGTTTTACAATGTTCTTAGCTGACCCCTGTGAAAGGGCTGTTCGACCCTCAGGTTGAGAACCACGGCCTCAGACTGTGATTTAAAATAAACCTCTTCTCTCTATGTTGACTTTGTCAGGCAGTGTCACAGCAGAGGGAAAGGTAAGTACAATAGGAGCAAAATTACCATCTTCAGCACATCTGGCAGACATTAGCGAGAGTGGCCTCTTCAGGAAAAGCAGCACAGCTGGGAAAGTGTGCACATGTGCACTAACCCCATCAAGAACGTGTACGTGTGTGCACGAGCACACACACACACACACACACACACACACACTCCATTTGAGCTGCTATGACAGAATACCATTGACCGCATGGATTGTCAACAACAGAAATTCACTTCTCATAGTTGAGGAGGTTACAAGGCCAAGATCAAGGTGCCAGCAGATCCGCTGTTTTGGGAGGCCTTGCTTTTTCACAGACAGAACCTCCTTGAAGGGTCCACTCAGGGTGAAAGGAAGATAGTAGCTGTCTAGAGTCTCTTTTACATGAGCACTAACCCCAGTCATGAGAATCCAGACTCTGCATCGCAGGGCAGGTGGAGGTTTCAGCATATGTACTGGCGGCAGGGCACCAACATTCAGACGATAGCAGCATGTGTCCCTGTCTACCTGTCTTTTGCAGACCACCCCATCACTGATTTTTCTGAGCTCTCTCCTCCTTGCTTCTCCCATGTCCACCAGGTCCTGGTTATTCTACCTTGAACTGTGACTTCATTTGTTCTTTTGCTGTCCTCTTCTCATTTTCTTTGTATTGGGGGAGAGACTTTTTTTTTATTACTAAGAAATTTTCTGTTCATTTTACATACCAACCACAGATGCCCCCCCCCCCCCCGTCTTCCCTCCTCCCACCCCCAGCCTCCCCCCTACCTACCCCCCATTCCCACCTCCTCCAAGGCAAGGTCTCCCCTGGGGAGTCAGCAGAGCCGGGTACATTCAGTTGAGGCAGGTCCAAGCCCCTCCTTCCTGCACCAAGGCTGTGTAAGGTGTTCCACCATAGGCATTGGGCTCCAAAAAGCCGGCTCATGCACCAGGGATGGATCCTGATCCCACAGCCAGGGCCCCCTTAAGTAGGTCAAGCTAAACAACTGTCTCACCTGTCCAGAGGGCATAGTCCAGTCTCATGGGGGCTCCACAGCTATTGGTTCACAGTTCATGAGTTCGATGGAGAGACTTTGTATCTCCAGGGAGTCTGAGTTAATCAAAAATTCACTGCAATTGTTTCTTGTACAGTGAAAACACAGCAGCTATTCACTGGGTTCAAGGCCATACCTGCTGGGAGACTAACTCTTAATTCCCAGTGGGTCCAATGACCTGGGATGGATGTGTGAAGTTGGCATGACGAAGAAACTCTGACCACCTGTTTCAAACAAGTGGCCTGGGAAGGCCTGGGCCATTTTTATTTATACAATTTCAATGGTTTGCATGAACAGTTTTACAATCAATTTTATTTGTTTCTAATAATGGTTACAGTAATTGCCAGTGTGTTCCTTTACCTCATTCACCTCCTGTGCCCCATGTTCCTATGGGTAACCATTACCTACTTGATTCATAGCTCTAATGTCAGGAACATAAGCAGTGTTGCAAGTGACAAAGTTTTTCTACCTAGGCACACCTACAGGTACAACAGTGTGCCCAGTTGGCAGCATTTACAGTTACAGCATCATGCAAAATGAGAGAGAGCTTTGCCTGTAGTGGTTAATGTTTGCCTCCAGTCAACTCTAAGTTCTCACAACTAACTCATCAGCCAAGGCTGAAGCAATTCACTCTTCACTCTGTAGCACTCTGTCTGCTGTGGGGACATACCGGGTTCTCTCCTACCCTCCTGTACACTACATAACTTAAAAGCTTACTCTTAATAGTTGCCACTGCTTATCTCCTGTTCTCATATCCCCTTCCTCTCGACTTTTTACAGTATTGGCACAGCTATTAGAAAGGAGGGCGTTGTGGGTTCCTGTAATTCTGCTTCATTCCCGGTTCCTAGACTGTCCCCATTAACTCTTGATATCCTATTTATTTGCAATTCTCCTATATTCTCTTTTTTCCCCGGAGCTGAGGACCGAACCCAGGGCCTTGCACTTGCTGGGCAAGCACTCTACCACTGAGCTAAATCCCCAACCCCATCTCCTATATTCTCATTTCTTGTGGTTAAAATCGTTCTCTCTAGAACAGTTATGCAGATTTGTAATGTCATGAACTACTGTGACTCTTTCAGACAAGGTGAGTTGGAAAGGCAACATCCTGTTCTTGGAGAACCCTGAATTCATGGTCACACTTGAAACATCAAGGCTTTAGGATCAGGTCCACTGTACATTTTTAACAACATCCCTCTGGCTCACCCAGAGGAGCGTCATCGGGGGAAATTTTCCTAATGTAACAGCCATTTCATCTGTAGCTTTAAAAAGTGGAACTAGAGGCAGCCAGCGATATGGTTTGTATGAGGAAAGCAAGGAGAGCTAGTAGCACATATGTTCCTGGGGCCGTGCCCACAACTGTGCAGCGAACTATCCATCGGCCTTGCCACAAGGAGAACTTGTTGTCGTCCCCCCCCCCCCCCGAAGAAGACACATGGCTCCTGGCACACACTTGTGCAGACAAAGGACAATAGGATGGTAGGCAGGAAGGCACTTTCACAGAGAAGTGTAATAAAGGTAACAGGTAAGTCTCCTACCTGTGAGACGCCAGGACGGCTGCCAGAAAAGCCCTGGGTTAAAGGTTAAGGGAAATAGACAGTGTTGCTTTATTTTCCTGCTGAAATTCAGCTTGTGCGTGATCCAAATGGAGTTTCTTGACCATGTCCATGAAATGCACACAGGAGTGAAACTTTTCTATCCTAGAGGTGGCATAACATCAGAATGGAAGCAGGTATAGCTTGCGTTATGCTGCCAAACAAAACTTACCCGAGACTGAAGTGACTCTCTCCCTGGGACCAGTGACAGCAGAAGAGCTTATAGAAGAAATCCAAACCAAACCAAACAAAACACAAAAACAACAACAACAAAAAACCACAGTGAAAGAATGAAGCCATTCTGAGGGAAAGGAAGAACGGGTCTATACAATGAGCTATGCAAGGAGAGACAGAATACAAGGCTGACTTGTACCCCAAGACTGCCTTGTGTTCTGAAAAAGAACTGGAGCCATTGCAGAGTAATAGCAAAGTTCCAAACTCAGCTTTGAATCATGTCTTCACTACAAACAGAGCTTTTACCCGTACATTTTGCAGCAGATATTTCACCCTCTTCTCACTATTTTTTTTTCTCCTTTGTGTTTGGAAATTAGTGCCTCAAATAAAATAAAATGACTTCTTAATCCCGGGGACAATCCTTGTCCTAACTCTTCCTTTAGGATCTGTTGAATAAGTTAGTGGGTGCCTAAGGAACAATAGCCTCCGGCAGCGATCCTGGCATCAGTCAATAATTTATTATTGCAGTCAGTGCTTCTCTAGTAGACCCACAGTCTCCTTATCAGAGGTCAGCTCAAGTCCACCCTTCTTACTTTACAGGTGAGGAAAGGTGGAGGAACTGTCCCAAACTCAGAGCCAGTGGGGCAGACTCGAAAGGGATACTTCAAGGTCAGACGTTCGGATGTGAAAAGAAGCAGTGCCCCCCCCCCGCCCCCACAACTGAAATATGACTGACAGCTGGAGAGGACTTTCTTCAGTCCTTACACTATACTCATAATAATGGCTTCATTACTCCAATATCCCATTTCCAGATGAGAAAGTCGAGGCTCAGAGAAGTTAGCTAACCCGTCTATTACCACAGCATCAGTAAATGATAGAACTATCTAACCTTGTAGGATGACTGTGTAGGGATTATGGGTATCTAGGGCTGATCCTACTCCCCAGTTTGGACAGGTGATGGCTTACTGGTGGCCTATGGCACGGCCAAAGGTCCATCCAACCAAAATTCTCAACCTGACTACATTGTTGCCGTGGTTAACAGTTGCACGCGGACTCACTGCTAGAAAAGAACGAAGCCTTGTGGCCATGGGGCACTGAAAAGTTGTCTCTTTTTTGAAAAGTGGGAAGGGACATTACCAGAAGCAATAGGATGGCTCAATAAAATGATACTAATCAGGTGGAGAAAGTGGGATGGGATCTCTGGAGAAAGAAAGGCTACAATGAAAACACATTCTGTTCAGCTCAGAGTTGTCTGTAGAATGAAGGCTGGAAAGATAGCTCAGTTGTAATGGGCTTGCCTTGCAGGCATGAGGGTCTGAGCTTGATCCCCCAGGACCCACAGAAAGAGCCTGGTGTGGTGATGCACCCTTGAAATCCCAGCACTGGGGAGGTGGAAACAGGTGGGTCTCTAGAGATTGCTGACCAGTAAGCTTGGCCTATTTGGTGAGTTTTAGGCACGTGAGAGATTCTGTGTGTGTGTGTGTGTGTGTGTGTGTGTGTGTGTGTGTGTGTGTGTGTGTATAAAACAACACCTGAAATTTACCTCTGCATGTATGCGTGTGCATACACACACATACACACATACACACACACACACAAGCATACACAAATTGTAGAATGGGTGGGTCTGTATCTTTCATATGATGTGTATGAAACTTGATCAGCATGCATTTATAGACCTGGATCAGTTTTCCATGACTGTATTAATTGGGAAATGAGGCCATAGCTGCATAGAATTGATTCAGAAATCATCTTGGGCTTGGCATACACAGGTCCATGCCTGGCCTGCTTTAAAAAATTGTGTGGTATGGTGTGTGTGTGTGTGTGTGTGTGTGTGTGTGTGTGTGTGTGTGTGTACAGTAAGAGGGCAGAAGAAGGTGCTGGGTCCCAGGAACTGGAGTTATAGGAGGTTGTGAGATACCTAATGTGGTACTAGGAACCAAACTCTGATCCTCTGGAAGAGCAGCAAGTGCTCTTAACTGCTGAGCCAGCTCTCCAGTGTCTGGCCTGCTTTTAAAATAAATGAATGCAGCCAAGTGTGGTGGCATATGTCTTTAATCTTAGCACTGTGGAGGCAGAGGCAGACAAATTCCTATGAGATCCAGCGTGGTCTATATAGTGAGTTCTAGACAAGCCAGGGCTACAAAGTGAGACCCCCATCTCAAAATAACATAAAACATGAATAAATATGAACACCCATGAAACCAACAGCCAAACCAAGAAATAAAAGCATTTGAGGAAGCTGCCTGACAACATCAAGTCTTGACGAACAGAATATAAACAGATTAATGAAATCTCATATTGATCTATCTGAAAAGAATGTAGTTTGGTTAATTTGTAGATGTAAACATTCTCATATATTTTGATCCAACCATTCCATTTCTGACCTGTCCCAAAACAATGTTCCTGGCTCCACTGTCTACTGATTGTAGTAGTAAAAGGATAGAAGGTGGATAGATAATAGATAGAAAAAGGATGGAAGAAAGAGAGAAGAAAGAAATAAAGAAAGAAGGAAGGAAGGAAAGCAAGCAAGCCAGGTGGTGGTGGTGCAAGCCTTTAATCCCAGCACTCAGGAGGCAGAGGCAGGCAGATCTCTGAGTTCGAGGTCAGCCTGGTCTACAGAGTGAGATCCAGGACAGGCTCCAAAGCTACACAGAGAAACCCTGTCTAAAAAACAAAAACAAAAACAAAAAACAAAAAAATAAATAAAAAGAAAGATAAGAGGTACAAACTAAATGGCCCTATATCTAGACATGTAATATGACATGACCCTTTGTAATGCTGAGAGTAAAAACTAGTTCCAGAAGTCTCCTACAATACTTTTGTGTGTGCAGTACTAGAGATTGGACCTGGGGCCTTGTGTATGCTAGGCAAGAGCTCTGCTACAGAGCCACGACCCTATCCCCTTTGTTTCTTTGGTTTGTTCTTTGAGACAGGGTCTCACTATATAGCCCTGGCTGGCCTTGGACTTGCTTGGTCCACCAAGCTGACCTTGAATTCACAGAAATTGGCCTGCCTCTGCCTCTCTAGTGCTGGGATTAAAGGTGAGCACTACCACCCCACCCCATGACCCACAGCGCTTTTAAAATGTATTATTTTGTGACAAGGTTTCACTAGGTTGCCCAGGCTGGCATCAAACTCATTGTGTAGGTTGAACAGGTCTCAACCTTGCAATTTTCCTGCCACAGCCTCCCGGAGTAGCAATAATTGCAGGCCTGTGCCACAGTCTTCATTTTTCAAGTCCAATTAATGGAAGTAAAACCTACATAATCACGTATATGTGTTTCACAAAATTGTATTGCATAAAATCTGAAGAAAGGTAAAATTCAGGGCAATGATACAATAGGCCAGAAATGTTAAGGAATTATCTTCCTTTTTAAGGAATAGCCCTCAGTCACTACTGACAGGAAGTAGCCTACGGATATCCTGGCTTCCTGGCCTCTCAGGTGGGATATGATATTCCAAGTTACCCAAAAGGATGAAGTTACAGCTACCTATGGAAACTTACATGGTTATAAGTCATAGATTGGGCTGCCCTCCTACTCCTCTGGAAGTGTGTTTTGGCATCATCTCTTAAGCAAATCACATAGGGGGTTTATGTCACTCAAATTTCTCTCCCTACAGCAAAATAGCCGAACTAATCAACTTAAAAGAGAAAGGTTTCAAGCCGGGCAGTGGTGCCGCATGCCTTTAATCCCAGCACTTGGGAGTCAGAGGCAGGCAGATCTCTGTGAGTTAGAGGCCAATCTGGTCTACAGAACAAGTTCCAGGACAGGCTCCAAAGCTACAAAGAAAAACTCTGTCTCAGAAAAAAAAAAGTTTCTGGGGATGTAGCTCAGTGATAGAGGACAAGGTTCTGGGCTCAATTTGTATACCATAAAACAGTAAAAGAATAAATGAAGGGAGGTTTATAGCAGTGGGGGAGGAGATTTAAAGCCAGGGCATTGTGTATGCCAAGCAGCCATTTACCATTGAGCTATACCCCTAGCTCAGGAAAAGTTGATTTAGACTCACAATTATGAAGTGTTCAATCTGTGCTCAGTTGGCCTGTTGATTTTGGGCTTGTGGTGAGGCAGTACATCATGGTGGGAGGGTGTGGTGAAGGATACCTAACCCATAGCTAAAGAAAGGAAAAGACTACGATCCTCTAATCATCTGTTGGGGTCCACCCATTTGTTCCCCTAGACCTTACATCTGAAAGATTTCATCATGTCCCAATAATATTACAGAATGGGGATGGGCTTTACTATGTGGGCTTATGGAAAACACTTAGCCAAACCTGTAACAATCTGTTTCAGGAAAAAACCAAGGTACTCTTCTATCTCAGGTCCCAGTGATGACACTTTCCACCTTGACACATGGAACTCCAGACAAACTAAAGAGCCAGTATTAAGTATTTAAAATAGAAGCTCAGGGCTGGGCATAATGTTTGCCATGCAAGCATGAGGTCCATAGGTCAGATCATTAGCACCCATATAAATGTTGGGTGGATGTAGTGGCCTGCCTGTAATCTTAGAGCTTGGGAGATGGAGACAGGGCTAGCTAGCTAGACTAGTTATACCAAATTGCTGAGTTCTGGGTTCAAGCCAGAGACTCTACCTTATTATATAACATAGACACTGATCATAGAAGACTCTTGATGACAATCTCTGGTCTCCACATGTGCACACACACATGTACACACACAAAAAAGAAAACTAATAGCTTTCATCAATTTCAGGGCAGCTACCAACCAACCCCACAGTTCCCCAGAGTGTTCTTGAGTGAGAATAGCAGGAAATATTAGATAGAAGTATTTAGAGTGTGGAGATAAACAGAAAATACAGGATAACCTTGAGAGGGCCTGGAACCTATTCCAACAGGCCCTGACTGTCTCTGTCCTAGAGTATTTATAGAAACACCAAGGGGTGGAGCAAAAAGACCTCCCCCCAGCACAGCCAAATGCAGACCACCTCAGACACCTGCACTCAGGCCTGTGGTCCAATCATCCTCTCTATGCAGACCTGCTGGGTAAAGCCACAAGAAACCTGAAAATGGGCTCCACAATCAACAATTCAGTATTATTTATCATTGAAATGTTAACTATGGGTCCTTGATATCCTTGATGGACTAAGGTGAAAGTATCCTGTCCCAATTCCACACCTTTGCCTTTTCCACTCTTTCCCCAAACCCCAAAGCTCATCATATTTCTCAGTATGATATGCTCTTAGGTTCCTCTATTGCCTGGTTCTTTGTCTTCTACTGAACCATCCTCAAAGCACCCATCCCAGGCCTGATTTCTTCTACCTTCCCCATTCTATGATCACTCTGAGAGGCTCTGAATTCTGTCCATAATTCCAAGCCCTGACTTGTATAACTAAACCTATCAAGTTACTCCTTGAGGAAAAGGGAAATTAAAGGGCAAATGAGTCAACATTTCTTCCTGCCACACTCAAAACTAAGACAAATAACTATCTTTAGCCAGGCAGTGGTGGCACACTCCTTTAATCCCAACCCTTGAGAGTCAGAGGCAGGTGGATCTCTGAGTTTGAGGCTAGTCTGGTCTACAGAGCAAGTTCCAGGACAGCCAGGGCTACACAGACAAACCCTGTCTCAAAAAAAAAAAAAAAAAAAAAAAAAAAAACTAGAGCCAAACCAAAATTAAGACCAGAAACTATCTTTGTCTCCCCATCTTCCTATGCCTGCTCCTCCTTGTTTTTTAAAGATAGGTTTTTATAGCCTAGGCTATCAGGTGTTGTGACAGGACAAGAGAATACAGAGTTTCCTACATCTTCTGTTCTTGCTAAGGGCATTTTAGATTTGACTAGAATTTGATCTCCTTGATTGGGAAGCCCTAAGGAAAATTATCCAACCTGAGGTCAAGATGCCCCAGTTAACTTTTTTTTAGCTTCTGTTAAACCATTTGTTTGTGCAGAAATCCCACCCTTCCCGATAACTGCTCATCTTAGCTTCTGTTAATCTGCTTGCTTGCACAAAACCTCCCTTGCAGCTGCCAAGGAAGATACTAGTATGTGATTTTTGCCTTTAAAAATCCCTTTCTCTATCCAGGTGTGGTGGCACATGCCTTTAGTCCCAGCACTCAAGACGCAGAGGCAGAGGCAGAGGCAGAGGCAGAGGCAGAGGCAGAGACAGAGGCAGGTAGATCTTTGAGTTGAAGGCCAGCTTGATCTACACAGTGAGTTCCAGGATAACCAGGGCTACACAGAGAAACCTGGTCTTGAAAAGTAAACAAACAAAATAAAACCCACAAACAAAACAAAACCCACAAACAAAACAAAAATCCAATTGGCAAAAGATTGTGTCTGTGTGGTCTTCTCTGGTGGGCACCCCATAACAATGTCTTGTCTTGAACCAGTCAGAATTTAAGCTCATTAGTTTTCAAGTTGGCTCCTATTTCTCATTATTGAGACTAACATGGGCTATTTTTTTCTCCAAAGCATAAATACAGTTCATGGAGAAATGAGGAAGAGTGAGAGTAGTTACCGATGGAAGAGACAATGATTTTATAGAGATTATTAAAATGTGTGTACAGGTACCCACAGAGGCCAGAAGAGGGCATCTCTTCCTCTGGAGCTGGAGTTCCAGGTGGGCCATCTGATGTGGGTACTGGGAATAGAACTTGGGTCCTCTAGAAGATCGGGAAGTGCTCTTAAACACTGAGCCACCTCTCCAGCCCCAGTTTTGTTCATTTTTTTGTTTGTTTTTGAGACAGAGTTTTGCTATGTAGCTTTGGAGCCTGTCCTGGAACTTGCTCGGTAGACCAGGCTGGCCTCAAACTCACAGAGATCCACCTGCCTCTGCCTCCCGAGTGCTATGATTAAAGGCATGCACCACCACCATCTGGCGGTTTTGTTCACTTTTATTTGATGAATATTTTTTGTGACTTTAAATAATGACAGGTACTTATGCAGAACACTGTCTAGTATGGAAGGGAGCATTAATAATGGTATAGCACAGTGTTGAGAAGGTTAGAATGGGAAGTATTGTTTGTTAGGAAACCATGTAGCAGGGGGACAGGATGGACTTCTCAGACAGGGACGGCCTCCCTTCATGTTTAAGTGAGTAACTGCAATCTGAGGCATTTGGTAGGAGAGAGGTGAGTTAATAGAGAGTGGTTCACACATCAGAATCCTGGGAGGCTGGCATATGAGTTAAGTCTTTTGCATCACAAAACATCACAGCTTAGTGGCTGGAAACAACACGCTTTTATGGCAACAAACTCTGAGAA
Source organism: Peromyscus maniculatus bairdii (assembly GCF_049852395.1). Classification (NCBI taxonomy): domain Eukaryota; kingdom Metazoa; phylum Chordata; class Mammalia; order Rodentia; family Cricetidae; genus Peromyscus; species Peromyscus maniculatus. The sequence goes on from NC_134875.1 coordinate 91,740,685, forward strand.
TTTGGGTGTTAAGAGTTCAAGGGTATCTATCTCCCTTTGATAAGGGCTTTTAGCACAGAATCTTTCAGAGATTGCAGTGGGGCAAATCAAGGTCTCAGGCCAGAGCTATGCCACCTCCAGGTCATACAGTGGGAGCATCTGCTTCCAAACTGTGAGGGAGAGGAGAAAGAAGGGGAGTGGGAGCAGGAAAAATGAGGGAGGGAGGAGAGGGAGGGAAGGGAGGGGATGGGAGAAGAAAAAGAGGGGAGGGAAGAGGATGCTAGGCATGCTGGTACATTTATTACAACTCATGAATCAATATATATGATTATTAAACACATTTAGTCTAGACAGGATACCTTAGTTTTTAAACCTAACATTTTCTTTTCTACTCCAGAATTCCATCCAGGATAGTACATTATATTTAGTTGTCATAATTTCCTTGGGTTCCTTCTGCCATGCCACCTTCTCCAATTTTCCTTACTTTTAATGACCTTGATAGTTTTGAGGCATGCTTATCAGGTATTTTGTAGGTTTTTAACCTAACCACTGAGTGTAATTTCATCACTTTGGACCATAATCTATTGGTTAGAGGCTACTGCAAGCCTAGCCCACATTTAGGGGAGGAGGATTAAGCTGTAGCTCTTGAAGGCAGGCGTATCAAAGAATTTGTGGTCAAGTCCTTGGGCCTCCCCTCCAAGGTGTTGGTTTCAGTAGGACTGTGATGGAGGCCAAGGATGTGCATTTCTAACAAACTTCCAGGTGCGGCTGCTGTGAATGGGCTAGAGATTTCATGAAGAACCTTCTGTGCAAGACCTTATTGTGCACAACAAGCTGGAAAAACAGAGATGATTCAAACTCAGGAGATAATTACCACTGAAATCAACGTGCTTTAGTTTCGAGATTAACCCTTATCATGCACAAAAGAAGACCAAAAGTGCCTTATATTTGTATTAGATATGATTTATTGTATTAAATTGTCACAAATGTAAGGGAGAGAAGTCATGCATCTCCACCTGACGTTACAATAACTGAGACACAGAAAGGCTAAGGGACTAGTCTTAGGTCACACAGCATGCTAATGATAGGCTCAAGTTCCGGGCTGCGTCATGTGAGCCATGGACCAGCACAAGTTTGCATTATGCAGGCCTCTTTCACATTTTCCCAACTTTTAGGACTGTGACACTTTTTAGAGAAGTGTAAAATTAGGCACACTCATTTTAAGTAATTAAAAACATCAGAATAAATAGCTTTAAAGTAGCAGTTTGTGCAGCAGAAAAGGAAATTACGAAAAAGTTGATGAGTAAGTTCAGAAAGATGTCACATAGGTGGAAAACCTCTGTCCCCACCAACACCCAGCTTTTCCCTTCTTGGTGATCTCCATCCATAACTGCTACCAGTAAAACTCCATCAGTAGGCAGCACCCAAGAAAAGTGAGTAGACAGCCACAGGCCGTACCTTCTTTTTGTCTGCCCATACACTCCAACTGCAGTCAGTGCTGTGCTCTGTTGGTAAAACTGCCTTTTAGAAAGATTACTAAGTCTCTTTAGGCTTTTCTTTGAATGGAAAAGACAGAATAGTCCAGGTACCAATCATAGTTGTATATCTCTGAATGCATGTGCTATTTTTCTTTAAATTCAGATAAACTTGCAATAATTTTATAAAGCAAAGAAATGGGTACATAAACACCCAAATGAAGGCATAAAACCTTTACACTGATAATCGGATTAAGAAGGTTTTTTTTTAACCTTTCTTTGTAGTTGATGTTTATATATTATCAAACATTAAGTCAATGTTTGATGGTAATGGTTAAAGCAAGCAGTGTTTCATATAGCCACATTAGGAAATACCAATTTCATATACTGAGCCATGAATCAAGTTCACTATCATGCAAAGAAAATCCAGCACAGTGTAAACATAGATACCTGCTCCCAAATAGTGGTGAAACTGAGTCAGGGTTCTATGGTGGTTAAGGGGTTGTGAAAGAATGTTCAGTGGCTGTAATTTGAGCCTTTCCAGTTGTATGTGGGGGCAGAAGGGGGGCAATGAAATAACTATGATGAATTCCATCCAACTGTTTTGGGGAGAGGGAAGCTAGGAAGCATGGAAATCAAGTGTTAATGACTTTTATTTGTAATGCATTCCTCCAATGGTGGTAGAAGTGAGAGGGGCATGAAATAGAGTTAGTGACCTAAGGATCTTGTGCAGTTATTAGCTCAGGTGGTTACTGGAGGTATAGAGCCAGGAACCGCAGCCAGTGACGTAACAATCCTTTTTGTAACAATTGGCCCAAATGAATTCACCAGAGTGAAGGTGGGCCGAAAGGGAGCACATCTCCTGAGGCCAGGTTAACTGATATTACAATGAATTCTGCCCAGTGGCCAGGGGTGGGGGCGAATCAGGAGCTTCCATTTAATTCTGTGCTTTACCAGTATTGTTGGAGGGGATAAAAGAAACCATGTAGTTAAGGGGTAAAGAATTTGAAAAAGCATAGGACTGCAAGCAACAACTTAAAGCGGAGCAGTCAGCTGATCTAAGGAGGGCCTTCCGGAAGAGGGGCCTGGGGTTGGAAAGGTCTAGGGCAGCGCTAAAGATCCGTGTTTCAGGCTGTGGGCCCCTGGCGTCCTCCAGGCTTCCAAGCACCTTTAGGTCTTTGGAAGACCTGATCCGGGAAGCGACCTGCCGCAGCCAGGCTCGCGAGGACCAGGATAAGCCCCACAGGCGAGGGCGGGAGGTTTGTGCGTGTTACCCGGACTACCGGGGCTCTAAGAATGCTTTGGCGGCGGCGGCAGCCAATCAGCGGCGCGCGCGTGCAGCCGCGTGCCCCTCGCGCCCCTCACATCCCACGCGCGCCGCGTACGTGCAGCGGCAGACTCCGCCTCTTCCAGGCGGGGCTTAAGAACCCGCGGGCAGCGGGCCACGGCCGCCTAACTCCCGCCGCCGGTGCTTGTTTAGGTGCTGCGGTGGCGACTGCTCTGGTGGCGCCAAGGCCGAGCCCCCAGGTGGAGGGAAAGCCCCGCCGGCGCCGCCTTCGTGGTGCGGCTCGGTGTCGGCGGCCCCTGCAGCGGTCCGGGACGTCTCGGTGGATGTGCGCATTACCAGGGTGAGGATGCGGCTCTTCTACCAGCTGCTCAAGCAGCCAGTGCCCAAGCAGATCGAGCGCTACTCCCGCTTCTCTCCGTCACCGCTCTCAATCAAACAGTTCCTGGACTTCGGTGAGTGCGACGCCATGGGGCCACCGCCAAGGCCCCGAGGAAGTGAGGGAGCCGCCATCCCGGCCCGCCTTGCAGCCTCAAGGCAAAGTCCGTGGGAACCGCCGGGCGGGGTGATGGGGATACAAGCCTGGGGCTCTCCTGGGGCTGAGGTTTCGGGTTTCAGGAGGTGGAGGGGCAATGCCGGACACCCCCACGCCCAGCTAGGTCCAAGGATCCTCATGCCAGTCGGAACTCCTCAGCTATCCAACCCTTGCTTCAGATCTACTTGACTCAAACCTCACTGTCCTTAAAACTTGGGAAAGATCTCTTAAACGTTTTTATTTTTAGTTTTTAATGGTTAGGTAAGACGTTTAGAAACACCTTGAGGCTGAGTAAATCCTGAAGTGGCGTTTTGTTCTTTTTCTGCTGTAAGGTGTTGGGTAGCCTGGAGTGGCAGGACCTGAACGTCTCCATTAAGATACCTTAAAACAGTCACAGTTGTGGGCTGCAAATACCTTACTTGTTGGGCAAGAGCTGACCTGTGGGCTCCTGGCTACAGAGCAGGGGTTCCAGGACAGCTCCAGCCTAAGTGTGACCACCTTGCACCCATTGGCAGCTGAGCAAGTACTTTGTGTAAATGGATTGAGATGGGAAGGGAGAGGACCCCAATAAAGCCCGAGGCCTAACTTAGGTGGGAATAGATTCTACCACCTTCCATTAACTGATCAATCATGTTTCTCCAGAGGATGTCATTCCAACTCCAGCAGATCGAATGCAGTTGTGAAACACCTGAAAATAAAACAAAAATGGAACTCAGCATTGCTGAAGGAAAATCAAGATGACTTAGGCTCTCAAAGCCTAGATCTGTTTAATTCATTTGATTTAAAAATGTCATGGGATGATGGGTTGGGTATCAAAGTGCAAATTTGGTAGAACCTTCTGGGAAGACCAGATATGCAAAATGTAATGTTGTCTATGGGGCAAACTTACAGGATGGATAGAGAGGTATAGATTAAAGATTTAAGCTGATGCCAAATTAAGTTTTAGAAATCAAGCTGCCAAAGATAGATGATGAAAATCTAAGATGAGTGAGAAGTTGGCCTTTTTGTCTTAAGTTTCATTTTCAAAAGCTTTTCAGTAGTTGGACCCTATTCTCTCTCTCTCTCTCTCTGGCTACTTGTAAAATTTATTCTTAAACATTTTATTTATGTATGTATTTGTGTGGGTACACTGTCATGGTGTGTCTATAGAGGTCAGAGGACAACTTGTGGGAGTTAGTTCTCTCCTTCTCCCATGTGGGTCCCAGAGATCAAACTCTGGTGGTCAGGCTTGCGGAAGATGCCTTTACTCACTGCATTTTCTTATCCCACCCTGCTTGTAGAGTTTTAGAGGTTTGAGGCAGGGCCTGACTTCACAGCTTAGAAGGAATATGTTGCTATTTCTATAAATAGGCGTGTTTCTCTAACTTAGTGTATAGAGTTTATTTGAACATGGGAACCTTTTGTTAGGGTAAACTGAGACAAATTAATTCTCAGTAAAAAGTACAAAAGGAATCTTGGTCACTCCCACATTCCAAGTTTGTGATAGTTGGAATAGTGTGCCTGAAATTGCAGTTAATTGATTTCTGTGGCAGTTAATATCTCCCGTGTTAATAGGCATCTTGGCAAGGATGTTACTTGAGTAGGCATGTTACAGTAGTGGATAGTGTTGTGGATAATCTATGGGGCGAGTATCTGGAAATGAATGTTCTCTAAAAGCATTGAGGTCAGTGGTTTGGGGCCAGGGCCTCATGCTCTGAATTTCTGGTATTAGTGTAGGGGTGGGATGTAGGGCACTGGTATTTTTAGAAGACCCAGGGTCATTCTAAAGTATCATCACAGTTAAAAAACATTAACCAGGCACACTTCTGGCTTATCTGCTGTCATCCTTTCTTCTGTGTGGAGTATTTGTTTAAGCCTTTAAAATAAGAGTTTCTTGAATTATATCTTTACTGGAAATTCAGTCTGCAAGAATAACAAGTATTCTAAATGGGGTATCATTTGCAAGGGCAAGGTTTAAAGAAAAAAAAACATCAAACATCATATGTTCTTTTTCTGCTCAAGGTGACAGTTACATGGTTTCTAATTCAAAAGATGCAAAAGGACCTAGGCAGAAAAGGCCTTTTTTCTGCTTCTATTGACTAGTCTTGCAATTTTTGCCTAAGTTTCACCTTATAATTTTATTTGTATCTTGCTTTTTAAACTTAATACAAAAGAACTTACTTTATATGTACCTGTAAACTTCTTTTCTCTTTTAATGACTTTTGAGAATTCATACGGTGTAGTGTAATTAGACAGCTCACGATTGATGGCTATTGAGATGTTTCTAGTCTTTGCTATGACAACAAGTACTACAGTGAATTATTGTGTACATTGTAATTTCACGCATGTCTGGGTGTTAGATAGAAGACAAATTCCTAAAGGTGACCTTGTTATATCAGGAAGAATGCACATTTGTAATTTTGATAATTGTGAGCAAATTCCTTTCCATAGGAGTTGTCTATCTACCTACTGGAAGTTTCTGAGGCAGACTTTTCCTGTACATGGTTGTCATTCTTTTGATAGGTGAAAAGTCACGTTTACATAGAAATGTTTTTCCTTCAAGTAAACTTTATCCTGGCTTTTCATTATGGAAGATTGTAAACATAGAAGGGATAGTTGGATGAACTCGGGTTGTTACACTGAAAGCCATGTGCTACTTGTATATGTTTGCATATGCAGGCTGGTAGGTTTTCTTATCAAAGTTAGGTGTGTTTCAGAAAGACAATCTTTACTTTTTTTGGTTTTTTGAGACAGGGTTTCTCTTTGTAGCTTTGGAGCCTTTCCTGGAACTCACTCTGTAGCCCAGGCTGGCCTCGAACTCACAGAGATCCGCCTGCCTCTGCAATTTTTACTTTTTATTCAGTAACACTGATTTATTCTTTTGAGTTAACTGTTCTTTAAAGATTTGGTATATTCCTATGAAACCTTCCACAGGAATCTATGGTATTGGTCTGTGTAGGTTTTCTGTGTCATCTGGAATGTCTTTGGATAGATTTTGCTAGAAAATAATTTTCATCAGTATTTTTTGGCCAGTTTGGATAAATGTATAAACACAACCTGCTTTTTTTTTTATCTTTCCATCTAGGAGCTCACTTTTTTGTGCTTTTAAAAAGTTTGTTTGTTTTTTGACAAACTTATAAATGTATGTAATAAATACATTCTTAGTAGTTTCTCCTATCACTATTAACCCCTACCCCACAGTCCCTTTCCTAGATTCATGAATTTTGGTTTGGTTTTATGATCCATTTAATTGAACCAGAGCTGCTTGGGTGACCATTGGATTGGAGCTTGGTAGGGTCTTATTATTTTATTGAGACAGGGTCTGGAATCCCCCATGTAGACTAGGCTGGCCTCAAACTCAGATTTGCCTGCCTTTGCCTCCTTTGTGCTAGGATTGACAATATGTGCCACCATGCCCAGATTTATTTATTTATTTATTTATTTTAAACACTCTTTCTTTGTAGCCTAGGCTAGTCTTGAACTCACAGTCCTCCATGGTCTTCTGAGTGCTAGGATTACAGGTGTGCACCACTATATGCACCCCCTTTTTTTTTTGTCTTTTTTTGAGACAGGGTTTCTCTGTGTAGTTTTGATGCCTGTCCTGGAACTCACTCTGTAGCCCAGGCTGGCCTCGAACTCACAGAGGTTTGCCTGCCTCTGCCTCCTGAGTGCTGAGATTAAAGATGTGTGCCACCACTGCCCGGCTATATGCACCTTTGATAGTAGTGTCTTAATGGTTTTCCTTTATTTCTTGATTTTCATCTTTATTTTCCACCCTTCTGCCAACCTTTACTTTAGTTTCATTTTGCTAGAACTCACCAGGTAGACCAAACTGGCCTTGAACTCTTAGTGATACCTTTGTTTGAACTTTTTGAGTGCTGGCATTACAGGCATGAGGCACCAGACCTGGCTTTGACCCTCTTGATTGGGTTAGCAGATGGTTTATTTGATTAAACTTATTTCTTAGTTTTATGGCTTTGATCTTCCAGTTCATGCTTACCCTTGACCTTATTAAGTCTCTCTGATATCCTTAGATCAATTTTATTCTTTGTCTTTTCTTTTTTAAAACAAGTTGAAAACTAGTTTCTTTTTGGTCATTGCCTTTTATTTCAGGTCTTTTCTATTTTTTTAAATTTTCTGTATATAGATGTTTTGCCTGCATGTATGCTTGTTCACCCCTTGCTTGCCTGGTGTGCACAGGGGCCAGAAGAGGAAGTCAGATTCCCAGGAACAGCAGTTACAGACTGTTGTGAGTCACCATGTAGGCACTGGGAATTGAACCCAGGTCCTCTGGGAGAGCAGCCAGTGCTTCCCCCCACCCCCACCCCCGAGACAGGGTTTCTCTGTGTAGCTTTGTGCCTTTCCTGGAACTCGCTTTGGAGACCAGGCTGGCCTAGAACTCACAGAGATCCGCCTGCCTCTGCCTCCTGAGTGCTGGGATCAAAGGCTTGCGCCACCACTGCCCGGGTACAGCCAGTGCTCTTAACTGCTGAGCCATCTCTCCAGCTGCTCTATTTCTGTTCTTAAGGCTTAAGGCTGGCTGATTAGTGCTTTAGCTGCTGGTACGTGTATTTGACCTTTACCTCCATCTTTTCTGTATCCTGGAAGATGTTTATTCTTTTATGGATTAAGGTTAGCTTGAGAATGTTGAAACTTCCATTGTAGGTTTATTACATATATTATCTTCAGTCTTGTTGAATGATTGCAGAATGTTCTCTAGGTTCTTTGAGTTATTGATGTTTGTTGTTGTTGTGTGTGGTCATTTCTAGTGAGTGTTCCTTGAGTAGAAGATAGAAGGCTAGACTCTCTTCTCTGATGACAGAATTATATACACCATATTGTTAATTAGGCTTTTTGTATCTTGTTGAAATTCACTTGATTTGTTGTTGATCAAATGAGAGAAGTTAAAGTCTTCTAACATGGTTCTATTTTTCCACATATCTTAGTTTTTGTCATATGGTTGTTAATGTGATCCTTGATGCTTACTAACTGTCATGTCCTCATGGAGAGTTGTAGCTTTTAGCATTGCTACTTATTGCTTTTTGGTCTGGATTCAGCCTTATTTGATGTTGAGATCCAGTTCCCTCTCTTTTTGTTTGCATTCTTATTTCCAGTTTCTCTGAATTACTTTGCTTTAAATATTTCTCTAAATGTAAAGTTGGTTTTGCTTTGTAACAATTGTTTTTATTTATATGGTGGTTTTAGCTTGAAGATACTTATTGGTATAAATGAATAGCTCTGTCATATAAAATGGTCAGCATGTGTAATTTTTTTCCCTTTTGTTTTTAATGCCTTAATTTTCTGTCACATAATTTATTACTTTATTTTACCATATTATTTTAATTAACACTTAAGTTTGAATTTTGATTTCATTTGTTATAATTATTATTTCATTTCTGTAATTTTTAAAGATTATTTTATGTATTTTGTTTAGATGCAATGTGCTTGGTACCCTCAGAGGTCAGATGAGGGTGTCAGATCCTCTGAAACTGGAGTTAAGGATGGTTGTGAGCCACTGTGTGGGTCCTGGAAATGGAACCTGAATTCTTTGCAAGAGCATCTAGCCCCCATTTCTTTTCTTTAGACTAAATCTTCCTTTGTCCAGTTATGGTCACTGCCTACTAGCCACATGGATGTCTTGAGCAGTTGAAATGTGGCTACAGTGGCTAAGAAACTTAATTGACTTAATTGAAATTTAAAGCCGACTTGATTTAGTTTTTTTTATTGTGTTGTGTGTGGGCGCTCAGATGCATGTGGGTATATGGTGTGGAGGCCAAAGGAGCTCGCTCTCCTTCCTTAGGAATTGTCTGCTTTGTTCTTGGAGACTTTTTTTTTTTTTTCAAGATAGGGTTTCTCCGTGTAGTTTTGGTGCATGTCCTGGATCTCACTCTGTAGACCAGGCTGGCCTCAAACTCACAGAGATCCACCTGGCTCTGCCTCCAGAGTGCTGGGGTTAAAGGTATGTGCCATCACACCTGGCTCAATATAGCTCTTAAATGTTCTGTTTTCTTTTTCTGTAAAGTCTCTGTATTTTGGATTAGTGTATTATCTGAATGGCTGTTAATATTATGGTGGTTCTTATACCATTTGTACAACCCTTCAGTTCTGTCCCTTAAATATTGTTTCTTTGAGTCAATAATTCTCTTAGTAATTTTGCATAATGATTTTTTGTCTTCTGATTAAGAAAAGGCCAACTTGGACTATTATGCAGTAATTAAAGGTACATTCTGAATGTTGAATGAGTTGGTAGGAAACAGTTTATATTTTCATTAGGACTTGATTTTCATCTGTAGCCTCACTCGATTTCTGGTCCTCTCATTAGCCACCTTTGTCCCCTTTCTGCACACTTACTTCCTATTTGTTTATTTCTCAGTTACATTTACACAGCCTTACTTATAATAAAGGTATTTTGGTTCTTTTTCTCTTTACTTACTCATCTTAACTCCTCCCTTTCCAGAGTGGATGCTTGCTCCTTTGTAACTTCCTGGCTTCCTCAGCTCAGTTTCCTCTGCACAGTGAGCGTGGGAGCTCCATAAATGGCATGGAGGTCATTACACGTTACGTCACTTGTATATAACTTCTTAACATAAAAATACAGCGCCTCCCAAAGAAAACCACCAGAAAGCTTACTGTTGTGCAAACCTCCTGGCTTTTCACAGAACTGCATGCTTTGATATCCACCCTCAACACACTGGCTCTGTGGATAGCCAGCCAGCGGCAGCCAGTTCCCTTGTTCTTGCTGTTCTTGAGGTTTAAGAGCCTGGCTGCCTTGGGTTTTGCTTTTGAAAGTATTTTAAGACTCTGTTACCCACTGAGATGTTGACTTTGGTGCCAAATGCCTGCTCTCTGCAAACTCAGGTTTTTAAGTCATCTTGCTCTTGGCAGCTTGATTACCAGTGGACAGAACAGTGATTTCGTTCCTGGAAAAGTTGAATGGGTTTATTCAAAGATTGTGTTAAGAAAAGGGGAAACAATCTCATCCTTCTTTTTGAGTATGTTTATTCTGCTCCTTTACGTGTGTGCAACAGATCTTTTCTGTAAGTAGAAAAGGTCCAATGCTGTGAATGATTGCCAAGAATTAGACCAACCTGTTTAGATTCAGAAGCCAACTATTTAGAATTAAAAGAGAAGGGAACAGTTTAGTTTAGGGTCTAGATATCACACTTAGCTTGTTGCACCTTGGTCATTGTTTAAAGAACTAGCCTTCAGGCCTTTAGGATCTGATAGGGCTGGGTTTCCATGAGACCTCATTTATTAGGCTCTAGGATATCTTAAAGCATCTAAAATTGGAGTTCTGACTTTGTTCCTTGAGTATCTTTCATGTGCTTTATTAACTTTGTTATTATCATAAAAGGTAACAAATTTCATTGTAGCATTTTCATACATATCCTGTTGTGTTGATCTTCCTCTTCCCACTGCCCTCCCCCTGCTAGCCCACCTCCCCTCCTCATCTGCTTTCTTGTCTCGTGTTCTATCGCCATCTTTTTTCTCTCCCCTCCATCAAGATGTCTTTCCTCCTCAAGGGCACCTTTCTAGTTTCATGACTTACACATATCCCTAGCATCTGCATACAGAGCAAACATTACTTTTTTGCTTAATGCAATTTCTAGTTCTTTTCTTTTTTTTTTTTTTTTTTTGGTTTTTTGAGACAGGGTTTCTCTGTGTAGCTTTGCGCCTTTCCTGGGATTCACTTGGTAGCCCAGGCTGGCCTCGAACTCACAGAGATCCGCCTGGCTCTGCCTCCTGAGTGCTGGGATTAAAGGCGCGTGCCACCACCGCCCGGCCTGCAATTTCTAGTTCTGTCTATTTCCTACAAATACTATGATCTCATTTTTCCTTATGGCTGATTAAAATTCATTTGTCTATGTGTACATTTATTCATTCATTTATTTATAGCTGTTTCCATTCTTTTTGCCATTGTTAACAATGCAACAGTAAACGTGTATGTGCAGGGATTTCTGTGGACTTGGGGTTCTTTGACTATACCCAGGAGTGGACTAGCTAGGTTATATGTTTATTCACTTTTTGAGGCACGTCCATTACTGATGATCACAGTGATTGCTCTTCTTTGAACTCCTACCAGCAGTGAATAAGGGTTCTTTGAAGAAGACATAGTTTCACTTGCTGACCTTGTTGATGTCTGGGTGGTTTCCTCCTATTAAGCTTTTGGGAAATTGATCAGACTGTTGGCAAGATTTGGGAAACATTACCTTTGTTGCTGGATGAAATTATAAAATATAACCACTTTCCTTTTTCTTTATATTGTATGTGCATTAAATTATTTTGCTTTAGTGATAATTCTGTTTCAGAATTGGGTAAATCTTTTTGTGAAATACATTTGTCTAAGAATGTCTCTGATCAGAGCCTGTTTTTTTCTCATTGTTTTTTAATTAGTAGATGTTTAAGAGTATCTTTAGATTCACAGCAAAATTCTGCAAATACAGCAAGTATGGGGAGTCCCCTTGTATCTCCCAAACACACAGCCTCTGCTGCCTTCAAAACCCTGAGGAGCTGCCTGTATTCATTGTTACAACTAATAGACCATCATCATCACCCAAAGCCCATTGTTTACACTAGAAATCGTTGTTTGTGTTTACTCTGAGTTGTGACAGCCCTTGGTTTTCCAAATAAAGCTTTTCTAGAGCATAGCTAAGCTCATTTGTTACATGCAATCTGTACCTTTGGTTTCCTCCACTATAGCAGAGTTGAGCTGTTGCCAGAGACTGTATGTAAGGTCCTTTAAAACAAGTTGACAGTCCCTGGTCTAAGGCAGTTCAGTTCCCTCTTTAAGGAGTGAGCAGTATTGCTCCTCAGCTGCATTTAAGTGATAACACTGTTTGTCCTGTCTCCTGCTAACACTCAGCCTGCCTTATCTGGAATGTGACTTGTTGAGTGGCCCAGAGTTTTCCAGATAATCTGGTAGTTTACTTATGGAGTGTCTTGTTTCTGAATAGGATTTCCATATGAATGGCTTTGAAAGATTTTATAGGTTTAATTTACAAAACTGTCAGTAAAATTTAAGTGTACTTGTTTCTCTACAGGGTTGCCAAAATGAGGTTTTGTGATTTTAATTGTAACGCTTAACATAGGAACTACAAGGGTTTTTTACCTGATTGGGTATATTGCCTGCATTTTTCTTCTGCATAAAGTGTCTTTCAACATTTAGTAACTGGAATCTGGGTTTTCAGTCATTTGCATGAATTCCTTATATGTTTTTGTGTTGGTAGTCAGTGAAGAACATGTTGACTAGCACAGTATCAAAAATATACCACTGAGACTATGGGTGGGCCGCCTGGTAGTCTCAAGCTTTCCATCTTTGCCATGTAAATTGGCATTGAAACTAGCATTGAAGTATCTTTTTATATGCTGGTAGGGCTAATTTTCTTTTATATTTCTTTTCCTGGCAGAACTGAGTTTGGTCATGGCCCATGTTAGGTATCCTTTGTATCTCTTGTCTTTCCAAGGCAGGGTTTCTCTGTGTAGTCCTGGCTGTCCTGGAACTCACTCTGTAGACCATGCTGGCCTCCAACTCACAGAGATCTTCCTGCCCCTGCCTTCTGAGTTCTGGGATTAAAGGTGGGTGTGCCACCATGCCAAGCTCCTTCATAGCTCTTACTGAGAACCCTGGTCTTGATCATTGGTTCATCTTCTCTCTAAGGTTGTACCTTGTGCCATAATGAATGACATAAAATTGTAGTAAACAATTATGTCACGCAGGTGAATATTGATATATTCTTTCTAATTGAACACTTTGGATTCTAACCCAAAGGTGCGTTCTTTCTAGGAGCGATGATTTTATTTTCATTCTTAGACTTGATCTGGGATTCTACCTTAACATTTGCTTTACACCTGTGATGTCTTGTTTCTTAATTCCTGCTTGGAGGTCAGTATACAATAGTCTCACTGTTGGGAATAAATGACCAATTCTTCTACATTTTCCCACATCATGAAGTTTAATACTGTCTCACGTGGTGCTAGTCAGAAAACAATAGGGCCCTTTGAATTTGTGGCATACCTATCTTTCTCCAACAACTGTTATGTTTTGATAGATACAAGCATACACAAGTTCCTGTATGAGTGTAGGGATTACAGGGATGTGCCACCATACCCTCAGGCTTCTATCTGAATTTTTCTTGGATATGCTCTAGTAACAGAGAATGTTTCCTCAAGTTGGTAGCAGGTATTTCTTGATACCTGACTGGTTTTATACTGGTTGAGTTCATTTTTTTCCTGATTCTGCCAGTTAAATAGAAAATGAAGTGGTCATTGTTCTGTTCCTGTTCCTGTACTTGTCACATAATGTACTGAAGGAGACAACTTTTTGGAGTAAGTTGCCTCACACTGAATCCCCTACCCCCTAGAAATTGTCCTGCCTGGATGCTCCCCATCTTTGACTGGTGCTGTTTACACATTGTAGCTGTCTGGCCAGTGTACTCCGTCTTTCTGTTTTAAGTCTGAGCTTGGCTTTGCTGAAACAATTTCAGTAGGAAGTTAAACTAGACTTCATATGGCAACTGGAAAAGATCCAATAGACGCCACTAGCATTGATAGAGACTACTTACCCAACCTTGGTGTAAAATGTGGCACCATTTGATTTGATTCTCACATCAGCTGTACCCACTTTACAAATTAGGAAACTGAGATTCTGAGCAGATAAGAATATCATTGCGGTAGGGGTAGAGCTGGGTTTCTGCTCACCTAGTCTTCCTACCACTTCTTTACAGCTTGGACTGGTGGTGCTGGATTGGGCATGAGTGAAAGTGGGGGAACCTTCAACAAGTGCATGGTCATCACTTGTCACACATTAAGAAAATCAGCCGTGCTCATCGTAAATTATGGCTCGTTTTCTTAACGAATTTGTTCACCTTTTAAACTCTCCATTTACGATCATCTAAAAGAGAAAGGGGAGAAAAGAGGCATGCAGACTGCAGGTTTCTGGGGTCAGTTTTCTATGAGGCTGGAAAAAAAAAGCTCAAACATGAAGATAAAGACTAAAATGTATAGGTAGCTAGAATGCTTTTGAATGCTTAATGGCTACTGTTTGAGCCTGAGGAGTTCTTTGTTTTGCTTTTCCTTGTTTAGTTGTATATGATTAGATACTATTCTGTGGTTCATGGTTCCTAGTCACAGCTGCTCAGGAGAATCAACCTGGGGCACCTTTAAACTGATGAGCCTAAGCCAGTTGACTTAGTCTCTGAGAGTAGTGTCTGTCTAGGAGCTGGTACTTTTGAGTTAAATGAGTGCTTACAGTGGGCTCCGGGAGGTTAAAACCACAGGGTCAGAGCTCGTTAAGTTCTTGCTCAAGCCCAGGAGTTTAAAAAATAACTTTAGGGGACAGAGCCCATGGGACGCTGAAGGTTACTTAAGCCGCTGTGGAGTCTTGTCAGCAGAGTTGATTATTTGGAGTTTGGAATGAAACAGGAATTGAAAAGCATTAGAAAATTGCTAAGGATAGTCACTTCCTTCGAGGTGCTCATATATAAATGAGAAGTTAGAACAAAGACACTCTTATATAAAAATTGTGAATCTATAAAATGTGTGACTTTATAATATTTTTCTGCTGCCCCTGCCCCTTTTTTAAAGGTTTTAAAATAAAGGTTCTTTTCCAGGAATGTGTGAGGTATTGATCCCATTGCCCGTTATTTAGAGTGTGATCAGAGATGTTCTGATGTTGAAGACACAGAAGAACACATATGGACGTGTGCACTTAAGTCCCTTAGACCTTCTTTCTTTGACTGTTTCCTTTCTTCCCAGGTTTGTCTCAGAATTTCCATTAGTCGGCCGGCTGAGTGTGTGCTATAATTGGAAACTGTAAGGAAACAAGCTTAAATCTTCCTCTTTTAGAGTCAGTGGAAACTTGAGCTTAAAGACCATTTATAGCAGTGGTTTTCAACCTTCCTAACTCTGTGACCCTTTAATGCAGTTCTCCTGGTGTGGTGACCCCCAACCATGAAATGATTCTCATTGCTACTTCAAAACTGTGATTTTGCTACTGTTAATGAATCGTAATGTAAATATCTGTGTTTCCTTATGGTCTTAGGTGACCCCAGTAAAAGGGTTGTTTGACCCCAAAGGAGTTGTGACCCCACAGGTTGAGAAACACTGATCTGTAAGCCTCCCCTGTGCTATGAATGAGATGGTAGAAGCCCTTAGTAATGAAGGGATTGTCTTAATCTTCAGTCAGTCATTGACATAACATCTTGGCCACCTCTCTCAAAGGAAACCAGAAATTTTTTTCCCCTAGGAGGGCAAGTGAACTTACATTTTTGTACACTGCGTCAGACACAATAGTGGACAGGTTTAGCTATGATTTTCAACATCATATGAAGTAGATATTTCCATTTCTTATATGAAGCCTAGATGGTTTATATTTCTTACCTAAGCAAACTTAGGGGCAAAACTCATGGATAAAATGAAGGTAAATTGAACTTTTAAACCTTTGCTGTTTTTTAATGCTGGGCAGTGGTGGCACACCCCTTTAATCCCAGAGGCAGACGGATCTCTGAGGCCAGCCTGGTCTACAGAGTGAGTTCCAGAACAGCCAAGGCTACACAGAGAAACCTTGTCTCGAAAAATAAAATAAAATTACAACAGAAGCCCCGCAAACCTCTGCTTTTTCAGTTGAACATAATAGGCCATTTCTCCAGTGTAATTCTTTATAGCAAACGTTGTCTCTATAGACAATGTAGTTTTCTTTACATTTGTTCTGATAAACAATGAGAAAGTGGACTAATTCTAAAAGTGTCTTTGTTTTATCATTTCAGAACTGTCAGGTTAGTGCCTACTACATTGTCTTACATTGAAAGAGTTTATTGAATTGTCTATGGAAATAGGAGAAACAGTATGTAGATACACATTCAGGTCTTAATTTTGGGTATCTGCCAGCAGTACGGACTTGGGAGAACCGCTTAATCCTACCACACTTAATGCCCTTTTCGACAAAATAGAAATGATAGCATTTAATTATTAGATTGCTTTATTGGTGTGTGCCATACAAGGTATTGCATATAGTAGGTACTCAGTAGACATTGCTTATGGGTTTATAATAAATTGGTGGCACATTTTCTACATGAAACTACTTTCTAGCTAAGAATAAAAGGTATGTAGGAAACTCTTAACCTTGAATTTTTTTATTTCAGCTGTACCAACTGATCATTTCCCAAGCAACAGAAGTAGCACGTTAAGGTTATTTGTGCTATCAATTATGACTGGCTTTGAACTCCCTTTATTCACTGTGGTCATTCACTAAACATTTTGCCTCAGTGAACCTCAGAAATGGGTATCATGTGGCCTTTACCTAACTATTCCTGCCTCCTATACTCACAATTTTTTGCCTGTGCTCAACAAGGCATCCGGTACTCACCAATTTATTGTTAGGACTCTAGATCTATAGTCTTCCAGAATTATATTGATATGGGTTTGTGGTGGCATTGGCTGCCTAATGATTGTTACGTGACTCTAGCTCAATGTGTCTCAACTCGTGGGTCACTATCCCTTTGAGGGGGTCCAACAACCCTTTTACAGGGGTCACCTATGTCCATCAGAAAACACAGATATTTACATTACAATTCATAACAGTAGCAGAATTACAGTTATGAAGTAGCAGTGAAATAATTTTATGGTTGGGGGTCACCACACCATGAAGAACTGCATTAGAGTCACAATGTTAAGAAGGTTGAGGATCACTAGCATGCAGCGCATCACAGCTCTGTTAAGTTCTGTATACATCTGTACTTCTTGCTCTCTGTTCTGATGCACCATGTTGCCTTATTGTCACTGTATTACTCAGAAGTGTGGTTATGAAGTCATCTGATAGTTCTGTATTTGTGTGTGCATGTGTGTCCATGGGTGTGGAGACCAGAAGGCCGGAAGCCAACTTCGGGTGCCCCTGCCTCCCCATTGCTTGGATTGCAAGAGTGTGTTACTATGTTCCAGTTTAGATTAAAGTCTTACAAATGCAGCTAGAGAAAAGAAGTCAGAGAGCTACCCTAAATTATGTTCTGCTCAAATGTATTCAATTTAACATGATTAACGGGAAAAACACATTCCAAACTCCAGCATGTACTTGACAGTGTTATTAAAAAAGCAAGCTATCTAGACGAGCAGGATCATTTCGTTGGATTTTCAGGCCTCGCTGCTCCTTTTCCCTTTTATCGTTCTCCCTTTCCACTCACTTCCCCACGCCTGCTCTTTTCTAATCAGCCACACCAAGTGTTATGGCTGAAAGCTGGCTGGAGATAGCTTTCAAGTAATCCACACAGGAAACTGTATTTTAGAGGGCACTGATTGCTGTTCGTGGTGAGACAGGTCATGGAAGATGTCCTCAACCCTCTTTTATTATACCACTTCATTAACAGAAACAATAATCATTTTCTATCTCCTGTAAATTAATTGAAAAGAGAGTTAAAGGCATCATCCACCATGGAAAAATCTTGTCTGTGAACTCCTGCTCTCAGGTAGCTAGACAGATACTTCTGGTTACCTCTTGAGTCCTCCACAAGGAGGACTCCCCACAGGAAACTGAAAGGCATTGTAATTTCTGTGCCTCGTCTTCTCAGGTCTTCGTGACTATAGAGCTGTACAGAAGGAACCACGCAAACCATAGGGCTCTGCACATGAATAGTTCTCTCCAGCTTTGCCGTGGAAGGACAGAATATAAAACACAAAGAGCCAGGCTAGAGCTGAGTGAGAGAGTGCATGCAGAACCCTAGCTTTTAATCCCCGGGGCTGAAAGCAGACAGAAACAAGAGAATCCAAGGATCCTGAAACCAGGGGGAAACACCCCTGGGAATGTATTACAGCTAGTGACTTACTTAAACTTGCTGAGTCAGAATTTTCCAAGCTCCTCACTGCTTCCTCTTTGTCATCTTCTAAATAGATGTTAACTGGTAATAGCAAATGAGAGGAAGCATATAGAGAAATGTAGACTAAAACTAGAAAATAAAAATCAAGGAATGTAGAGAAGCCAAGTAAGTGGGAGAGGGAGGAATGTGGTCAGATAATGGGAACGAATAGCTGGAAATAACAAGTACAAACAACCCTTTTGAGAGGACAGTTATTAAAAACCGAGGTTTTTTTGATATGTTTATTATAAAAATGGTTGCGAGAACTCCTTGAGTTAAGCTAAGTATTCAACATCTAGGATAAGAAACCTTTAATGTATATGAGGAAAGCCACAGAAAAGTTGTAAAAATCAGGCATTTATTTTTAGGCTCACTAATTAGTGAACTAACTAAAAAGATTTATGCTTCTGTTTAAGCTGATGTATAATTAAAGTAGCTAAGTACAAAGAATTTGTTCTTGAAGCTAAATTAGAATGTAGGAGGAAAAACTTGGGATTTTTAAGCTATTCTGCATTTAAAAATACAAACCTTTCAAAGCACGATCACATCTTCCAAAACGTCATTGAGAAGCTATAATGGGCAAGGTGCTG
This sequence comes from Peromyscus maniculatus bairdii, assembly GCF_049852395.1. Lineage (NCBI taxonomy): Eukaryota > Metazoa > Chordata > Mammalia > Rodentia > Cricetidae > Peromyscus > Peromyscus maniculatus. The sequence goes on from NC_134875.1 coordinate 91,759,371, forward strand.
TGATAGGTGATCTGGGGATATCAAGACTTTATTTATCTCCACGGGTTTGTAACAGTCTGATAGTCCAGTTCCACCAGTCAAGTACTGTCTGAAACAGATTCTCTTAGATCGTGCCTAAAGGTTGAGTTTTCTAGAGAGTACTGATTTAACTGGTATTCCATGTAGGACTTGGATATTAAAATAGTAAATGGTAGGAACACTGAATGGAATGGTTTTTAAAGTGATGTAGAGTTGTCAGATAGGCTGAGGGTCTCACCAGTCTAGAATACAGTCATGCTCTGAGAACTGACGGTGCATATAGCAGACAGTTTGATGTTGCTGGCCATGGCTTGATCATCACCAAGCATTACTGGTTGCTATTTAATGAACTCTACTTCTAAGAGTAAGGAATATGTCAGTGTTCAGTGGTGAACACTAAACCTCTGTGAAGAAGGTGCTATTATTTATGGGTGGTAAAAATGAGATATAGAGGGGTAGAAAAGTCTCTGAGTGCTTAAGATTCAGACCCAAATCTAGCTCCAGTACCAGATCTTATTACTGCTGTTCTGTAGAGCCATGCAGTTTTAGCTGAATCATGAGGTTCAAAACTTACGAAAGAAGAATTTCATCTGGCCTGTAAAAATCCAGATTTATAGTTTAACTTAGATAGTAGCTACAATGAGATTAACTATGGCAATACCAGCATTTTAGTGCATTTAAAATTAAATTATATGGATCAATAGGAATAATGTCTATTTGAAGCAAAACTACAAGAATCTCCTCTAGAAAGTAGTTGTTGGATGCTTATTTCTGGAGTATTGCATCCCTTCCCCTTTTACGTGGGATGGATATTTAAGGACTAATATATGCATCAGAGCACTAAGGGGCAAGTGAAAGAATCATCCATTAAAGGTTTACCTTCAGTATACTCGCTTAGAATGAAGGAAATGATTTAAGACCAATCTTGATTCTCACTTGTTTGAATATGGAAATGGCATCCAGGTTGATGAGAAAGAAAAGATCCATCACAGATGACTTTCAATAAAGGGTACTTTTGTTTCAAGTTTTCTTTTCTAGAAAGGAAAGGGAAAAAACAGAAAGTGAGTGAAAGCATTGGAAAATATTGTGTGGCTGGGCAGTGGTGGTTCAATCCCAGCACTGGGGAGGCAGAGGCAGGCAGATCTCGGTGAGTTCAAGGCCAGCCTGGTCTACAGAGTGAGTTCCAGGACAGCCAGAGCTACACAGAGAAACCCTGTCTTGAAAAAACAGAGAAAAGAAAAGAAAATATTGTGTGTGAATCCCTCAGATGCTGCCTTTTTTATGTAGGAAAAAATAGAGTTTGGAGGGGGCTGGTCTTGGCTCATTCCAGAACAGCTTCCAGGGAGTGTGGAGCATCAAGGAGGCCTAGCATTAGCAGGGAGAGGGGATAGACTCCTAAGTATCACAGAGTGGAGGGCCAGGGTCATGTGTTGTTACATGTTCAAAGTCTGCCCCCTGCCTTACAGATTCGGGCAGCTAAAGTTCAGAAACATGGCAAAGCTTAGCAAATGTTTCACAGCTGGGGCCAGAGGGTATTCGTGTTCCCCAAACTTACATCCTTTATTTCACATCTGTCCCCAGCCATACGTTTGTAGCAGGGTTAGGGAACTGCTGGGGCTACAGGACAGTTGGGAAGAGGGCCCAGGTTTCCTCTTGTAGGTGGCCAGGTGCCTTTTCTCTCACCCTACCCTGTTTATAGGAATGCACAACCAGCTCCAGAAGATTCCCTGACCATGTCTTTTCTGTTACTTTTTTATTTTTATCTGATATGTAGTAATCTGTTTCTATTAATCATATTAATGGAGTAGCATATAATGTTGACATCAGGTTAAACATATTTGTCTCCTTCAACATTTGCTCCTTTCTCCTGACAAACTTTCAGAAGCCTTCTCATGTTTTGAAATGGATGGTGCATAGTTGTTAGACATACTGTACCGAATTACACTTGAGCTTAGCAGCCCCCGATAAAATCCCACGCCATCCCTACTGTCCCCAACCCTAGGAACTCTCATTCTAGTCTCAGTGTCTGCTGTCAACACTGGAGGGAGTTCACATGCTACTCGATCGCTGTACCTGCCTTACCTCACTGACCTGTATGATAGGGTGTTTCTGTCTTGGATGTGTCATAGTGGATCATTCACCTGGGAGGACATTGTAAGCTATTTCTTTTGAGACATAATACTGCGTGGCTTAGAGTCCCTCATTTGGAATCACAGAGCTTCTGCTTCCAGGGTGGCAGAGCTGTGTGTTTCCTAAAGAAACATTGGAAGCAAACTCTTTGCAAATGTTTGGCACACAATAGGAACATTTACAGAATGAATGGCTCATGGTGCCTCCCCAAAAATCCCTGTGAGCAGGAGTGCATTTATATGTGGGACTGTTTCTGTACTTGGCCATTTCCCCACAGTGTGTATTTGAAAACACTCAAATTATATCCCAGGTCAGTTTTATATTGTGGCCGGTAACACTAGGTACATATTTGTGTTAAGAAAAAAATTTTTTAAGTTGCCTCTTGGAATAAATGTTCCTTTTCTCTTCTAATTAAGTGGTTTTCTTAAACTTGCTATTTCAGAAAAATTTAGCTAGATACTGTTATATTACTTAATTTTCTTTTCCTGACCAGTAGTAATTCTGTTAACATGAGAGCATTTTATGTCTCTGGATGTTAATTTTGTGGAATTTTTTCACCTCTTAATAGGTAGAGATAATGCATGTGAAAAAACTTCATACATGTTTCTGCGCAAGGAGCTTCCTGTTCGACTGGCTAACACAATGAGAGAAGTTAATCTTTTGCCGGATAATTTGTTGAACCGCCCTTCGGTTGGATTAGTTCAGAGTTGGTAAGTAAATCACTCTACAATGCGTGGAACATTTTGGCATTGGAACCATTTTCCACAGAAGTCTTTCTGGGAATGAGTTATTCAGGATACCTAAGTTTTCCTTGCATCTAAACACTTTTCTTTTAGCTATTCTTTTAAAAACTGGCCTGGTGGTGGTGGCACACACCTGTAATCCCAGCACTTGGGAGGCAGAGACAGGTGACCAGCCTGTGAGGCCAGCCTGGGCTACAAAGCAAGTTCCAGGACAGCCGGAGCTGTTATACAGAGAAACCCTGTTCCAAAAAACAAAAATAGTTTCATTTTAAAACCGTTTAATGAAATTATCTTAAACCATAAGATGCTTCCTTAACTTTTCACTTTTTCTCTTGTTATAAACACGGTTGTTTCATTTAAAAAAAATTAGGGAATAACATAAAAGAATGGCAATGCAGTGGCCAGGTATCAGTGAACCCACTTTCATTAAAAAAAAGAAGCAGTGTCTCATGTATCCCAGACTGGCCTTGAATTCAATTTGTAGCCTAGGTGACCTTACCTTTCTGATCCTCTTGCCTCCCGAGGGTTGGGATCACACACGTGTGTCACCATGTCCGGTCACTGGGGATTGAAGCACAGCTTTGGCAACAGAGCACCAGGCAAGCACTCCATCAGTTCAGCTCCGTGACTAACCCATTTGCTGTCCTTTGGCTAGGGAGATGTTTTCTACTTTCAGTAAGTCTCAGCCTTGCCTCTTTTGTTTTTGTTTTAAAGATCTACGATGGAGATGAGTGAAGAGTCAAATCATTTACAGGGGAACCTCACATGGAAATAGTATCAGTTCCATGCTTTGCTGCATCTGCTGTATGAAAGATCTCAAAGTTAAAACAAAGTTAAATCAGTTCTAGCTCTGGTTATAAGGCATGTATTCTGTAACAGAAGGAGCAGAGTTTGTGATGACTCTCCTCCCTAGGTGAGATCACCGAGTGGGTAGGAGGCTGTAAGAAAAGATGTTGTGTTTTTAGACAGGGGTTTGCATGTTTGGTCTGCTCTGCTATAAAAGCATTGTGGAAGTGTCTGGAGAAAGCTGGAGGACTGTAGGGACCAGGTGGCGTATACACATTGCTAATCAGGAGCAGTGCTGTGAGAACAAAAAAGGGGCAGAAAATGCGGCCTCTGTCCTGTTCTGTTCCTTTATGGGTGGGTGGAACTGACTGGTGCAGAGGAGCAGGAGGGCATCATAAAAAAACGTCATGAGCTGGAAAACTAGAGAGTGTGTGGGGCCTTGCTTCTGATAGAGAAGGGCCATTCAGCGGCATTCCTCTAGAATATGAAGTTCTTCTGAGAAGCACTGTTTTATGCTGTGAACTTGCATGGCTTAGGGATTGACCTAACTCAGGTGATGGGGAGTGAAGAAAATGATAGACTGTACACAATCAGAAAAGCCAGACTCAAGTAAGCTGTGCGTTCTGATGGAGTTGCGTCAACGTCACTGAAGAGGTGGATTTGTTGTATACAGCTGAATAAGGAGTTTAGCTCAAGTTGAACTGTTCTAGGTAGGGGATCTCTGTAGGGGAACAGTCTCAGGGTGTAAATATCTGGGAGGAAGAAACTTCAGTGGACATTTTCTGTACACACTGTCAACATCTACCTGTTGACCAGGGGATGCCTCTACCATTCCCATGAATCCGAGGCATTGGCATCCTCGACATGGCCATGCTCATGTCAACAACATGCATTCACTCAGGACTTCATCTGATACTTACACGTTCACTGGGGACTTCCTCCATTACTCACAATTTTAGATGGTCTTGTAGGTTCACTGTCTAACCCCGTTTCCAGAAAAGCAGCAAGAAGCTCTTGACTATGAGGTTTATAGTCCTCAGGAAAGATCAGAGAAACTGACTATGGATTTGATACCATAGTTGCCTTCTGCTCTGGACTCATAGCTTGTTTTAGAGAGGGAAGGAGCAACAAATGCTTGTTTGTGTGAGACTTCTTTATTGCTTCAAGACCGTCATTGGAAATTTTGCTGCAGAAAGTGTAAGTCAGCTGGGCGGTGGTGGCGCATGCCTTTAATCCCAGCACTCGGGAGGCAGAAGCAGGCAGATCTCTGTGAGTTCGAGGCCAGCCTGGGCTACCAAGTGAGTTCCAGGAAAGGCGCAAAGATACACAGAGAAACCCTGTCTCGAAAAACCAAAAAAAAAAAAAAAACAAAACAAAAAAACAAAACAAAACAAAACAAAAAAAAAAAAAAAAGAAAGTGTAAGTCACTGTCAGGGACCACTATGTTGAAGATCCTAGGTATGCAAGGTCAAGTCCTTTGATCTAGTAAGTGGTAGCAGATCATTGCTTATGTAGCAGATACTTCAGGAACTTCAAAGTGAATTACTATCTCTGAAATGTTGTCCAACATTAACCAATTTTCCAGACACCAGCTGAGTGTTCAGCAACTCTGTTCAATCCTGATACTGAGTATGTGAAGTCAGCACAGAGCCCACAGTTTAAGGGCTTAGTTCCCCAAGACTGACACCACACCTCAGATGCCATGTGCGTGCTTTTGACTGACTGACTGGACATTGAGTTTCCATGACCCCCTTGTGAGGTTTATAATTTACTCAAGTGGATTATGGAACTCAGGAAGTCACTTTTTTTTATGTTTACAGGTAGACTGTAAAAGATGCCATTCAGAAACAGCAAAGATGGTAGAAATATATTGGACAAGATGTTGGTGTAGCTTTGTAGCATCTGTACCCCCTTTGAGTGTGCTCTGTTGGCGCCTCCAGGTGTTCAACACAAGGATTTCAGAATCTTCTAATTCAGGCGTGTTTAGAGAGTTTCATTTTCAGGCCTCATGCCTCCACAGAGGTTGGGGATTGGATCAAAAGTTACAGCTCCCCAGTCACTTGCTCATTGTTTTGATCAGGATCATGTTGACACTCTCTAAAGGTCCCACCCTAACTGACATCATTAGAATAACTCAGATGTGAACAATAGATGCTTCTTATGCATAGCAAAAATACTCCTGTCATTCTGTAAGTTTGAAGGTTTAGGAACTGTACCAGAAACCAGGAGTAAATAGCAAATTTACTTTTTTTATTTTACACACACACACACACACACACACACACACACACACACACACACACACACACACACACACTGGCAAAGTGACGTACAGACTTAGATTACTGTATTTGACCTTTGTATCTTCCCATTGTCCATGTCTACTTCAGACTATATGTATACCATTTCTTTTTGTCCTTATACGTCCTGTTCTGAAAAAATAATTTCCTACTTAAGAATTGCAAGAGTAGTAGAAAGAATTGCCATCCAGCTTCACCTGTAACATTTGGTTATATTTGCTCTTTCATAATTCATGTTTAAGTTCTCTTTCCCACCTTGACCCTTATTGAGAAATATGATCAATCCAGAATCTTTTTCTGAAGGCCTAACATGTATTTTTCTAATATATATTGGTGAAGTTAATTTTACTCTGAGAAAGAACCTTCTTGTATTCTTGATGTACACTTCAGGATCAATCCAGGGCACTTCTTAAAATTGTATGTTCTTTTTGCCAGGTGTGGTGGTGCATGCCTTTAATCCCTGAATCCAGGAAGCAGTAGCAGGTCAATTTCTATGAGTTCAAGTTCATCCTGGCCTACATATTGATTTCTAGGCTAGCCAAGGCTACATAGTGAGACCCTGTATCAAAAAAATTATAAGGGGCTGGAGAGATGTGTAGCTAGAGTTTTCCTGCCTTGCCCACAGTCAAGACAAATCTTTGTCACCCGCCAGTCCCACTGACTGTGGGCCAGGCAGGAAAACTCTAGCTACAGAGATGGCTCAGTGGTTAAGAGCACTGGCTGCTCTTCCAAGGACCCGGGGTCAATTCCCAGCACCCACATGGCAGCTCACAACTGTCTGTAACTCCAAGATCTGGGATGCATTTGTAATAGCAGACGATTCAGCTGAAGCTGGCTTGTAGAACTAAAAGGGCCAGTCATAGGATGAGCTTTTCCTGTTAGTTTGTGTCAGAGACCCGTGAAGCTAGCAAAGCTATGTTTTATAGTGTTGGCTTTGTTTTCAGGTGAGCTTCCTTCCAGGTGGCGCACTGCCTTTAGCAGTGGCAGATTTCCTGTTTGTACAGCACACTGTAGAAGAGCAGAGAAGTCCGTTTCTTTCTCAGAGACCCCCAGCAAGTCTTCTGTGTACTTCTTTCAGCCTGACTTGAAGCATTAGGCCTATTCCTGAATCAGTCCCTGTGTTCAGGGATGCACACGATTCATAGGACCATGGGACTGATGAGTAATAACTGACCAAAGAAAATGGATCTCCCAGAGAAAAATGGAGCTACCTACATGCTTTGGAGGAAGCAAATTTGCCTGAAGCATTTCAGGGGTAAAACCCGAGTGAAAACTTGGGGTACTCTTATGAAAAGGGAAAGGATGTGAGACAGGCAGCTAATCTGGTGACTTTTCTTTTTTAGGTACATGCAAAGCTTCCTTGAACTTTTAGAGTATGAAAACAAGAGCCCAGAAGACCCACGCGTTTTAGATAAGTAAGTATGGTGCAATTTACCTGAAAGGAAAACTATGTAGGCAAAAGAATATTTTGATAAATGGAACTCGTGCTATTGGGACTCAAGAATTGTAACTCAGGGCTGGGGAGATGGCTCGCTTGTTAAAGTGCTTAACATACCTGCACAAGTAAGGGCCTGCATTTGGATCTGCAGTAGTCAGATGAACACTGGGAAGGTTTGGCAAGCTGCCTGTTATCCTAGTACTTGGGAGTCTCCAGGGAAGCTGGGGGCTAAACTACCCCAAACTGTGAGCTCTGAAGTTTAGCTGCCTAGCTAGACTATCCAAATAAGCGAGCTCTAGGTTCAAGTGAGAGACCCTGTTTTGACAAATAAGGTAGAGACAACTGAACTAATCTGGCCTCCACATGTATGTGTGTGAGAATCTGTATACTCACATTCTAACATGCATATACCTATATATACTACACCTACATCTGCGAACACAAGAAACTAGAATTCAGACAAAAGGTTTAATTTTCTTGTGGGTAATGACATTGAATTTTTTTAAATTTAAGAATTTAGCACAGTACACAAAGAATAATGAAACTTAAGTTAATACTTCATGGCATAATTCTTAATATATTTAGTCAGAGTGAGCTGGACACCAGTTTAATATAAGCATTGTGGTGAATGTTCCATCTAGTGGTAGTTTGAAGAATGCAGTAGCCTCCATATACACATGAAATGCACATGAATTATCTACCTAATCCATCGACTTAAAAAATATTTTCCAATGAGATATTACAGTTGATCTCAGAAAACTGTAGTGTTTTGTTTTGGAGAAACAGAAGTGTGTGTGTGTGTGTGTGTGTGTGTGTGTGTGTGTGTGTGTGTGTGTGTGTGTTCATACAACAACCTGAATTCTGCTGCTGACACTATACACAGAGACTACTGAATTCTCATGTTACTAGAAAGTATTTCTGTTTTCCATTTTTGTTTCCAACAAAACATAACTCCAGAAAACCATAGCTGTTAATGGGCTTTTTTCCCCAAGAGAAATTAAGTATCTCCACCCTAATTTCTTCCTGTTTTGGGAGTGTATGATGAATGCTCGCTGAGAACTTTCTTTTAAGTATAGACATAATCCATATAATTGTGAGACAGACACTTGACTCGGATGTTCCATGAAAAGAACTAGGGAAACACTATCCCATCAACCTTGGAGTGTTTTTTCACCCAGACGTGAATTCACAAACAAGGACATATGGAGGTCAGAAGTGTAGAAGAATGTTCTCAAGGTTGTGACACCGCAGAGCAGAGCACCTATGAGTCATGGTTCCTTTTCCTTAGTGCAGTGGTTCTTTGCATTGTACCATACTGCCGAAATGGCTAGTTCCAGTCAGGAGAAGGTAGCTCAGGGTTAGTTGTATTTTCTCTAATGGGTCTGTGAAATGTGAAAAGTGCAAGCATTGGGTTAGGGCCACACTTGCTTCCTTGCTTCTAGTCACTGCTGTCATTTAAGGTGTTGACATCAAATGGATTGATTCCAGGAGCTTTGTTTCCTGAAATCATTAGTTGGGGACATTTTGAAATTCTCAAAACGAAGCTGGCCTCTAGTTCTACATTTGAGGATATAGATTTGGAGAAGTACACAACTATTAATTCATTGCTATGGTTTTTCTGGAGTCCTGTCTCTGTAACAAAATTTCCATCAAGGACAATATGTAAATGGGGAGTACCGGATCCAGTGTGTACTAGATCATGGCAGTAGTTCTCAGTCGGTGAGTTTTGATAACTTGCTGGCTTTATGCAGCTAGTTTGGAAAGTGGAGATTGGAGAAGCCCCATGCTGTTAGTAAAGGAAGGAGTGAAAGGTGAGCTAGTGTCCTGAACATCCCTTTCTGTTCAGCTAGAGGTTATATGGGATCATTAACTGGGGTGTCATCTATGTAAATCAAATTGATCATCATGATAGAGATAGAAAAGCCCAGGAGGGTAGGGAGGTATTCTGAGAATTAATCTATTAAAGTAAGCCTCTTCTCTTCAAGTAAAGATGTGTCTGCACTATAATGAATTATTTCATTTTACTGATATTTAGTTTTTTTTTTTTTTTTTTTTTTTTTTGGTTTTTTTTTTTTTTTTTTCGAGACAGGGTTTCTCTGTGTAGCTTTGCGCCTTTCCTGGAACTCACTTGGTAGCCCAGGCTGGCCTCGAACTCACAGAGATCCGCCTGGCTCTGCCTCCCGAGTGCTGGGATTAAAGGCGTGCGCCACCACGCCCGGCCTGATATTTAGTTTTTAAATACATTGTTGGAAAGAGGTATATGAGGAAAAATTACCCATTGTAAAATTTCTTATGAATAATTGTGAACTTGGGCATTTTTTTGGTTTTGTTTTTGAGACAGGTTCTCACTGTGTGGATCAGGCTGGTTTTGCACTCAGAGATCTAGCTGCCTTCTATGCCTCCCGAGTGCTGGGATTAAGATGTAAGCCTGGCTAATTATGAACTTATAGTTTCAGAGTTTACTCATCTTTGCTATCATTGTATGTATATATTTGTTATAGAAGTATTCCATTGAGAAAAATAAGACTCAAATAAAAGAAAACGTATCCTAAATTTCCATTAAATACTAGGGGACAACCACAGCTAACATTTTCTTCTACCCTTATGTACCCTAAGCATTCATATTGCATGAGTGTGAAGTTTTTGTTTTTGTTTGGGTTTTTGTTTGTTTGTTTGTTTTGATTTTTCAAGATGGAATTTCTCTGTGTATCCCTGGCTGTCCTGGAACTCACTCTGTAGACCAGGGTGGCCTTGAGCTCACAGAGATCCTCCTGCCTCTGCCTCCCAAGTGCTAGGATAAAAGCATGTACCACCACTGCCTAGCAATTTTTATAAAAATAATTGTATACAGTAGTTCTTGGACATTATTAATAGTTTCACAATACAATCGTGCATCACTTAATGACTGATATACCTTTAGAGAAATGCTTCATGAGGACAATTTGTTTGTGTGAACACTGTGGAGTATCCTCATGCAAACTTAAGAGGATGACAGCCTTACTAGGGGACATAATCTTTTGGGGATACTGTTGTGTATAGAGTCTGTCATTGAAATGTTACTGTGGAGCACATAGCTGATACTTATACACACAAACACACATACACACACATACACACACACACACACGCACACACACATTTGGCTTTTTGAGACAGTATTTTTTCTGTGTAGCCTTGGCTGTCCTGGAATTTTCTCTGTAGACCAGGCTGGCCTCAGAGATCCGCCTGCCTCTGCCTCCATAGTGCTGGGATTCAAGGTGTCTTCCACCACTGCCCGTCACATAGTATTAATTCTTCTACAGATAGGCCATGCAATTTGACCCATTAGTGTTGAATTTTAGACTGGTTTGTAGTTTTTAAAAATACATGTATGTATGTATGTGTGTGTGTGTGTGTGTGTATATATATATATATATATACATATACATATACATACATACATACATATATATATATATATATATATATGAGTATATGTGCATAGGTGTTTGTCATGTTGTGTGTGTAGAGGTTAGAGGATAGCCTTGGCTGTTGGTCTTTGCCTTCACTTTCTGTGGCTTCCAGAGATCCAAACTCAGGTCACCAGGCTTACACAGCAAGTGCATTTATCCACTGAGCCATCTTGCTAGCTCAAACAGTACTCCTAAAACAGCTTTTATTTTCTTTCTCTCATGTCCACCCCTCCTCCTCCACCCCCATGTTCTGTGTGTATGATACATGCATGTATGTTTGTGAAAGCAGTTTTTAAAAACAGCTATTCACCTTGTTCAGTTGTCTCCCCAGCGTTGATCCTACAAGTGGAATTATCCTCTTTGGACTTCAGATATATTTGGTTAAGTTGCCCTTAGCAAATGTTCCATTTAGTGCCCACACACAACCTACACTGGCTATTATTTGCCATCCTAAGAAAGAAAGAACAGTTTCACATAGTTTACTTTGCCTTTGTGCTGGGTAATTGGTTGGCATTTGTGCTTGCTTTTTCATAGATTTCCCCACTAATATTAGACCCTTTTCCTAGTTTCTCAATAGGATGTTCATCTTCACAAAGTATAAGGACTTTTGTGCCTTCTTTTATTCATGTGTGTTTTTGAAATTCTGCAGTTATCTTTATTTCTTTATGTTATGTGTTTCTGCCCTTGCTAATAAGCTTAGAACAGCCTTCTTTATTTTAAAGTTACATACTTAATTCAGCTGGTTTTCTTTTATTGTTTGTGATTTCATTTCACTCAACATTTTTATCTTTTTCAAAAGAAATGAACTTTTATGTATGGTTTATGTGTATACACATGTATGTATGTATATGTGTGCATTTTCATGTGGAGACCAGGGGTTGGCTGTCTTCCTTGATCACTCACCTCATTTTTCCAGACAGGCTCTCTCACTGACAGGGAACTCGATGTTTTGACTAGAGTGGCTGGCCAGCGATCCCCTGGGATCCACCTGTCTCCACTCCCCTAGCTCTGGGTTTCTAAGATGTGCTGCCACACCTGGCTTTCATGTGGGTACAGAGCCTCCTCACTTTACCTCCAAGCCATCTCCCCAGTCTCACTCTTTCATTTTTCATTTAATTGGGGCTTAAAGGCTTGAAATTGTTACATGATTAGACCTCTGGCCTAATCGGTTTAATCATTCCCTTACTGACTTACATTGTTACATTCTTTTCTAAATTTATTCTTATTCCATGTGCTTTGGTGTTTTTTCCTGCTTGTATGTCAGTGTGAGGGTGTCAGATCCCTGGAACTGGAACCACAGACATCTGTGAACTGCCATGTGGGAGCTGGGTATCGAACCTGGGTCCTCTGGAAGTGCCATCAGTACTCTTAACTGCTGAGTTATCTCTCCAGACCCCCATTGTTATACTCTTAATATGCTACATTTTGGTGCACATCTACTTACTCAAACTTTGAGCCTGGCTCCATAATTTTTTTTTGTTGTTGTTTCATTGCTTGACTTATTTTTCTGTTTTTAAAGTCACTGTATTTCATATATTTTTTCTATACATGTTTTTAAATTTATTATTTTTAATTTTATATGCATGGGTGTTTTGTCTACAAAACATGTGTACCACATGAGTATTTGGTGCCTATGGAGTCCAGAAGAGGGTGTCAGCTCCTCTGGGACTAGACTTAAAACCGGTTATAAGCCACTATGTATGTCTTAGTTAATGTCATATTGGTGTGAAGAGACACCATGACCACTGCAACTCTTTCAAAGGAAAGCATTTAATTGGGATTTGCTTAGAGTTTCAGAGGTTTAGTCCCTTGTTGTTGTGGGAGGAAGCATGGCAGCATGCAGGCAGCTGGAGGAGGAACTGAAAGTTCCACATCTGGGTCCACAGGCAGCAGGAAGAGAGAGACACTGGGCCTGACATGAGCATGTGGAATCCCAAGGCCCCCAGCAACACGCTTCCTCCAACAAGGCCACACCTACTCCAACAAGGCCACACCTACTCCAACAAGGCCACACCTACTCCAACAAGGCCACACCTACTCCAACAAGGCCACACCTACTCCAACAAGGCCACACTTCCTAATAGTGCCACCCCCAAGCATTCTTTGGGGGCCATTTTTTAAATTTTTATTTTTTTTATTTTTTTATTTTTCGAGACAGGGTTTCTCTGTGTAATAGTCCTAGCTGTCCCAAAACTCTCTTTGTAGACCAGGCTGTCCTCGAACTCACAGAGATCTGCCTGCCTCTGCCTCCTAAGTGCTGGGATTAAAGGTGCCTACCACCACCACCCAGCTGGGGACCATTTTTATTTAAGCTACCACAGTGTGTAAACTAGGTCCTTTGGAAGAGCAGCCAGTGCTCTTGACCACTGAGCCATCTCTCAGTCCCTTCTCTATACATCTTTACAGTAATGTGCCAGAATCCTTGAAAATGATTTGTGAGTTTGATTGGAGGTGGGCGTCTTCCTATATTGTGCAGGCTACTCTTAAACACCTTAGCTCAAGTACCCCCTTCTTCCGCCTCCCGAGTATCTGGAACTACGGGTATGTGCCACTGTTCCCGGCAAATGAGTTTATTTCTGTTGAGTTTTTATATCTACATTGCCTCATGTTACCCTGCCAGAAGGAGATGATTTCAAATTCTTGCTCATGAAAAGCGTGGCACTCTTTATTCAGAGAAGAAGCTCTTGCTTTAAGACTCCATTTGTAAGTCCTTAGAGACTTTGGCAGGATTGTCCTCATGTTGTCAGGAGAAGCACTGATATGTTCTGTAATTCTTAGTAAAAAGAAAAAAAAACATTTATAGAACTCCAAAATGTAAGTGCATTCCTAACAAATTATTTGAACTTATTTTTAAGCTTTACAGAACTTTTTACTACTTTGGATAGCTCTGAAGGAATTTTGGTAGTAAGTTTCAAACCAAAGCTTGAATTAAGTTTTAATGTTTATGACTACTTCCTTTTACTATCTGGTAAAAGTAGTATTTATTCTTATAAAGAGTACTAGCAGATAACTAGACAGCGGTGGAAGTGTGTTCCGGTCCATGAACTACAGACTTACCACTTTGTTTCCTTCCCATGCAGCTTTCTCCATGTTCTGATTAATATCAGAAACAGACACAACGATGTTGTTCCTACAATGGCCCAAGGCGTGATAGAATACAAGGAAAAGTTCGGGTTTGATCCATTCATTAGCAGTAACATCCAATATTTCCTGGACCGTTTTTATACCAACCGCATTTCTTTCCGCATGCTCATTAACCAACACAGTAAGTGGGTTATGTTGGGTCCAGTTGTGAAAAGGTAACCACATTGATTTTTCTGGAAAGTTTTCCTTGTGTTTCACTTCTAATTTACTTAGACTTTTAGCTGTAGAAATTTCATTTCTAGTTCAGTTTTTCTTAAGTGAATCCTTCCTATTATAAACATCGCTTAATCAGTATTGATTGAAAGCTGTCGGAAGAAGACATTTGTGATGCTTACATTAGAGGCAGGACCACTGCTGTCTTTCAAGGGCTCTGCGCTACATTTCTGTGGAGACAAGGGACTGGTTTAATGGCAGCCACATTGACTTCTCAATAATTTCATGTACCTGGGAGTATTTTTTCTTAATCCATACATGTATTTTCTTTTTAGTTTTAAAAACATCAAAACTGGAAATATTGAATTGGCATGTTGGATATATAAGCAATTCCCTTTATTCCACAGTGATAGGAACAATCTGAGGAAGCAAGATTATCAGTCCATGATGCGACTTTGAGAGTTTTTTTAGTCTGTTCCCCATGGTGATAGACAGGGGAAACATCTAGAATTCTTTTCAGCACAAAGAACTTCTTGGCTGATTTCTAGTGTTGTCACCTTGCCTGATTTTTTTTTTTTAATTTTAAGGAAAAAGCATCCACATGTTTGGAGTCATTCTTGCTGATCAGAGAATGGACAAAGCATATTTTGTTTGTCTTACTCATTTTTTTTAACTCATTTAGATAAACAAATGTTATGGAACTCTTAAGTATGTATTTATGTATTTTTTAGAAACAAATGTTTGACAATTTATAGAGAAAAGGGAACTAAATGCTAGCCAGCTAATCTACTGAGATAGCAACAATTTCCAAGTGCTGATTGATTTAATATAAAGTCTACCTGTGAAAATTTGGCTTGAGCTGCTTTTTTTCTTTTCAGGTTCTTTAGGTTTTTATTTAGGAATAAAAGTTGGCAACTATTGTATAGAGTAAATGGAATATTTTTCTAAATTATATGAACAAATCTTGTTGGTGTACAAAGAATTGAAAAAGAACCTCCATGATGCAGGCATTGGTAGTGTTGCCAGTGAAGGTTCCTCACAACTGGCCTGGCTAGTGAACGTTGTGAATGTTTAGGGATTGGGATAAATGGCTGCAAGAGTCTTGAGCAGGGAGATAAGCTGCTACGCATGGCAGTGTCTTGATCTAGTTTCCATCAGCGGAAGGAGAAAGGATTGGGCACCTGCCATGTGCCGCTGCTTTAGGATCGACTGACTGCAACTGAAGAGACCTGAAGCACATACATCCTTCCCCCTTTTTGACTGATGTATTTACTCAGCCATCAGCTGGATTGCATTACTCTAAGTCATTGTGGATGCTGAAATGATTCTTAAAATAAAGAATCCTTTTTGACAGTTAGAAATGTATTTCTGTGCTTGGCCATCTCAGCTTGCTGTGTTTCAACCCCTTTCCCTCTCTTTTGTGTTCATTTAGCACTTCTCTTTGGTGGGGACACCAATCCTGCGCATCCTAAGCACATAGGGAGTATCGATCCTACCTGTAATGTAGCTGATGTGGTGAAAGGTAAGGATACCAACCCACTGTCACTGACCATGGCAGAAATCGCATGGTGGTTTGTTTGAGGCAGCTCAGCTGTAGGGTTAGGTTGCTGTGTAGTCTGTGATTCGTCAGGCCATGTTAGGTCTAAACCACTTAGTTCAAATAGGAAATATTTCTAGATTGGGAAAGGATGAATAATTTCTAATGCTCAAGTTTCAATCTCTACTTCATTGGTCAGGGTTTAGTTCTTTCTTAAACAGTTAACATTTCAGGAAGTTCTAAATTTTGACTTGCCATCATTTTAAACTATTTCCTTGTTGTAAAATGGGGCTGAGTTCACATTTGCCAAATCTACATGTATTTCTGTTTCATACTCCTGGTGTTAGAAGCTATATAGCAAGTGGGCTTAGCTGGATGGACACTATGCCAATAGTCCCCGGGTAGAGCAGGCCTGGTACTCATAAATCCCTGGTTAACTGAGGACTTTGACTTTGAACAATAGGTGTCCCCATTATTCGTTTAAAATAAATGCTCTATCAGGAAAGCTCAACTGGCTGTAACCCAGCAGATTCTAGTACTTCTTAAGTTTTTCCTTTGGGCAGATTCGTGTTCCCAACCTGTCTCCTTCCCCAGACTGCATTTCCTACTCTGCTTCTCATCCCTCTTGATATACTCAGGTGATGAGATGACATGACTCTACCTCTTCCTGGTTTTCCTCAAGGACCTTGGTTGCACTTGAGCAACCATTGCTAAGGACAACCTGTGCACTCTGTTTTCCTGGAGCTGCTTAGGCCACTGTTTTCTCAGAAGACATTTACTCACATTATTTCAGTTCTAAGGTGACTACGTCTAGCTGATACATCACACTTGGGTCTTTTCTCTTGAACTGTAATTGATGTAAGGCCAGGGAATGCTTCTTTACTTGTTTGATAACATATATAAAACCTTGGAGTGCCTATAGAGATAGATGATCTATAAATATTCTGTGGCTTGATACATTTTAGACACTTAAAATTGTTTAATAATTTTATTATTCAGAAGTGTGGGCTGGAGAGGTGGCTCAGCTGTTAGGAGCACTTGCTGTTTTTGCAAAAGACCCAGATTCTCTTTCTAGCACGCAACATAGCAGCTCACAACTGCCCATAACTCCAGTTTCAACATCCTCTTCTGACCTCCAGGGGTACCAGGTACACAGACATACATGCTTGCAAAACACTCATACACATGAAATAAAGTGAAAAATCTTTTTAAGAAATTACAAATAAAAAAATACCATACACTGGAATTAACTAGTCCCAAAGTTTATAGTTTTTAGGTATGATATTGATATGGTGGTAATGTTTTTAGTCATAGCTTTAGAGATATATATAGCTTCAAGAGATATTAAATGTCTGTACATGGTATGAAGTAAGGGATTTGCTTCAAAATTAGAGGATGGGGAGTGAAAAAAGACCGGACCTCTGTGAAGAGTAGTTGAGGCTTTGGTGAGTATATGGGGGTTCATTATACTGTGCTTTATACTTTGGCAAATGTTTGAAATTCTTGATGGTAAAGTTTGGAAAACACTCATTTTAATTGTCTCATTGTTTCTTTACAAAATCAAGTCTGACTAATTTTAGGGAGGTTATAACTGAGAACCTGTGGATTTGATAAGTATCGGGAGTTTTATGAAACTTACCAACTTCTGTAGTACAAAGAGATTAAGCGGTGCTGCAGTGCATCAAAGCCTTATACAGGGATTCAAGGAGGAATCCCCGTGACTTAACTGCTAAGACTGAAAGAACTTGTTTTCCGACTGGTGCTGTCAGCATTATTCTGTTAATTAGCAGGTAGTAACTACTGATGATGTTGTTATGTTGATATCTAATCTGTGCATACAAATTTCAGGATGTGCCAGAAACTTGTACATTGTTCTTAGTGTACGAATTTTGTGCAAAAACTAACCGCAGATTATTCAGAGTAGTTCAACAGATATTTGAAAGAAAATAATCCTGAAAGTTTATGCCTGAGTCTCTTAGTGTCCCTGTGTCAGTCAGCTCTCTATTGATGTGACAAAATGCCTGAGGCAATCAACTTACAGGAGAAAATATTTGTGTGGGTTCATTTAAAAAAGTTTCAGTGCACTGTTGCTTGGCCCCATCATTGTAGAATATTGTGACAGTGAATGTGTGCCAGAGCAAAGCTACTCATTTTATGGTAGCTGGGAAACAAAAAGAGAAAGGAGCCAGAATCCCAATATCCCCTTCAAGATGAGTGACCTAACTTCCTTACCCTTATCCCCCGTCCTCAAGCACCACGTCCCCGTCCCCATCTTCTCATAGCACCACAAGCTAGAAGCCATTTAGCACAAGCATCAGTTTTCTTTGTTCATTTTACTCACAACTCCAGTCTCTTCCTTTCTCTTCATTCTTCCAGTACTCACAGCTTATTTTTTGCTGTGCTGGGGACTGAACCTTGGGCTTTAGACATGGTGGGCAAGCACTTTACCATTGAGCTTTATTCCTGTCCTCTTTACTTTTTATTTTGAGATCCAGTTTCACCATGTCTGCCAGGCTGGCCTTGAACTCACTCTGTAGCCCATGTAGGGTTTGAAATTATCCTTCTGTCATGGGCTTCGCAGTAGCTAGGATTATAGGTCTACATTGTCAGGTATAGCCCACTCACAGATTTATCCTTACTCTTTTGCCATTTTTTTAATCTTCTGCCTAGTGCATTGCAGAAGTTTACTATATTCTAGTGTGTGATTTTGGGGGAGCACAACCAAAGCCTAGATTCCTGGCAAAGCTCTGAGTAGTGACTGTCACTCCCCATACTCCCGTCATTCCACTTCCCCCAACACATATGCCACGCCCATGTACACACACAGGTGCATACATACACATCCTGCCACCGTACTTCCGAGGGGAGGAGGGAGAACTGAGACACTCTGTTCCTCTGTGAATCTTTGAATAGCATCTCTCAGTAGCAGATTTCCTAAAGTTAAAAAGCATTGGAGGGTGGTTTGAGATCTGAAAGTATACACTACTGCAAAGCCTCATCCACATAATCAACTTTCCGACTACCTTCCTTCCCATCAAGGTGCTTTACACGTATCTACGTTTAGAAACCTTTCTTTCTTTTTTTTATTTTATTTTATTTTTTTTTTTTTTGGTTTTCTGAGACAGGGTTTCTCTTGTGTAGCTTTGCGCCTTTCCTGGATCTCACTTGGTAGCCCAGGCTGCCCTCGAACTCACAGAGATCCGCCTGCCTCTGCCTCCCGAGTGCTGGGATTAAAGGCGTGCGCCACCACCGCCCGGCAGAAACCTTTATTTTTTATAACACTGGTGATTGAACCTAGGGTCTCTCACATGCTGAGGAAACACTGCACAGCTGAACTATATTCTGATCTCCTCTTCATTTTTTATTTTGAGGTAGGATCTTGTTAAGTTTCTAGGCATTCTCTGAACTCAACTCTGTAGCCCAAACAGGCCTTGAACTTGTCCTTCTGCACGAGCCTCCAAAATATTGTTATTACAGTCCTGTACCACCGGAATAAGCACAGCTAAATGTCCATTCCAAATGGCCCTATATGTATGTGCATTCATGTGCTAGTGC
Source organism: Peromyscus maniculatus bairdii (assembly GCF_049852395.1). Taxonomy (NCBI): domain Eukaryota; kingdom Metazoa; phylum Chordata; class Mammalia; order Rodentia; family Cricetidae; genus Peromyscus; species Peromyscus maniculatus. The sequence continues at coordinate 91,778,627 of NC_134875.1, forward strand.
TGTACACGTGTGTTTTTGTAGCCTTCACAAGTTTTTATGAACTAAAACTGATCGCATACTTAGGCCTTTTGAGACAGATTGCAGAAAACTTATGTAGAGGGTAAGAGTGCTATTTTTATTTTTGACTAGACAGTTGTATGAAGGTGTACAAGTAGGGGTGCATCCAGCGTAACAGTAACTGAACAGAACTCTCTTAAGCAAACCTCCCCTTGTGGCTTATTCAGCACATTAATTTCTACCTTTATACGTCTGTAAATTATAGACTCTGGAGTGAATGCCAGAATTAAGTGGTATAAAGCAAGTCCTATTATCCTTTGGGAGGAGCCTTCTGTGGTGACCCTTTTGCCTCCTTTCTTTGTAAGAAACTAGAAAATCCAATGGAAAATCCTGTGATGACAGTGTTTTAAAGATACAGACTTGCATCTTTGCTTTGGTACAAAAGTTGACTTCCTCAGCCATGCTAACTTTTCCATGTCGTTTTTATATGTTGTTATTGCTTAGCATGATCACATACAAATGGCCTCCTGAGTGCATGACCTTGTTTCAGCTCAGAAATAATATCTTATGTTCTCAATTTGGTCTCCTCAGGTTGCCAAAACAGATTCACTCTAGCTCCAGAAATAGGTTTATTAAATAATTAAGTAGGTCCTATGGTCAGGACATGAAACACTTGACAGTCAGAGCTGTAGATACTGGAATTGGGAAACAAACATATCAGGTTATGTTCTGGGTGTCTTGCAACTGGAGTTGCCAAGTTATGGCCTCTCTACTTGCCTTTTTTTTTTTTCTTTTTTGGTATGCTCTGGTTAACTTGACTGATGCCCACTTAAGACAATGCTAAACACTCTAGGTCTTCCTACATCATGATACTCCTCAGTATCTTTTAACTTATGGTCACCCTCAATTTCCATCTTGAGTTTCCAAAAGGTAGATTTTTATTGCTTCGGTTCATCTTGTTCTTACCTGTGACTACAAGTTTTAATAGTCTGGCCATGGTTAGCCTGGAGATCCATCGTCTTTGTGTTAGATGTTTTGTCCGCATTTCCCCAGTCAGCTATGTTAGGAGGTTGGAGGATCTACTGTTTTGGAAAACTAATGGATTCCACTTAGGATGGATTTGGGGGTAGGGAGACTAATGATATATATTGCATTATATTTCTTTGAAACTTAAAAGGGTTTCTAAAAAGTGGCATATTGATTCTGGAAATTTCTTTGTAAGGGAACACATAGGTCAGTATGGTCTTTGTAAACATTCCCGTAGGTGGTCAGGTCAAAAATGTGCAGAAGGTGAAGATGTGGATAACCCATCAGTCTCATCTCAGACACTTGCTAAGTAGGTCCCTGGCTCAGGTGTGGCTCAGTGAGCAAGGGCATGTGCAGCAAGCGGGCTAAGGAGTTTTTGTTTGTTCTGTAAGTTTGTCAAGACAGGATCTCAGCTAGCCCAGGCTGGCCTCAAACCTGGCATAGCTAAGAATAATCTTGAGCTACTGATCCCCTTCACTTTCTAAGTACTGGGACTCCCGGTGTCTTCCACCACTGCCAGCTCTGACTGTTTGGCTCATATGGGATAATGCAGAGCAAATTCATTTTGAATTTGTAAATTATTATTATTATTATTATTATTATTATTATTATTATTATTATTATTTCATTCTATGTGTATGGGTGTTTTGTCTGCATATATGCCACATGAGTGCCTTGTGCCCCCAGAGGCCAGAAGAAGGTGTTGGAACTCCTGGAACTGGAAGTACAGATAGTGATGAGCTGCTACGTGGGTGTTGGGAATTGAACCTGGGTCCTCTGGAAGAGCAGCCAGATTTAAAACAGTTAAGAAAACAGCTACTTAGATTATGCTAACAGGAGAGAATGTTGCTCTGTTACCACGTATCTCCAACAGGAAACAACTGATAAAATGGTACATTGCTAAGAAGGCAATAATTGGGGGTTTTAGGTGTCTTGGGTTTGGCAAGATAGTTGGAAAACACCTGCTTGTGTTGCTTTGATTAACCTTATGTTATTACCACATGAAAATAATGGTGTGGTGTCGTTTTCATTAAAAATAAAAGAATCTTGACTGGGGGAGATGGCTTGGCTCAGCAGTTTAAAGCACTGACTACTTTTCCAGAGGACTTGGGTTCAATTCCCAGCACCTGCATGGCAGCTAGCAATTGTCTGTAGCTCCAGTTTCAGGGGAATCTGATGCCCTCTTCTGGCCTCTCTGGCCACTGTAGACACACAGTATAGAAGACATCCATACAAAACACCTAGTCACATCAAGTAAAATAAAACAATACGTAAGCAGAGCTAATGAGATTGCTCAGTGGGTAAAAGTGCTTTCCACACAAGTATGAAGACCTAAGTTCAGGTTCACAGAACCTACATAAAACATCTGTCTCAAACAAGCTAGAAGGCTAGGGCTGACCTTGAGATTGTCTTCACACTTTCCTGTGTGCTGACTCACGTGTGTGCTTACATTCTCACACAGGAGCATGCACACATACACATAGACAAACACACATAAAAGACAAATAAAAATGGTCTTGTGGCTTTGTAATATTTCATGGATATTTATGTGTACTTTGTTCTGACAGGAATTTTAAACTTGAGTTTATAAGGTTTTTTTTTTCAGTTAGACTTAAAGTTATTGTGTATGACGTGTTCATTTAAAAAAATTTCAGTACTCAAATTCTAGCTCCTTATGTTGTAAATGAGTGATACCGTGGATTAAGTATAAAATCTGATAGTTGATGGAAGAGTTATATGGAAGATTTGGAGTAGAGACTTATAATCAAATAAGCTCCATGATCTGTTAAAATTTCCAATGTGTTATTTCTGAAAACTGATTCATGGCTAGAGATGGATCTGCTGGAAATACTCTATTACCACTGCAAACATTCTTAGCACAGTGACTATCACTTACATTTACTGGCAATAATAATAATTTCCCATGTTCCCTTTTCAAGATTATCAGTATATTCTGGCTGAAATATAGTACAGGTAAAAATAGTTTGTCTTCTTAAAACAATTTGATTTCTAATTTTAAAATAGTAAATTTTTATTTAGAGAACTTAATGTAAGGAGAGCTTAGAAAAACTCTAGGTGTAAAGGAAATTTCCATACCAGTAGCTGGATTTTGGTTGTTGGGATTTTTAAAACGGTTTTAATTTTGATGTTAAATTAACTTGACTTAAGCAAAGAATGCCGTTTTAGTGCTCCCAAACACCCAGTAGCCACATGATCACTTATGTTATGAGAGTGCAGAAACAGGTGATGTAGCCTTGACTTTTCAAGCAAGTGGTCACTTAATCTAGATTCTCTCCAAAATCACTTGGCTAGCCTGGAACTCTCTATGTACACCAGGCTGGCCTCAAACTCAGAGATCTACCCGCTTCTGCTTTTTTACCCTGAGTGCTAGGATTAAAGGCATGTGCCACCACACCTAGCCTACTTATGCTGATGTATTTTAAATGTCTGTCCCTAGGCCTCAAAACAGAGGTACTGCCTCAGAATTTCCAGGGGTTTATTTCACAATCTGAACTCTTTACACTCAACCTAACCCAAAAGGTGAACTAATAATAATCTATACTCTTTTAAAATTTCCTAATCCTTGCTTACCACTCTGGGACTCTAACGTCCAATCTAACTAAAAGGAACACTTGTTAGTGTAATTGCTTGAAGGGTGAAAACTTTATCATTGGCCAAAGGATTATTATTTAGCAAATGCTTTATTTTTGCTTTTGTAGTGTTTGGGATTGAACCCAAGGCCTTTCATAAACTAGGCAAGTACTCTCCTACAGAGCTACACCCTCAGCCCTCAATCAGATGTCTATTATGTATGTATTTTATCCAAAGCACTTTAGTATCCTCTGAGAATCTGCCCATCATGGTATAAACTTTTATTAGCAATACTCTCAGCATTCTCTGGATGGTGTGTGGAAATCTACATTGCAGTGTTTGAAGATTTTCAAGAATAATGAAGTAATTCTTAATTGTAACATAATGAAACTAAAATATTCTTATTCATATGTGATTTTAGGAGCCATACTAAGTTTGAAGTTGGCTGTTTTTTTTTTTTTTTTTTTTGGTTTTTTGAGACAGGGTTTCTCTGTGTAGCTTTGCGCCTTTCCTGGAGCTCACTTGGTAGCCCAGGCTGGCCTCGAACTCACAGAGATCCTCCTGGCTCTGCCTCCCGAGTGCTGGGATTAAAGGCGTGCGCCACCACCGCCCGGCGAAGTTGGCTGTTTTTATTTGGACTCCACTGTCCTCCACACATTGTATATGCCTAGCATGTTTCAGTGTACTCATAGTAATGCCAAAGCTAATGCCGTGGATAATTAGAACATTTAGTAGGTTTGGATTCTGTCACGGTTTTATAGTGAAAGGAAGTTCAATGTTAAAAAGTATTATATACCTGGAGGAGTTGAGGCATATTGACTTTGTATATAGATAGTGAAACATTGTAAATTTCAGCATTTGGGTCTTAAAAGTTCATGGTCAGCTTTTGTGCTATCGCGTCACTAGGTGGAGATGTAGCATTGTTTAGTAGACTAGCCAGAGCAAAAGAGCTGGTTCCTGATTTCTCGCTCTCTCTCTCTCCCTCCTCCTCCTCCTCCTCCTCCTCCTCCTTCTCCTCCTCCTCCTTCTCTCTCTCTCTCTCTCTCTCTCTCTCTCTCTCTCTCTCAATATTTTATATATAATTGTTGAGGTTTGTTATATTCTAGGGAAAAATTTGCAAATTTGATGTAGTTTAAAATTCTAACTTCTTTTTTTCAGGGTGAAAATTCAACCCTACTTTAATGTCTATTTTCAAACTTCTAAGTCTTTAAAAATTATTTTCTGTTTTTACTACTAATAGCCTTTTTGTTTTCTGTTTTTATTGTATCTTGTCATGATTTGTCTGATGTCTCTGTTTTGATGCTTAATTCTGAAAGTCTAATAAGATGTGAATTTTTAATGTGGGGACAAGTTATATTAGATAATTAGAATGTACAATTCTAATTTGGTAGCAACACAAGGTACTTATAGTCTGAACATACCTTTCTTACCTTTGTATTATTTTAAGATGGTGATGTCAGATTTTAACATTGAAGTTCTCTAGAGTGTCTTTCTCTCCCTCCCTTTTCTTTCTTCCTTCTTTCACCTCTTGAATCTTAAGCAAGTATATTCTCTATGCACAGTGTTGATTGTCTCCAAGAAGTTGGTATGTTGCTGAGAACAGTGTGAGTGCACCCATCTGATTTTTGGAAATTGTAAAGGAAAAACTCAAGTCTTGTTCTGATAGTCTGGCAGTTCTCAAGTGTTTACTAGAATTACCATCTAGTTCATCACTTTCCCGTTCCTAGGGTCATGAGAAACAAAAGGCATGTTCACACAAAAGCATAGACAGGAATATTCATAGCAGTATTCATAATAACAAAAGTGTAAACAACTCAAGTGTCATGTGATAAGTGGATGAAGAAAATGTAGTATATTTGTACAATGGCTATTACTTAAAATATTTTTATACCATGAAGTTTAAATATATGGAATGGACTACTGGTTCATGTTATAACATAGATGACCATATGGAATGGTGTTATTCACGTTGGGCAGGTCTTCCAACCTCAGCTAATGTAATCAAAATAATCTCCCTAAGACATGCCTAGAGACCAGTGTCCCTCCTTGAGACTCCTTTTCCAGGTGATCCTAGATTATGTCAGGTTGACAGAAGTAACCATCACAAACGCTAGGATGAGGAAAAGAAATCAGCCACAAAAGACCACATATTACAGGATTCAGTTTATTTTCATATGTCCAGAATGGTAGATCAGACGAAGTAGAAAGGTGGTTGCCAAGGGCTGGCCAGAGAGAGACGAATGACTGCTAATAGCGCGGGACTTCTTTTACAGTGATAAAAATGTTAATTGTGATAATGGGTGCAAAACTTGGCAGATAGTACTAAACACCACTGAATCGCATGTTCGCTCTAAATGGCAAATTGTATGAGACTTAGGTGTCAGTAAAGTTTTTAAAGTGAGTTATCAAAAGGGTTATGATACCGAGCCAAGAAATAGCAATTGGTCATCTGACAGGTGCTAGCCTAAGTTCTGTGTAACATTATAAAGCAAGTGAAGACCAAATCCTCTCCTCAGATTGGTTTTTTTTTAATGGTTTACAGTTCAAGATAAGTTAATAAATATGCCATAAGGCACTTTTACTTTAATTTATTCCTTACCTTTTAAACTTTCTACAATCTGTCTTCTAGCTGTTTTTGTAATGACATTGATTTTCTTCCCTTATGTCTATTTGCCCATGTTGAAAAGCAAACTCTTGCACCTTAGACTTGATATTAGCTCCAAGCTGTTATCCTTAACCAATTTTAAGGACATTTTAAAGACAGTGGGTGGTTCTAATAATTGAAATTATATGTTTCATGAAGACCTGTGCACTCAGTAAGTTCTCATTGATGTTTCACTTGCCAGTAACTGGAAAATTATGGCTGTTGGCAGTTTTTTAAGATTTGTGTATATGAGTGTTTTGCCTCTATGAATGTATGTATGTATGTATGTATGTATAACTTAAACATGCCTGGTGCCTACAGAGGCCGTAGAAGGCATCAAATGCCCTAGAACTTGAGTCGTGGATGACTATGAGCCACCATATGGGTGCTGGGATTTGCTCCAAGAGAGCAAAAAGTGCTCTAAACTGCTGAGCCAGGTCAGCAGCTGGCCACAGATCTCTCCAGGTCTGACTGTTGTCAGTTTTTTTTAATTACAGAAAGGATTGTTTTGCCACAATTTAATCCGATTCTGTGATGTTCGGAAGTATAGTCCTAGGTTTATAAATTTTCATGAAAAATATCTTTTAGCAGTATTTAAAAGTATTGTTACTAGTCTATGATTTTGATAAGGCTGTGGTACTTAAAACTTAGGAAAGAAAAATGTTTTAGTCATAGTAATGTGTTGAAGCCAAATGGTTGCTTTAAAATATTTGATTCTTTTAAAGTCAGTTAGACAGATTGACTTTATTTCTGTATACACACCCATGTGCTTATATCTGTGTCATTAAGGCAACAATTAAATTTTTCTTTCTTGCAGATGCATATGAAACAGCCAAGCTGCTTTGTGAACAGTATTACCTGGTAGCTCCGGAGCTGGAAGTGGAAGAATTCAATGGTAAAAGACAAAGCATTTTAGATGAGATCAGACAGAGTCAGGGTGGTATGGCTAAGAAAAAATATTTTCACGTTAAGTTCATAGAAGGTGACTGAAATGCTGATTGCATCCGAGCTGTCTTTCCAAGAGCTCCTAAAATGGTGTGGCACTTCCATCTTTGTGTCCTTTCTGAATGGTTCCTGTACCGTCTGGCAACTGGGAGTATCCTTAGAAGTTACTTTGGGATAGGAATGTGCAGTCCGTCCTGTGTTCAGAAGCCTTTTCCATTCACTTTGGGCCTTAATTGTGCTGCTCCCTCTTCTTTTATATTCCTTTTTTTTCTGCTTAGCCTCCAGTTCCCACTTTCCATACTTATAGGAAAGTCATCTCAAAGTCAAATTCCTTATGTCTGTATAGAGTTCTGTTGACATTTATTAAGTGCTGCTTCAACTAATGGTGTTTTGGGCAATGACTGTGCAAAACAGACTTTATTATTTCTTGAGTCTCAAGCATGAAAGTCTCAGACCACTTTTTTCACTGACTTTTAAAAATGTACTATTAGAGGGAATATTCATATTCCGTTCATCTTATTTTAGAAAGCCAACAAACCTTTATTAATCATCCACTGCAGCCACTAGGCCCAGGATAAGGGAAGAATCATGGCCAAAAACATTTTACATGGTTTTAAAAGGAAGAAAAGAAATGTCAACTGTAATATTCCCAAAGAAAAGTACACATAATTGAGCAAACCTTTAGATGACTCCTAGAGATTGTTGTTTAAACTTAAAAGAAGAAAACAAACTGTAAAATGTTTTTCATTTCCTTGAGATTTGGACTGAAAAGGTTGAATTGAATTCTGAGGCTGTTTATATAATAATGATGCAGTTTGCCACAAGATAGACGAAGCACTCAGCTTGCTTCTCAGGCCCCATTACAACCACAATCAAAGAATCCCATAAAAACAGCAAAGGAAGCCAAGGAGGCTTATAAGTGGACTAGTATATTAATCTCTTCAGGCTACTAAACAAACCCATCAGAGACTGGGTGGATTAAATAGCAGACATTTGTTCCTCATGGGTCTAGAACCTGGGAAGTACCAGATCGTGGTATGAATAGATTTGGTGTCTGGCAAGGGCCTGTTTTCTGACTTACAGATGACTTCTTGCTGTGCCTTTACTTGTAGGAAGGGGCCAAAGAGCTCTCTGGGGTCTTTTTTAGAAGAACTCTAACCCCATTCATAAGGCTCCATTCTGGCAAGTAATCAATTCCTCAAGGGCCCACCTCTAAGTACCTTCACTTTGGTAAATCAGTTTTGAGGTGTGAATTGAGAGAGACACAGACACTGAGTCCTGGAAACCCACTAGTGGCAACTCCTGGAAGAGTACAGCCGCATAGAAGTATGCTGACTGATAGGACAGGGCAGTACCAACCTAAAAGGAGCAGGCCGCTGCAGAGATGGCAGCCATTTTTTCCCGTTATCCCGGAGAGGGGCTGTGGGAGCAGAAGTGAGTGACGCAAACAACTAGAAGAAGGGAAGCCGGAGGACAGAGATCAGCTGAAAGCTGGTCTAAGAGAAGCCTGGAGAGATGACAGGGAAGAGCTTTACTCTGTCTAGGCTCTAACAGCACAGCAACAGAAATGGATGTTGTTCAAGAACAGCTTCCTGGGCTGGTTCTTGGAAGAATATTATTCCAAAGTAAAGCCTTCTTCATTTTAGCATTTGAAGGCCTCTCTGGTCATAGTCTACCTTACTAAGCTAAGGGCTTATTCTAAAGCCAGTGGAATCTTGATCAGGTTTTAAAAAGTCCAAGTCAGTCTTGTCACTGTGGGCAATCTCCAAAGGGACAGGAACACTGGCTACCTCAAGTGATGAATTCAGTTCTAAACTGAATTCCTAAGCAAAATCACAACCATAGTATGTCAAATTTTGGCAACACCCAACTGGCGTTGAATTTCTCTGCTATACTGTTACTGCCAGAATCTGCCTCTCTTTACCAGATTCTGAGGAAGAATGATTTTTAAACCCCAGATTCTTTATTTAGCTAAACCCTCAACTGAGACAGGGTTATCAGGATTGAGAGATGTGTTTCCTGTGCACACTTCAGTAAGGTAGGTTATATAACTGGCTCAATAGGCTGTATAATATAGATGTAAAAAATACACAAGACATTTTAGAACCTCAGAGATGGCCATGTAGCATGTTTAAAAAGCAGCTGAATCTGATTTGAAAATTCCTAAAGAATAGCATGGATACCATGCAAATGAAAAGGCTGTATCTTGGTAATACAGTGAGGATACCCAAGAGAAGAGTGATTGGGGACAATAGGAAAAATGGACGGCACAGAAGAGAGACATGGACTGTGTAGTGTTACTTTTATGTTATGTTGTGATCAGATACCATGACCAAAAGCAACTTAAGGACGAAAGAAAGAAAGAGTTCATTTTGGCTTATGGTTTTAGAACGATAGTGTCTTTCCTGGTGGGGAAAGCATGTCATGGAAGCAAGAGGAAGAAGCTAGCTGATCATATTTTCATTAGCACACAGGAAGGGGAGGGGAAAGGAGTGAGACGATAAAAGCAAGCAGGAATTAAAACGCTTCCTCCAGCCAAGTTTTACCTCTTAAAGGTCCCATAATCTCCCTAAATAGCATTTCCAATGGGGGTCCAAGTATCCAAATACATGAGCTTTTTGGGGACATTTCTCATTCACACTACCACAGACTGATATGATATGATGTGATATGTTCTGAAAAGGGTAATGTGATGATGAGCAATTGGAAGAATATAGACAGAATCCATTTTACTGGAAGACTGAAAGTCTTTCCTCCAAGTAACACATCAGTCATGTCACTGGACTCAAAGGGAAGGAAAGAGCACTTTTGTGGCTGTTCTGCAGTGATTGGCCTATCAGGCCTGTTGGGGCGCCACCTGCTGGGAGTCTAACTCCATCCGGTCTGATGACCTGGGTGTGAAGTCAGCACAGCAAAGAAACTGACCACCTGTTTCAAACAAGTGGCCTGGGGAAGCCTGGGCCATTTTTATTTATACAATTTCAATGGTTTGCATGAACAGTTTTACAATCAATTTTATTTAAGTTTCTAATAATGGTTACAGTAATTGCCAGTGTGTTCCTTTACCTCATTCACCTCCTGTCCCCCACTTTCCCATGGGTAACCATTACCTACTTGATTCATAGCTCTAATGTCAGGAACATAAGCAGTGTTGCAAGTGACAAAGTTTTTCTACCTAGGCACACCTACAGGTACAACAGTGTGCCCAGTTGGCAGCATTTATGGTTACAGCATCATGCAAAGTGAGAGAGAGCTTTGCCTGTAGTGGTTAATGTTTGCCTCCAGTCAAATCTAAGTTCCCACAACTAACTCATCAGCCAAGGCTGAAGCAATTCACTCTTCACTCTGTAGCACTCTGTCTGCTGTGGGGACATACCGGGTTCTCTCCTATCCTCCTGTACACTACATAACTTAAAAGCTTACTCTTAATAGTTGCCACTGCTTATCTCCTGTTCTCGTATCCCCTTCCTCTCGACTTCTTACAGTATTGGCACAGCTATTAGAAAGGAGGGCATTGTGGGATTCTGTAATTCTGCTTCATTCCCGGTTCCTAGACCGTCCCCATTAATTCTTGATATCCTATTTATTTGCATTTCTCCTATATTCTCTTTTTTCCCCGGAGCTGAGGACCGAACCCAGGGCCTTGCACTTGCTGGGCAAGCACTCTACCACTGAGCTAAATCCCCAACCCCATCTCCTATATTCTCATTTCTTGTGGTTAAAATCGTTCTCTCTAGAACAGTTATGCAGATTTGTAATGTCATGAACTACTGTGACTCTTTCAGACAAGGTGAGTTGGAAAGGCAACATCCTGTTCTTGGAGAACCCTGAATTCATGGTCACACTTGAAACATCAAGGCTTTAGGATCAGGTCGACTGTACATTTTTAACAACATCCCTCTGGCTCACCCAGAGGAGCGTCATCGGGGGAAATTTTCCTAATGTAACAGCCATTTCATCTGTAGCTCTAAAAAGTGGAACTAGAGGCAGCCAGCAATATGGTTTGTATGAGGAAAGCAAGGAGAGCGAGTAGCACATATGTTCCTGGGGTCGTGCCCAGAACTGTGCAGCGAACTATCCATCGGCCTTGCCACAAGGAGAACTTGTTCGTGCTATTCTCAAGCCTTGTCCCCTGAAGAAGTCACATGGCTCCCGGCAATTGTGTCAGAGCCCTCTTGATACATTCATCCATTTCCCTAAGGCCTGTCATCTGGCAGCTAGCCAAGCTTTTATATGGGCCTTTCAGTGAGTAGTTAAGATTCAGACCGTGGCAGTGCTGTGTAGTGTAGCTTACCACGCCTTCTTAGTTGGTTCATATTACCACAGATGACTCCTGGGATGGATGGCAGATCTGTCCTCCCGATTTGAAAAATTCCAAGAGATGTTTGTATGTTCTTGTGTGTTTCTCAGAATACCATGACACAAATGATACTATTTCAGTTTTGCTTAACAGCATTTGAAAGAGCTTAATTGATTTGCTCAAGGTCACGAAGCTACAGTGAATGAAGTGTAGTTCACTGTGTGTTTGCTTGATTCTGATGCATGTGTTTTTTGCTCAGTTATGCCATTAAATGTGGGAATCTGTATTATTAGCCTTTTTTGGAGGTTTGTTTTATATACTTGGAAAATAGAATAATACAAGCATCCTTTTTTATGTTCTCCTACTTTGGGTCCTTATTCATTGACGGTTTGTCTCTGTTTTCAGCCAAAGCACCAAACAAACCTATTCAGGTAGTTTATGTGCCGTCACATCTGTTTCACATGCTATTTGAGCTGTTCAAGGTAAGTGGGATTTTAAAGCAGAGGAAGAAGTCTTCGTTTTAAGTGGCTTTGATTCTGGGCATAATGGATTCATTAGATTAGCATAAGAAAAAGATTTTGCATAACCATTTTAAAAGTCTATTTCTGATATCCTGTGGGCTTTATAATCTGTACACTGTGAGATGAAAAATTGCTGTGTACAGTATAGTTTTATGAATATTAGTACATATTGGTTTTGAAACTTAATTGTACTTTGGTAACTTCACATCAAATCCATACTGTTTTTCTTTCAGTTAGGAGATTAGAGATGCTTTTTTAGGTTTTCAAACCTGGCGAAGGTTTTATTGGTGATTACCAGACCCAAATAAAAACATGTTTCTGTCTGTCTATGATTCTGGAGCATTAACTGTGCTAATGTATAGTCATTCCAGTCCTGAGGTATCCTACAACCGTTTTATAATTTGAATAAGTTCAGAAGACCTGATAGAGGCAAGAAAGGAAGAGCGTGGAGCCTGTGCTAAAAAGGAAAGAAAACAAAACCCTTTTAAGTTTCTCTATGGCCTAAGCTGTTGCTTTTGTTACCAAGTGTCCAGTGATATGTATGGTAGCAGTGTTATGCATACAGGGTATTTGCGCTAACATTTTATCACATTGAGTGTGTAAAACACTAAATTGAATTTTAATTAATTCAAGAATCAGTTGTGCTGTTTTGTTCCCAAGAGCAAGAATGCTACTGGTGGACACTAAGGTAGGCGTTCAGTTGTGAGCTTGCTCTTAGTCTGTGACCTTTCAGAACTTCTTTTTAATAGATATTTTAGCCTTTTTTCAATCCAGTGTTGATTAATTTTTGTGGGAAATGTGAACCCTTTCAGTTTTTCTGCTTTCATTAGAGGAAAGGTACTTTATAAATGCAACTAATAAATAGTATTTAAAGAGTAAAAATCAGCTTCTGTAGCCTCATTACACATGATACAAAAAATCTTTTGGGTTGAGCTGAATAATTTAAAAACCCTACAACTACCAGGTCTGGTGACACATACCTTTAATCTCATTAGTGGACAAATAAAGAGAAGTGTATCTCTATGAATTCAAGGCCAGCCTAGTCTATATAGTGAGACACTGTCTCAAACACCCCCCTCCCCCTAAAAAATCCCTGGAGCCAAAAAAAGGAAAGAAATATGTTTAACAATTAAATGCAAAATAGAACATCAGGAACATTTTCTTTGACAGAAAAAAAATCCCATAAATCTTAATAGTAGCTCCACAAAATAACTATACTTATAAGTAATCTTGTGCTTCTTTCTTTTTTGAAATTGTGGTTTTTCGTGGTTAGGGCTAGCTCAGTGGCAGAGTACATGCTTAGCATGTACATGGCTCTCGGTTCTACTCAGCACCAAAAATAATCAATACATGTAATGTAATTTAGTTGTACTTTGTGAGTCAGAAGCATGGCTTTTGAAAAGAGCTTATTGTTTTAGAACTCAATGAGAGCAACAGTTGAACTACACGAACATAGGAAGGAGGGCTACCCAGCTGTCAAGACTCTCGTTACTCTCGGCAAAGAAGACTTGTCCATTAAGGTAAGACTTTGTTTGCCTTTTTCCTTTAATCATCAGTTGATTTAATAGTGTGAGAGGGAAGGAAAGAAAATTGGCGTTTTTTGAGTGTGTTGTTTGTACGTAAAGTCGTGTAGCAGTGCTTTCTCTGCAATGATCTGAACACATAGATAGTGGCAGTCCTGTAAGTTGCTGTTGTCTAGTGACGTTGTAGTAATTCTGTATAAGCACCTTCTAAGAGAGTTGCCTGATGACATTGACTAATGGCACATTTCTCACTCTATCCCTGTCCTTTATGGAAACATGACTATATTGTGCTAGATTCTTGGCTTAAGTTACCTCCTTGAGTGTTCATGAGCAAGACTTCAATACCAAGCCTGTCAGATTTTGCTACACTACTCTGTGTCCTTTGTTTACATGACCCCAAAGGAACCATTCTTCAATGGCAGCCCAAAGCCCTTACTCGTTTTAGAGCCTTCTGTCATATGCTTGATCTAATGAACTCTCCCCACCTCCTTAAGCACACATTGACTCCCTTTTATTTTTAACATTTTGTTCACTGCAGATAAGTGACCTAGGTGGTGGAGTCCCACTTCGAAAAATAGACCGACTTTTTAACTACATGTATTCAACTGCTCCTCGCCCCAGCCTGGAGCCTACAAGAGCTGCTCCCTTGGTAAGCATGGCAAACTGCTACAGAAGAAAAGGTCTTTGCCACAGGAATAGAGAGCTGCCCATCTCCTCAGGTGGTTGTACTAGCCTTACCTGAACGAGGATGTTTCTGGTACGGGTGGGAGCAGAGGCACCTTTTTGCCTTAGCTATTTAGTCCGTGAGTTCTTTGGACTGAGAGTGCTTTTCTAATTTGTTCAAGAAACCCTCCAGCACTCGCAAATACAGTGTGAAAAAGCTTTTCTCTGTGATAAGACTGCTGCCGGAGGGCCACTTATCATTATGCACCCCCTGGGAGAGGTGGACATTAGCCACGGGGGAGCAAAGGGACTGTAGAGTGCTTGGCTACAGCTTTGGTGCTGCACACCTTACAGGCCCAAGTCACCCAGAGCCTTTGGGGCACCACTGTCCAACTTGTTTATATAATTACAATATTTATGAATTATGAAAACATTGAAATTTTCATAATCTAAGCAGAAAACATATAGGTGGTGTATGTATTTTCAGAGGTCTCTGTGTAGCACTCTAGAAATAACCTTCAGCCTTATTCAGTCAGTGAGAAAAGCCTCTGGTTACCATGGTAGCATTTATTCCTGGTAGGGCCACACTTTCTTCCCCCGCTGAGTGTTTCTAATTGACAAACAACAATTGAACCCTTTGTCATTAAACACAGCAATGTATCTATCAGTCTGCAAAATGGCTCAGGGTATAAATTAAGTTTCATTTTAAAGTCCTACCTGACTGATAAGCACATAAGATTATATTTTATTTGTATGAATAAAATCAAACACTTTGCATTGTTATTTGAGGCAGAGTTTGTTAACTCAGCATGTGGAAAACTGAGGAAGTCATTTATACAGGATTCAAGAAAATTCATAAAAGATCAATTTGGAATAGTATTACCTTGACCAGGGTCTGGTACAAATCTTGCATCTTCACCAGTTGTTTCAAAAGAATCTGGATTATCTACTCTAGGTCTTAAAATAGCATCCTGAGGGTAGCTCTTTATGCCATGTTTGTTTTGGGAAACAGAGGACTCCAGGAGACCATTATTCACCTTCCCATTATATAGACACGGGAAAGAGGGGCAAAGGAAATTAATGGTACCTGGTGCTGGCTGCACTTGAAGAAATGCTTCCATCGACATTTCTCCCGATTAGTAAACTGTCCTCAGCTTTCAAATGGGGCCATGGCTATGTAGTACTAGAAAAGAATTTCCTTTCCAAATGGCTTATTTTACATATCTCTGCTTTCCTTCATACATTATTTTTTAATTGAACAAATTTTAAACTGTTTTATGTGTATAAGTGTTTCCCTGCATATTTGTATATATGTGTACCACGTGCATGCCTAGTACCAGAGAGATCAGAAGAGGACATGGGATCCTCTGGAAATGGAGTTACAGAAGATTGTGAGCAGCCACATGGGTGGTGGGAAGTAGCCCAGGGTCCTCTGCAAGAACAGCCAGTGCATACAACTGCTGAGCCATCTCTGTAGCCCTAAAGACAGGCGGTTACAATTGTACTTATTAGACATGCGTGTGGGAGTCAGAGGACAGTTGTATGTATGTGATGATTCCAGGGATTGAACTCGGGTTGTTAGGGTTGCGCAGCAAGTGCTTTGACCATCTTGTCAGCACAAGGTCTATCTTTTTTGTCATGGTGGTTTTGAGGCAGAGGCTGATGTCCTCCAGGTGGGCTGGGAGCTGGCTGAAGCTAAGATGACCCTGAACTCTTGATCTTCCTGCTTGGAGGACAGACTGTGCCACCTCAGTTTAGGAGGTATTGGGGAATCGAACCTAAGGCCTTTGGTGTGCTAGGCTGATACTCTACCCACTGAGCTACAGCCCCAGCACCTGAAATGATTTTAATACATCACGTATTCATATGTTCCCTATTTACTTAGATAAATTTATAGGTGGCACCTTTTTACACTAGAAATATTACCTGTCTGTGTCCTGCTGATGGTGTAGGACAGTTCGTGTCTATATGCACTGTGAGGTGTGGAGCCATCCTGTCTCTGCATGTATGCAGTGGAGCCAAATGCTGCTTTATAAAGCAGATTTGACCATGACAGGGCACAGCTGGAAAGCCACTGGTTTTTACAGTATGAAACAGGTTAGAGCATGGCACAGCATGATCTCCACATGTCCTGGTCCGTCTTTGATACTTTGGGAGGTCAGAGGACAAGTCTGTGGAGTCAGTTCACTGCTTCTATCTCAAACAGATCCTGGGTATTGAACTCAGGTCCGCAGGTTTGTCAGCAAAACTGAGCTGTCTTACTGAGTTTTAGTGTGTGATAGACTGCAGAGGCAGCATTTATTATGCTACCGTCCTTATCATCTCGGGGGGTAAGCTTTTCCTTTCATGGTGAGAAAAGTCTTAAAGTTGAACAAACTGCTTCGTCACACAGAAATGTAGATTTCAACTTCGAGTTTTCAGAGTCAGAAGCCTGTGTGGCCATAGCCCTGTCTCCTTAGTCCTTTTCCCGTCCAGATTAATCCAAAGTGTTAATTAAAGCTTACCTGAGTGCATCTCCCCACACCCGCCTGTGTGGCCATAGCCCTGTTTCCTTAGTCCTCTTCCCATCCAGATTAATCCAAAGTGTTAAAGCTTACCTGAGTGCATCTCCCCACACCCGCCGGTGGCCAGCCACAAAGTCACTTTAGTATCATTGTTCTTATTCTTGCCAATATCTGTGACCTTTAGTTTAAAAATTATATTGGCCGCAGTTTGATGACATTATAATATAGAATGATACTAAATTTTTTTTTATTTCTAAAACTACCCATTCATTGTATCAGCATACTGTAGCTTTTCTAGACCCTTAGGAAGGAACCTCTTAGGAGTTTTTTTCTGTGGGTTAGTCTCGCTATTAGTAAATTTCAACTCTTGCCAGGCAGTGGTGGTGCATGCCTTTAATCCCAGCACTCTGGGTGGCAGAGGCAGGAGGATTTCTGAGTTTGAAGCCAGCCTGGTCTACAGAGCAAGTTCCAGGACAGCCAGGGCTGTAGAGAGAGACCCTGTTTTGAAAACCCACAAAGAAGAAAGGAAAACTTCAACTCTTGTGCTATTCATTCACTTCGGGCCGCAGAGAAGTCTGATAATGCAACTTGGAAGTGAATGTGCTTTTGTGTTGTCATCCGAACAAACCCCACCTGACTGAGGAGTCACTTTTTCATCTAATGTTTTTATTCGTTGAGAATTTCAACAACATATTTTCTATTTCCATCACATTCACTCCCCACTCCTCTTCCCACGTCCACCTCCTCTTCCCTCCTCCCTCTACTTCCAACTTGTATGTTGTTTTTAAGAAGGCACTGCCTTGCAGCAGATACCCTGCTCATCTTGACAATCCTCTGCCCACCTTTCCAAGATGCCCCTGAGCCTTAAGTGTAGGAATTGTGTTACAGGTTTATTTCTCAGTCTTGGAGAGGCACCCTATGGTCAGTTGTTGTCTGCAGTTTAACCACTTGTAACTTGCCATGTTGGTGTCTGTCTCCTGCAGAAAGAAGGAGCTTCTTTGTTGAGAGACAGCTACACTAAGCTGTGGGGATAATATGGATACACTTTTGAAAAGTAACCTTGGGAGCACAGGGTTGTTCAGTTGCTGGAGTCCTTCCTTCATGCATGAAGCTCTGCGTTCTATCCCCAGCACTGTAGAAACCAGGCCTGGTGGTTCAGTGCCTGTACTCCCAGTACTTAGGAGGTGGAGTCAAGAGGATCAGGAGCTCAAGGTCAACCTCAGATATATAGTGATATAGGAAACCCTAGTTCAAAAAAGTTACCCTAATTTTATGCTCATACATAGGTAAAAATTTCCTCAAAATGGTTTTGTAAAAGGCATTAATCAAAAGTGAATTTTTTTTCTGTTACCCAAACTTGATGGGTGGTTTTTTTTTTAATAAAAATTGGGAATTTTTGGTCATAGATTATAGACACAGTGTTAGAAAGATTGGGTTACTCATTCATTTGATTTAAATTCAGATCAGGGATTTGTTTTAATTTTCTATAAGTGGTCCCCTATGAAGCATTTGCACCAGTCTTATTCTATTAATTTTCTTTTCTTCATAGGCTGGATTTGGTTATGGCTTGCCAATTTCTCGACTGTATGCCAGATATTTTCAGGGAGATCTAAAACTGTACTCCATGGAAGGAGTGGGTACTGATGCTGTCATTTATCTGAAGGTAATGTGGTTTGTTTCTGTTGGTATAAAGGCCTCTTGACTCTTAAAAGCTGGAAGTACCCATAACTAGTCGAGAAGAACACTGTATCATCTCTTACCTTGAGATCAGATTTATGAAACCATGCTATGCCTCATGCTTGATTTTTATGCCAAAACACAACAAAGAAGAAGCATAGATATGAAACTTAAATTTTTTATTTTATAACCATAGATCTAAATTGGAGTTTTTCAAAATTATATGTTCATTGAAAAACCTAGTTTAAAATGAGACCGATTAACAGTAATCTGAAGTCTTCTAGTCTTTCGCTTATTTCTCAAGTTGTAAGAATTCAGTAATGAAGCCAGGCGGTAGTGGTGCACACTTTTAATCCTAGCACTTAGGAGGCAGAGGCAAATGCAAACGAATTTGTGAGTTCAAGGCCAGCCTGGTCTGCAGAACAATTTCCAAGATGGCCCAGGCTACTCAGTGGAGCCCTGCCTCAAAAAAAAAAAAAAAATCTAAAAATAAAAAAATAAAAGAATTCAGTAACGATAGTATTTTTTTTTTTTTTCGAGACAGGGTTTCTCTGTGTAGCTTTGCGCCTTTCCTGGAACTCACTTGGTAGACCAGGCTGGCCTCGAACTCACAGAGATCCGCCTGGCTCTGCCTCCCGAGTGCTGGGATTAAAGGCGTGCGCCACCACCGCCCGGCTTAGTATCTTTATATAAAAAGATCTGTAGATCTTTATGTCAAGTGAGGTAACCCAGACTCAGGAAGACAAATACTGAATGCTTGCTCTCATGCAGACCATAGCTTTTAATTTGTGTGTATGTCTATATATATGTACATATGTGGAAATGAGCATCAGTATGGGTCACAAAACTGTAAAGAGGTCCATGAGAGAAGAGATTTTTGAGGATGGGTGGGAGGATAGTAGAACAGCACACAAAAGCAGAAAACCCCTGGAGTTGAGAGGGTGCACAGGGGTAGACCTAGGGGTACAAGAGAAAAGGGAGATGGGAGGAGACTCAGCAAAACAAATTCTATACCAAAGTGCCTTAGTGTACCCTTTTCACTGTACAGTATTTTTAAGTCAAAAAATCATAATAATGGCCATTTAAACTAGTCATCTGATAACTAAGTTCTCTAACACACAGTTTTTCTCATTTACTGGTGGTGTTAGACTTCTATTTCTGAATTCTAGAATTTTGGTATATTATTTCAATAGGTAATAGAGGTGTATAGTAACATTTAAAAACTTCAGAGTGGGAAATGAAGCGTCTCACTGCTGGCACTAAGCCACACTTGTCTTCACTGGGTTTTTGTTCCTTATGGATCCTCCTAGAGTTGATTCTGTATTTATAGGGGCTGGGGATGTAGCTCAGTGGTGTAGATCTTTCCTAGCATGTACAAGGCTCTGGGTCCTTTATTACAAAAGTAAAACAAACAAAAATCTAATAGAGGAGCTGGGTGTGGTAGCACACAACTTGAAGCCCAGCACTTGGAAAGCATAGACAGGCTAGCCTGGTCTATGTAGAAAGTTCCAGGTCAGCCCGGGGTACATAGTGAGACCCTGTCTCAAAAATAGCAACATCAAAAAGCTATAATAGAGTTGGTTCTGCATTTATAAATAGATAAAAAAAAAACCTAATCCAAAAAGACATTTCAGCAGCTTGGTTTTGTTTCTTAACTTTGGAATGTATCTTATAGAACTTTCCACACTGATTCGTGTAGAACTGACTCATTCTTTTTAACCGTGACCAAGTATAGTACTGGAAATGATATCACAATTGCACTCATTATTTGGATGTCTATATCTCAACATGGGGTTAGTTTGCTTGCTCTGGGGCTGGAGATGGAGCCCAGAGCCTCCTGCATGATACTATACCTGCTCTCTACTACTGAGCTACATTCCCAGCTCCTAAACGAGGTTATGTTTAATATCATTTGTTGGCAAATGTTTATGAAGCTTTATTTCTTCTGGGGCTTTTTTAGGGCAGCAGTTGCCTGTTGAATAAAAATACTTGATCTAAGCACATACTGTCAAAACTATTAAGTATCACAAAGCAATATTAACTGAATTACAATGTGTTTTGTTCCTGTCATATGTGTTTCAGTACTGATTTTGGGCGAGGGAGTGAGCAAATGATTTCACTCATTTAGAAAGGGTTCAGGATCTTTCTCCTGGCCAGCCTAAGTGAATTTGTAAAATAAATTTTAATTTCAAAAAATGGTTACTGGTGTTTAAAAGAGTAAAATGTGTGAATTTCATGTGAGAAAAATAGAATCCTAGATCTTTGGTGTATGTACTTTTTTCTAATAGGCCCTTTCTAGTGAATCATTTGAGAGGCTGCCCGTTTTCAATAAGTCTGCATGGCGCCATTACAAGACAACTCCTGAAGCTGATGACTGGAGCAATCCAAGTAGCGAACCCAGGGATGCATCAAAATACAAGGCTAAACAGTAAGAAACCACTTTGATTATCATTATAAAATATCTGACTTGTCTCCAGAAAGTACCAGGCACACAACTGAACAATATTTTTGTGCCACACATTCTCTGTGGTTTTAATCACTGGACAACCAAAGTGATCCTTAAAGAAAGGAAGATTGGAGAAAGTCTTTTATGCTGAGAAGGAGAACAAGAATTGGGTAGCTACAATCATCATTTAAATGGAATTCCCACTGTCCTAGGAATCCTTGTACTTGAGAGGTATTGACAGTGAGTAGAAGTTTGTTCTACTGTGAAATTAATCAATCAAAATGGATTCTACCCACACAGTGAAGCATTAAAAAGAAGGGAATTCTGATACGTGCTTCAGTGTAGATGAATCTTGAAGTCATAATTTGATGTGGAATAGGCCATACTCAAAAGTATAAATAGTGCTATTCCACTTTCGTGAGATTTCAGAATCAGAAGGTAGCCGGGTGGATGCCAAGCCTCTTGGGGAGGGAGGGAGAATGAGGAATCGTTAGGGAGTACCAATTTTCTCTTGTGAGGATGAAAAAGTACTTGGCATGGTGATGGTTGTACAGGAGTATGAATAGGCCCAAGCAACTAAGCTACTCACTTAAAAGTAGCTGACAGGAAGTTCTAATTATGTATAGTTTATCACAATAAATTATCAAAACTGAAAAGTTGTTACACATAGAACAGCTATCATTTTTTTTAGTTAGTAAAGTATCACTATTTTATGTTTATAAAATAGTCTTTGGTTTCCAATTTTTCAATTTAAAGTAATCTTTTATTTATGTGTTGTAAAAAAAACAAAACAAAAAAATCTAGGAAATAATAAGTTGAAAAAGAAAGGAAAAATCATTGTATTTCCACAACTCAGCCATTGCTATGGGTACAGTTTTGTTTCTATTATTTTAGATAATTTGCTATTTACATATGTATGTATTTTCTCCAAGTGAGATCACTTTTCATACTGTTGAACAATATGCATTGGTTTCATTTAACCATCTCTACTTTTCCATGTCAGTAGCTTTCATCTCATTAAAAAATTCCTGAATTTTCCAAACTGGGATCCATTCCAGGACCACATGACATATCTGGATAGTCTCAAGTTGTTTTTAATATAGAAAGTGCTGTTGTTGAAAGACTTTGTCAACAAAACATCCTTACCTTGATGTGTTTAGTTCTTTTCTGAAGTATCATTTAGGTTGTTTCTTATTCCCATATTTGATGGAAATCAAAGTTGTTATAAAGGCTCTTAGTGGAGCTTTTTTATTTTTTTCCCCCGCTGGAATACTCCATCAGTACTGTTGCAGAATTATATGTTTAGACGTATGATTTCTGGTTGATCCATTATCTGTGATGCTAAGGGTAGACCATAATTTAGGTGATGGCTATCTGATTCCTCTATGGTCAACCTTCCTAATGCTGCAATCCTATAATACAGCTCCTCATGTTGTGGTGACCCCCAACCATAAAATTATTTTTGTTGCTACTTTATAACTGTAATTTTGCTACTGTTATGAGCTGTAATGTCTATTTTTTGGAGATAGAAGTTTTTCGAAGGGGTCACAATCCATAGGTTGAGAACCACTGCTCTGTAGTATAATTCAGCCTTTTTTCACTAGGAAGTAATCCATGTGGGGTCTTTTTTTGTTGGTGGTGGTGGTTGTTTTTGGAGGGAGGTGCTTTACAAAAGTATAATTACCCATCAGCCATTTACCTATTGGTTTTTATCCTAGTTGACCATTTTGGTCTGATAAGGACACCCACTTTTACCAGTTTTGTCCAGTGTAGTATAGAAAGCATTTAGGCAAGAGAAAGAAATAAAAGACACCCAAATGGGAAAGGAAAAGAGGAAGTTAAATTGCTCCTACATCAGTGTTTTATTAGTCTTTGTAAAATGATACAGTCTTTAAAAAAATCATTCTTTGGTAACTATTGACTTATGTTCCTCCATAATACAGCTCATTCTCATTAACAAAGGCCATACTGTAATTCTTCTAATATGTGTTTAATTTCTTCCTTTAAACTTAAAGGGAAAATTCAATTCCCTTTTACCCATTTTTTAAGGTAAGCATTTGAATTAAAAGTCACCTTAAAGCAGTAGTTCTCAGCCTTCCTAATGCTGCAACCCTTTAAAACAGTTCCTCATGTTGTAGTGACCCCAACCACAAAATTATTTTCATTGCTCCTTTAGAACTAATTTTGCTACTGTTGTGAATTGTCATGCAAATATCTGATACGTGACCCCTGTGAAAGGCTGGTTTGCCACCCAGGGATCACAACCCACAGGTTGAGAACCACTGCCCTGAAGGATGGAACATGAGTTTTCTGCCTTAAGGTTTTTGTTGTTGTTGTTGTTGTTGTTTTCTGAGACAGGGTTTGTCTGGGTAGCCCTGGCTCTCCTGGAACTCACTCTATAGACCAGACTGACCTTGAACTCAGAGATCCAACTGCCTCTGCCAGCCGAGTGCTGGGATTAAAGATATCTGCCACGACTGCCCAGCTTTTGCCTGCCTGTCTTTTTGAGCATTGTAGATTTAATAGTGATTTACTGTTATATACATTATACTCAGCGCTTCTTTTTTTTGAAGTATAACATATAGTAGAAAGTCTACAAATCTGAAGTCTATGGCTTGACACACAGTTACATCTCTCTTTCCAATACTCTGGAAGACTCCTTTCTAGCCAGATTGTTCTCTTCCTCTCTCTGAGCACCATTGGAGGTGGTTTTTTACAATACAGAACAAAAGACACATGTAAGCAGGCACCCTATCACCTTTGCTCCCTGGGAAAGCCATTCATAATATTGCCTGTCACAGTCAATGTTGCGTTTGCTGCCTAAGTTGGCACACTTTGGGATAATGGGAGTTATTTTGAGCTTGATTTTTCTGCCTTCGGTTGACAAAAGTGCATTAAATTTTGAAAGTTGTCCTACTTTCTTGTCTAACATGATATCCGAAGCTCAGCTTCCTATACCCTTGTACTGGACTCGGCCATTTTATAGTTCTTGTGAACAGATTCTGGAGGGCAATGGGTGCTCATCACACCTCTTCTAAGCCCTTTTTCTGGACAGAGCTTCTCAACACACCATACATGTATGTATCTGCATACCCATATACCTCACTTCTTATGGATAGCTTCATTCTCTTTTAACATTGATTATATCTCCCTACTGGGTTTTTCTTATATACACTTCTTACCATACAAACCTTGATTCTTAACATCTTTAACAGAACAGAACAGAAACATTTGTGGGCAAATACAATTTACATAGCTTTGCAATATTATACCATGCAGTAAATGCTGGTATTTGCTTTTTCTTTATTTTTTCCCAACATAATATCCCTATTGATTATTTGAACATTTCATACTATGCACCTTGATCACACTCAATTCCCACTCCTCCCATACCTTTCTACCTTTGAGCCCTCCCCCGAAAAAAGAAAACAATACACCAAGTCCAATTTGGGTTTCCCATATACTCATTGGAACATGGTCAAACTCCCAGTGGCCAGCCCATTAAAGATAACTGAGTCCTTTCATCCCCCCACCCCCACCAGAAGCCATCAACTGCGAAGGGCTATGCTGGTGTTTCCTAATGAGTGGTATAAAGGGTAAAGCACATCTGTATGCTCTTTAATCTTCCTGCAGAAATGCATAGTGGGTCTCCACCCAACTCATCTCAAAACATGAAATTTAAAAAGGATTAAGTCATTCACCATTTGTCATGAAAGAGTAGCAAGAAATTTATCCCTGCTGCCCCCACAGTGGGCGATTTTTCCGAGGGAAGAGTTGTGCTCTGAGCAGCTACAGAAGGCTTGATTGTGTCTCTTTCTCTATCAGATCAGTTTACTACAATCTCATTGCAGTCTGTATGTAAGCCAAATATCTTGTTGGGCACCAATGTGGCCATTAATTCAAATTATTACTTCCAGAGCCATCTTTCATAAGAGTCATTTGGCATGTGGAATGGTGGTATTAACTGGAAGGTATTTTTAAGGCCATGCTTAGGCTGGGCATGGTGGCTCAGGCCTTGAATCCCAGCATATGAGAGGCAGAGGCAGATGGTCTCGTGTCACTTTGAGGCCAGCCTGGTCTACAGAGCAAAGTCCAGGCCAGATAGAGTTAAAAGAGTGAGACCACAGTAAATAAATTAACATATTGTATGCAAATTAAGGATCAGTCCTTAATTCCAGCATGTTATTTTCAAACAAATTTAACAAAAGTGAAATACTAAAGTTGTTAGCTTGGCAGTTTAAAATTGTTAAGCTATACAAATAGAATAATGGTTAAACATGTGGGAAAGATCTCAGGAGAGGAGGAGGGAACAGAAAAGTCAGTGCTTATATGGAAAGAGAACTAAAAAATGTATTCTGAACCTGAGTAACTCTGGCTCTAACCACTAACCCTGAGTTAACTCTAACCCTAACTCTGAGTTAAATCTAACCCTAACCCTGAGTTAACTCTAACCCTAACCCTGAGTTAAATCTAACCCTAACCCTGAGTTAACTCTAACCCTAACCCTGAGTTAACTCTAACCCTAACCCTGAGTTAACTCTAACCCTAACCCTGAGTTAATTCTAACCCTAACCCTAGCAGTCTTATTGAGATATAATTCACATACCATACAGTTTGCTCTTTTGAAGTATACAGTTGAGTGGTTTGGAGTATATTCAAAATTTTAACCCCCACCACTGCTCTAAATGCAGACTTCCTCAGGCCATGTGCATTAGCACTCATTTTATAGTTTTGATCAAATTTTGTTATTGTTTTATTTTGTTTATTTTTTTGAGACAGGTTCTCTACATAACTGTGGCTGTCCTGGAACTCACTATGTAGCCCAGGCTGCCCTCTAATTCACAGAGATCCACCTGCCTCTGCCTCCTGAATGCTGGGGTTAAAGGCATGTGCCACCATGCCCAGCTTATAATCAAACTTGTGTTAAAATTTATATTGTTGTACCCAGAGTCCCCAAAGACCACCAAGAGACCAAATCCAATGTAAAATCAAAGAGTCTTTGTATTGTTGCAAGTTAACCCGGGCCTCTCCATCCATCTGACGCGGCAGCAGAGCAGGAGAGACCCTGGGTAGCAATGGGGCAGGGTTTTTAAAGCAAGGGGGTCTTGGGTCTACAGACTACATAGGAACAGACTCAGGATTGGTTTATGTGAGTGGCAATCATGTTAGTAATTTTTAATTGGCTAGGGTTAGTTGGGGGTTACAGTTATCCATTTTGGGAGGCAGGCCTGGACAAGTCCCAGGCTTTGTCCTTGAGCTGCCATGGAGACTGGCTGGCCTAGCACGTACTGACTGTGGGGGCTGGCTCAGTGGCCCAGGCTCTGTCCTTGACTCATGCACATAACTCTTAAGTTGGTAAGGGGTCCCAGACAGTAAACAACTGGCTGAACCTTGAGCAGTCAGAGTACGTGCAGAAAGGGAGCTACTGCAAGGACTATGTCTTTTGTTCACGGCCCTCCCAGAAACTGCTTGCTCAAGTCTCAGGAAACTGAAATTGAGGCCTGATCTCTGAGAGAAGACTGACAGCCTGTTATAGAATCTGTTTGGTTCTTTCAATATAAGTAATGAAATGCCACTTTCTCTGCAGTAACTACAGAAAGTAATTCTGAGTTAAGGCAAAGGTTTTGGAACTATCACTATAAATATTCTGAGTAAGTTTTGGTTAAAATAGAGGAGGTTATACTCATGACCTCTCTATGGATTCTTTTCTTCATAGGGACAAGATGAAGACTAATAGAACTTTCTAGAAAGCCGAGTGCTGTGGTCGTCTCTGAAGAAAGATTATCTTCTGCAAGTTAACCAGAGACCCTTATTCTACCAACTCTTAACCGTGGCACTATTGTTATCCCTAGTGCTTGAATTTGTTGCTTCCATTGTATTGGCTTAAGTGTTTCCATGGAGTCCTTCCTGTAATCAACTCGTATCTTCCGCTAAAGTTGTAACCTGAGCAATTTTTCATGGTGACTTTCTGTGGCATCATTTACACCCATCACAAAAGAGCACAGAGCCTCCTAGTGCTCTTGTAGCCTAGACTCTGTATCTTGTCATGGAGTTTAGTGTCTGAAGTCTTCCCACGATTATGAGCTCCTTCCTCATTCCAGATACAGCAATCCTACCTGTTACAGTTTATAACCTCCAGCTAGGGCCTGGGGAGTCTGGGAGTGGAAGGCATCAGTGGAGTACATCTTGAAAATTCAGTGCCAGGGTTCTTCCTGTCCTGTATATACATTCCCTCTTCACTCTCTGATTTAGACTTTGCCTACTTCCATCTGACTGTATTCTCAGTGTGAGGTGTGGTACTTTTGTGTTAGAACCTATTCGTCTGTGTTATTTTTACTTTGAAGTTCATTTGCATACTTCTGTTCATTGATTAAAGCACTCTAAAAGTTGTCTTGGAATTTCTCACTTAACACCTTGATTTAAAAGATTTTAAGTGAAAAACTACCTTCTGGTCAACATCAGACTTTTAAAGAGTGGGAAGTGCAGTTGTGTGTCTCTGTGAAAGCTTCTCTAACCATTGCTGTTTGTTTGCCATATGAAATTCCTCTTGTAGTCTTCTTAGGAACTAGAAGTCCTGTGGGATGCCCTTGAATCACTGTAACACAGATTGTCAGAGGCAAATGTTTTAGTTGAGTTTGAAAACTGTTAGAGATCTTGATAATTTTCATTGTCATTGCTTTTTGCCAGTTTTAGAACTATCCAATCAATCTGATTTTTGTTTTTTGAGACACAGTTTCTCTGTGTAACAGCCCTGGCTATCCTGGAACTCACTTGTAGACCAGGCTGACCTCAAACTCACACAGATATGCCTGCCTCTGCCTCCCAAGTGTTGAGACTAAAGGTGTGCGCCACCACTGCCTGGTCATCAATCTGATTTTTATGATCCCCTTTGCTGAAAGTTAGAAGTAGGAATTAGCACAGGACCTGTGGTAAGGAAAGAGAAATGATGTGATATTTATCCTTAATAATAGAGGCTGAGAGTCTGGAGTCAAACCAGTATCTAGCTTATTCAGGTCCCTGGTATGCGTTTCTCTGTTCATTATAATTTTTCATGTACATGTCAGCTCCTCTTGATTACTGCTTTCATTTACTGTATGTATAAATGTTTCTGTCCAGTTTTTCAGTATGGAATCCAGATTTAGAAGTTTTAGTTGATAACCAGGCATGGTGGTCCACACCTGAAATCTCAGGACTCCAAATGTTTAAGCAGGAGGATCATGATCATAGCCTGGGCTATGTAACAAGACTTCCCCTCAAACAAAGTTTTAACTTGTATTGCTACATCGTTATCCACCACAGTGCCACCACAGTGAAGGCCTTGGCCTCACAGTTTTGCTCAGACTTAGCTGAAGTTGGCTCAGTTGTAACTTCATTTTCTCTGTGTCACACAGCATCTCATTTTCTTTCAGTTCCTGGTACTACCTGAGTTCCTGGTAGCTCCTTTTTGTCTTTATAAACACCTCATTACAGAGCTGACATAGTCAAACAAAAGAAATGTTGATAAACTTTTGAGAAACTGGTGAGAGTCTAATTGCTCACAGGGCTAAGTCTGTATCTTGATGGGTAAGCTATATGACTATTTTCTTGTAAGGAAAAGCTGTGAGAATGATGGTCCTTTACATTTAAAGACCCTGGCTGCCTTAGAAACGCCAGATAGGATGTCCATATCTTGCTGAGTCTCAGTTCCAGTCCTCCTCCTTTACACTTGCAAGTTTGACTGTAGGAGAAAGGCGGCAACCGAGTCATATTGTGGCATCGATCACCTTGCTCCAGCTCTGTTTCTGGTGTTTGAGGGCTGCCCATTGATTGACACACTCCCACCACAAAAACCATGTGGGAGTTGGTTATGGCACAGAAAAACCTTGTCATGTTCTTTTAAAGTCTTTTTGAAAAGCCAGTTTTTGTTTAAATGTCTTAAGGATTGAACCCACAGTCCTTCGCTAACTCTTGGGCTTAATTCATGTCCATCTAAGCCCAGTGCATTCCAGCTGTTCCTGTCTTCGTGTCATCAATAATTTAACCTCAGCCCTAAACCAACCATAAGGAGAGTTTCAGGAACATCCTGCATTCTCCAAGTTTATTCTCCCCTCAACTGGAGCATTGATGGATCCTTTCTGCTGACGGTGCCTGATCCGCTGAGCTTAAGCATGTCTCTCTAGCTCTGTGACCTTCTGGATATATTACAAATTAACATTGACCTGCTTTCAGCAGAATTCTTCCTCATTTCTCTGTAATGCCCTCCAATTTACACTCTTATTTTAAGTATTTGGGAGCCATGTATATTATTTGAAACAGTACCTGGCACACGGTAGGTACTTAATGGGTATTTATTGAGTCAAAGGATGAAAACTGATAGAAATCTGCACTGGTGGGTGTGGAAACATCTTTCTAAGTTCTTCAGATATCCCTAACTTCAAGTTGGTAGTGATTCAAGTCAAGAGCTGTGGCAGTATACTGAATTTCTTCTTATAGTACTAAGAGATGGCTTTAAAATGTAGAGAAGTGACCAAATTAGAAATGGATCACAAGAGCCAACTGATTCTTTCTGTCTCTGAATATCTGGTTTTGAATTCATAATCCAAGGGCTTCTTTCTATCTAGTGACATGATTTTATAGCCGCTCTTAGAGATTCCAAAGAACTTAGCATCAGCACCCATGTGATCCTTACAGTGCCAGGAGGCAGACTATGCAAAGTAGCTTTTCTTTTTCATCTGAATTCCAAAGCAGTTAAGTGACTTGCCAAGGAGACGTGGCAAGTGAGTAGCAGAACCAAAAACAGTGCTTGGGGCTTCCTGTTCCTAGGCCAGTGCTCTGAACAATATGTCAAGTGGTTAGAATGGTCTCTTTAGAGGAATTCTTGGGCATATTAATCCTCGAGGATGATCATTAAATCAGCAGTTTTCTGTAATGCAAGGCAGTTACACTCAGGACAAGTTTCCTTTGGTGTGTTTCCATTCCAGCACAGTTAGAGGAGACAAGTGGATTCGGCAGCTTTTGCCTTGTAAAACAGACAACTTCAGACTAGTGTAGGTCATGACTAGAGTTTATATGCGAATGAGATCAGTGCTTGCTGCCAGCCTTTTTGTAAAAGCTTCTACATTTGTGTTTTGGTAGACTCAATTACAGACTCGATTAGATGCTCTTGCACGTTCTTTCTATTGCCGTTACTTACAATAATAGCTCGGCTGCCTATCAGAACCTTGGATCACATTCTTTCCCCTACATTATCCACCCCCATGCCCCCGCCCACACAGTTTCTCTGTGTAACGGCCCTAACTGTCCTGGAACTCGCTTTGTAGACCAGGCTGGCCTCCAACTCAGAGAGATCCACCTGCCTCTGCCTCCCGATCGCTGGGATCAAAGGTGTGCGCCACCGCCGCCCGGCCCCCACTACATTCTTTAGAGACTTGATTGTTTATTTCTGCTGGTGCTCTGAAGCCCTCGAGTACAGATGGGTTTTTCTTTCCGTTTTGTAGACAACTTGCTTGTTTGGCATGGTTGCATGTTTATCCTTGCTATTTTGTAACTTCATTTCAGTAGAGCTCAAGGTTGGTAGTTGTCTGTTGGCTTTTCCTGGTGCACAGTGAGCTCCAGTCACATATTGGGCCTTATTACATTTTGTATCATTTTGTACTGTTGTGCTCTTCAGAGATGTGGTTCTCTCTCAGCTTTGTGTCACTCATCTTTCACGTTTATCTTTCGTATGCCTTTCATCTCCTTGTCTTCCTTCAGGTGAGATTTTCCACCCCTTGGGTCTTATCCTCCGTTCCACCAACTTGTTTTCTCTACTGGTTTGTTTGTTTGTTTGTTTGTTTGTTTGTTTGTTTTTCTAGGCCTCATGGCTTGCTTTCACTTCTGTCATATTCTCTTTTTTTTTTTTTAAATTTACGTCTCTTAGCTCATTATGTTAGTCCTCTTTGATGCCTTATGTCTTTGAGGACTAAGCCATTTGGTCTCAAAATTTCAGGGTTTCTGAAATCATTTTTTTTTCCAGAATGTATTTGTGTATCTTTTGCTTCCTCTGTCAGGCACACTCCTGGAGACCATGCTGTGGGCTTGTGGCTCTTATTAATTTCATCATAGATCATTTTTTTGCTCAGTTTTTAGACATGTGTGCTGGCCAGGGGGGATAGAACACTTACACAAACATATATTTATTCTGCTGACTTTCCCGGTGGTCCAGATGCTTAAACATTGACTTTCAAGATAATGTCCTTCATAATCTATATGTTAGTAAACAGAAGGAACCGATATCGCCAGCAGGGGAGCACCATTAACGGTTTAATCAATGAAGGAGTTTTGTTTGCTGTTCTGGATGAAAAGATAACTTTTAACTCCAGTTCCTGTCACACTGATTAGAGAAAGCGGTACCTTCTGGTTGGAAAATAGATGGGACATGGGAAATTTTAATGAACTTGAGACCTTATCAGCCATTGACAATGATTAATTTGTTAGTTAAATATGGCAGAATACTTCAAACTAGGGCATAATCAGAGTTATCAAGAGAAGTATAAGCTTGTTTTATTAGTAGTTTGTAGGCCGCCTCACTGAGGGTGTTGACCATTCTAAGAGCTTCACTGTGACATGTTTTCTGTCTTTTCAGTCAACCATTTTAAAATGTGGTTCATTAAGAAATAGAAAATTCTGTTGGTCCTGCTGATATACATGCCCCTGTAATCCCAGCATGCAGGAGGTAAAGGCTGGAGCAAAGTGTAAGGCCAACCTGGGCTACATAGTGAGAACCTGTGTGAAAAGAGAGGAGAGGGAGGAAGAGGGAGGGGAAGAATAGAACAGGAGAAGAGGGGAGAGAGGATGTAAGGAGAGAGGCATGAAGGCTTCGTTATGGCTTATTCTTGTGATTGTAGTTTGTAGGTCTGGGGCCTACCACAGAAGAACACGGGGTAATGCTATGAAAGTGTATCGGCAGGTAGATCATGGGGTAAGGGCTTCCTTAGAATGCTTGTAGAACTGAAACCTCCTTGCCTCAGTAGCCAGACAGTCTAGTAGACAGCAGCAGCAGCAGCAAACTTGAACTTCCCAGCTCCCATCCCACAGTCAAGGACCACAAAAGATAGCCTTGCAACATCCATCGAACTGTGCAAGGCTGAGCAGTCATTCCCTGAGGTCAGTCTGCCTTGTACTGTGCTGTTGTGAAATAGATGATCGGACACAGCTGTCCTCAGCTAAGGGACACCAGAAGTGAAGGAGGCAGGTAGAGGAGTCGTGGGAAAGAAGATGGGGTTCGGTCTTCGGTTCCAACAATACATTGTTCTACCACGTGCTAGAAACGACACTCACTGCTGGCCATGTGACCGTGATGAAAGCAGAGTGAACCCCTGCCTCGTGAACTCCTGTGTTAGTAGGGACAAGATAGAGTCATTTCCTGCTTCACTCGGAACACGTGCTGTGGGGAAAATGAAAGGCTTCAGTCTCATAAAGGACCAGGGGTATTCTTCAGAGAAGGCAGTGTTCATGATTTCCCGTTACTGTCTCCTTTTATCTCTCCGTCTGAAGTGAGAGTCTGTCTTCTATGCTTGGCTCTTCACTCTACCCTGTGGGGTCCTTGCTGAGGTCCTCGTACCCCAGCGTCAGTAGAGAATGGGACTGAGCCATTCCAGTCATTGTCTCCCTGGCCGGCAGGGAGTGTGGTCAGCTGAGAGCGGCCAGCTTTCACCATCGAATCTCACCACAGGTTCGGGCACATCTTTTTAGGACTTCACAAATGCCCATTTAAGGACCAGTGAGATGGTTGAGCTAGTAAGGGGGCTTGCCGTCAAGGCTGGCGACTGAGGTCGGCCTTCAGGTCCCACGTGGGAGAAGGGGAGAACCCGCTGCTGCAGGTTGTCCACCAACCTCTGCACAGATGCTGTGGCACATGCAGTCTCACACACTAAATAAATGTAATAGTGTCTTAGACGCTTAGAAGTATCTGGCTAATGAGGCTAGAGTTAAAATTGCTGCTGCTCAGGAGGGGGTCCTGTTTAACACGCCAACTCATTGCAGAGGTGGAGGAAGGGGATCCAAGAAGGCTTCCCTCTGAAATCTGCCAGTTGATAGCAGCTATGTTCACTTGCCAAGATGACGGTGGTATTCCAGCCACAGAAGTCTGGAGGAACCTCTACTTCCCTATTTCTGTTGCCGAAGTAGCGACATGAATTCCTCCTGTCTGCACGGTAGTTTGAAGTGGCTGCAACATGGGCTGTCAGCTGGTGAAGGCCACACAGCTCCCTGGCGGAATTCACTTTCCCTCAGAGGGAATATTAGAGGTCCATGGGGACTTGTTCTCCAGGCCCACCTCTCTGACTCCTTGGGACAGATCTGAGTGCCCCAGCAGTGAGGCTTTCCTGATTCGGGAAGGGGATAGAGTGTCCCCTTTAATAGTGTCCATAGGTCCATCCAATTCCCCACCCTTTAAACTGCCTGGTTTTCCATCGACAGACTCACCTTAGAGCATCGGGACTGAAAGTCTGCAGGTATTTGGTAGTTCTGTTCCTGTATTAAAGGAAAGCACGCCTCATCTCACACTATGCTTTGAGTGTTTTAATGAAGTCCAAATAGGCCGTGTGTGCAGTTTGCTGTACAGAAATTTACCCCGATTGCTGAACTGACCCCAGTACTCAGCACGCTCGCTCCTTAAGTGTAGGTGACGATAGGCACAGTACCAACCAGTTCCAAGTGGTGACATCAGCCTTTGATGGAGGTCTGTCCACAAGCCCTTGGAAGCGAAAGGAAATAAAGCTTGATGTGTGGAGTCTCGTGGTCCAGTTAGGACGATTGGGTTTTGGCTGAGACATTTAAAAACCACTAGAGAGTTGAGATGGGAAGAACAGATCTGGGATGTGTACAGTGAAAGAGTATGAACTTAACCTGAAAAAAAGTCTCTCTTCTAGAAATCTCTCAGTGACATTTGTATTAATCAGGCATAATTAAATGTAGTTAGGTTTTTGTCAGATTGTAGTTCAAAATAATATTCATCTATGGAGAGGGTAATATATTCTGTAGAAATTTTATTAAGCGTTTTAGTTAAGCAAACAGTAAGGAGAACAAAATCAGCCTCAGGAAGGTTAATTACTAAAAACACAGAGGATAGTAGATTATGTAAATCATTTTAATTTTGAATACCATGGCTTGGGCTTTAATTTACATAGAGAGGTATTTTGGATTTGTTTTTCACATTCTATTTTTCAAAAGTACCAAATTATACTTGCATTCTTTAAAAGTTCTAATCACTCCAGGCTTCCATTAAGCTTGCTCTAACTTTTTCCTATTATAGTTTGCAAAAATGAAGAGTTACACTTTCCTTCCAGTGAATTCTCTTAGGATTCTACCTCGTTTGTGTAAATGATGAGAACTATGTGTTTAGTTCTTTATCGAACGGTGGCTTTAAGGGAAGTATCGGGAGAGCATGTAAGAAAGATTCAGCTCAGGCGTGCCTTCCTGTGAGTGCTCACTTGAAATTTAAAACAATAAGATGAAACTTAGATCAAATTGTTTTCAGATGTTATCTCTTTCTGAGTAAAGGCTTTTCTCTCACCTTGCCTGTCTCAGGGAATGGCTCTGATAGGATCTGCAACTGTTTTGTTCAGATATGGTACTCGTCTAAATTTCCCAGGGAGAGTTTCAAAGGTATTGTCATCTCAGCAATATAAGCTTACCCTTTTCGAAAGAAGTGACACCCAGATTTCCTTTGTGTAGGGTGGAGGTGAGATTTTCATAGACACCCCCCCCCCCCGAAGTTTGGTTCTGTTTGGCCAATTGTCTAGTAACTTTTCAGTGAAGGCTCGATACTCATTTGGAACTGGCTCCTTTTGAGGTGGTAAGCTTTCAGTTAAAAGAACACCCCATTAAGTAATTCTGACTTCCTTTAAAAGTGCCTATTAATTTCAATGCTCTGGATAACTTTTGCAGATGTCAGAGATCCTGTATGTGCAGTAACTAAGCAATGCTGGCCCTGCAGTTTGCTCAGTTAAAAGATGCCAGAGTCTGGCAGGTGGGACTGGTCTAACTGCTTCCAATTCAACCTGACATCACAAATTAATTGAAAATGGCACAGTTCCAACAGAATGCATATTAATAACAGAACTACATTCTGTTTAAAATGATCTTACCTTCAGATTCTTGATAAAGAAGAAATAAAATATTAATGTTCAGTATAAACTGTTTTGAGTATTGATGCATGCTAGCCTCAAAGAAATTGTGAAAGTTAACTGTGATGATTGACAGTTATCATTTAGCCATGCTGAACGTCATATCCAGAAAGGTTGTGGACTCAGGGTTAGTATCAAATGTGATATTGTTTACATTGTGACATCCCTTTCCCCTAATTTCCATTTCCTTTTTGTCATTCAAACTATTTTGAGAAGCTTCAGTCTTTATTTTTGAAACTAAAAATCCTTACATATTTTTAGGAAGAACTGGCTCATGCCTTTAACTTAAATGTTGAACTTACTATCCCACATCTTGAATTAGGATGTGTAAGCCTATTGGCAACTGAAGCCTGTCACTGTAGGGATATGAGAAGACTTGAGACTGTCTGCCACTAAAGAGGGACCAGGCTGGATCGTGCAGCCTCACTTGGCAAGTCCTTTTGGGAGGCAGAATTTTCCCCGCTGTTGATCCAGCATGAAAAGGGAAATAGAAGGCACAGTCTAGAAGGCCCCGGATCTGCTCCCTTTCTTGTCGGGGGTTTTCTATAACTTCCTGGGTAAACCATCACAACATCATTTGGATCGTTTTCACATCAAAAAGTTCCGCTTAGAGGGGACACATGATTTAGACCAATACACTTTTTTGAGACTACTAAGTGTATGGACTCAGGTGGACAGCAAAGGCAAAGTTTACCTACAATGTATAAAGCACTAAGTGATTTCAAATTTGCAAGGACCTGGGCTAGGGATGTAGCACAGCGGCTGAGCACTTCGGAGGCCCGCCTTCTACCCCAGCATTGAAACCAGAGGAAACAAATGACTGTGAATTATACTAAGTGTTGCAGGAATTGGCTGCTATTGTCCCCACAGCTTCCCTTTTGTCCATTGTTCCAGATGCTTCTCTCTTTACTCTCTACTCAGAATTGGAGCTCGAGTTGTGCTTGAGTCAGTCCTGGACAAGGACACTTTTAGAAGAAAGGGCTGGCTAACCCTAGTCTCTGCTGAATCTGTGCTTTGACTTTATTTGAAATCATAATTGCTGCTTATGGTTTATAAACGGCGCATTTGCTGTTCCAAGTTCCCACCCAAGTGCTTGAAATGAAACTTTCCTTAGAACACAACTTTGGAATGCCTAGGAGATGCTTGAACTAGGCGAAAGGTGTGAGGGAAAAGTTCAACACTTTGCCAGGTTCTCTTTGTAACTCCTTGACTTATTAGTGTTGTCTAAATGGAATAATTGCTGGTTTGATAAGAGACAAATATTAACTTACACATGTAATAAATGTCCATGGCAGTCTGTGCCCATAAGTTCAAGTCTGACCTGATTCACTCCGTGCCTCTGTTGACTTAGTCCCGGTGATGAATGTACACACATGTCCACAGTTCCCAAGCAACCTTGTGTTTCGTAGAATGAAGCTCAACCCCATAAGTTATGCTGTCATGAATGAAGAATGACTAGATGGGGTCATTTGTCACTCTGGGTTCCACAGACAGAAGTGTGTTGTGACTGTTGGAAAAGCACAACCGGAGACCTGTGTGACTTGGACCACGCTCCTCTTGAGTTGCTGAGCAATGTTGTTTGTCATAACCAGACCTCCCCTGCCTCACACGGGCAGTTCTGTACCCTGGTAACCAGAACAATAAAGCGGCAGTTGTTTCTCACGGCTCATTAGTGTGTGTTTTCTGAGCTCTCTGCGTTCTCTGTGTTCTCCGCACTCTCTCGTAGATAAACTTCGCCTTCTGTCTCTGAAGTTTGACACATAAGCAGCAGCAAGCTCCTTTGCATGTTGCCGGGATGCACAAGGACACTGACGAGTTCTTTTGATTGATCAGAAATCTGTGTTCTCTGTAGCAAAGGATGCTGAAAGCACATTTTTAGGGCATACCCACCCTATATGTAAAACACGGGAAATTCATAGCGGTAAATGTTCATAAATATGGCCCACATGTGGGGGAAGTGGACCATATGATGTCCAGTCAGGACACTGTTAAGCGAAAGGAACACTATTATGCTGTAGACCATGTAAAGGTATAAACTTGTTCTGGGCAAACCACCTACATCAGAATTACCTGAAATAACTAAATGTGAAGCCCTAAATTTTCTCTTCACTCTCTTGACTCACATTCCCTGGGGCTATGGCTCAGAAATATTAATAAGTGCTTCAGGAGAGTGATTTTAGAGGAGCGAATTCGGGACCTTCTGCAACAGTGTTCGGAAGATACCATGAAGGTTTTGATTAAAGGACCATTTGTTCCGTGGTGTCTTTGGGAAAAGTGGCAGCCGCAATGCCACTGCCCCCAAATATATTTAGGTGCAATTATGTGCTTCCTGGATAAAAAGATGGAGTCTTCATTTTGCTTAGCATGTGTCACTCATACTGAGGATTCAGTAGTGAAGAGTGTTGTTTTCAAATTTAATATGAAAGCCACAGCTACTCTTTTATGTATTAATCAATATAAACAGTAGCAATTAATTATAAAGGGGGTTAATGTCAGGACATCTTGATCTGTTACTAGTTAGTTCTGAAGTGAGCTTTTGTTTCCTCTATCAAATTATCCAGTTGGACTATATGGGTTCTTAGGCCCTTACCAAGTATTATGTTTTATGGTACTTAAAAAAAAAATCCCTAAGTGATTAGTAATCGGCTACTTAGGCCAGGCATGGTGGCACACATCTGTAATCCCAACACTAAGTGGGTAAAGGCAAGAGGATCAAGACTTGAAGGTCATCCTCAGCTACATAGTGAATTCAGGGTCAGCCTAAGCTATATTGGGATCCTGTCTCAAAACACCAAATAAAAATAAACTACATTTGTGTTACCCGTTTTGCCTTAAGAAGGCAAAGCTCTCAGAAGTGAGTTTTGGCTTCCGAATTTATTTTTCCACCTGTATTTTAGCAATAGTCAGCCACTGTAGTAGGAGTCGTTCATGACTTGGGAACTGCATTCTCATAGCAGCTGCTCCTGTCTTGGCTTTGAATCCATAAAGCAAGTATAGTTTAGACTGACAGAGTCTTCCACTTGGGATCGTGCCCTTCCAGGAAGTTGCTGCAGACATTTATGCTGCAATGTGTTGTGTGTTTATTTCCTTGTCCTTCAGTTCCAAATCCTTCCCAAATGACTTCATAATGCATGCTTGAAAGTGATTATCTGCTGATAATGTTTTCAGGTGTTCACTTCATAACAACACGTAGATTAACACTTTGATCACATGAATAAATCATGAAGCATTGTGTAGAAGGGATTGCCCTCTGGGAACAGTTCCTGTAGACTACCCTCCATCACTCAAACTCTGCTTTGATCTTGTTCTTGTTTTGTGTCTCTGTTGTGAGCTACGGATGTCACTGGCCACCTCAACAGTTAAAATGTGCCTACTGCAACTGAAAAGCATTGTTGAATTTTAATTTTTAATATGTAGGCACCTGTGGCTAGTGGGATCAAATATCCATCAACAGTCATTCCCGCTGTTGGATTTTCAGAAACAACATTAAGCGCCTGTTTTCCACCAGTCACTGGCCTAGGTGCTTGATGGCAACTGTCATTTCCAAATGTTGGTCTGTCCTTGGCCTCCCTGAGCACTGATGACAGCGTCACCAGTGTAACGGTCTCTCTTTGGATAAGAAAATATCAAAATGATACCTTTTTTCCTGCTGGCACGCTCGCCGCAGCAAGAACAAGTCTCATCTTTGCTACCACAGATCAGGCACCTCTGTAACCCAGCTCCTCCCAGGGACACGTTGTTCCCTGAGAGGAAGTATTACCATAGCGCACAGGCTCTTGACCTGGGTCTGTGCCCAGATCTCTGAGGCCTGGCCTCCACACCAGACTCACTGCAGAGCTCCCTTAGGTGACTCTGAGGTGTTTCAGGCCCCCTGAGAGCGGCTATGGTGTTGGTAGCAAACCCACCTCCTCTGGCACAGCACCATTACTGATGCCCTGCTTAACAGGCGACTGGAAAGCTAAAAAGGAGAAAAGGTGTTGTCAGCTTCGGTTTGGGACTACATGGCCTCGCTGCTTCCTTCTGGGCATAAAACTCTAAGGTTTTATTCACATTACTCACTTACTATTCCCTGGCATCTTGTCCAAGCAGAATCTGTTCGTCCTCAATCAAAATAAAATTGTTAGTAATTTCAACAACTGTACTAGATGCTGAAGCTTTCAACATTTTTTAAAGATTGCTGTTTAAATTTATGTATATGTGTCTCTATGAATGTATGCCTCATGTGTGCAGGTTCCCAAGGCCACCAGAAGAGGGCACCAGATCCCTATAGTTGCAGATCCAGGTAGCTGTCAGCCTCCCAATGTGGTTGCTGGGAACCAAACTTGAGTCCTTTGGAAGAGCACCAAGTGCAATTAAGAACTGAACCCTTTCTCCAGCTCCTCAACGGTTCTTTTAACAGCTTAATAAGCTAGTGTCGTGTTTTCTAAAGTTTTCTAATTATTGTTACCTTAGCACAATAATTGGAATGGAGCTTTCTATATGAAAACTGCTCTTCCTAAAACTGGTAATAAAATAATTTGTAAAGGTAAATGAATGTCCTGTTTTTCAGTTGTGGGAGCCCTTCAGACATTGTGATTAAAAAAAAAAAAAACTAGGATGAGACCTAGGATGGGCATTTCATCCATAAAATAGACAAGAACTTTGGGAGCTCACTGTAGCCTTTCTGCTATTTATGGACCTGGATGTGAGATAATATTGCCAGTCTCCACTTTTCAACATACTCAAAGAATGATTTCAAATAGAAAATGTTTTTAAATTTTAGTTTTTCTATTTTTCTCACTCTGAGTGTTAATTGGAAATTTTTGCACTCTGCACTTAGAGTGCTCTATCCTAAAGAGATTAGTGAAATTGGTGAGTTGGTATGATAATTGTAAAATTTTACTCAGTAGCATCAGAATCGTTTTTCGTATGTTGGTTTTGAGACAGGTTCTTACCGTGCAGCTCAGGCTAATCCCCAGGCTGGCCTCAGGTTTGTGGTAATCCTTCTGCCAGCCTGGGATGACAGGAAGCCGGCAGTGGAAGAAGTAGAAGCTTTTGTGGCTCTAAACATGGACTTTTCCGTAAGAACTCGTTAAGAATTAATGGTAAGGACAGGTGGAGAGACGAACTTGAGTTGACAGATCACAAGCAAAGATGATGTGCCTTTTGACTTTTGTGTCTCCAATACCTAGTGACCCACTCAAATGTTTACTGACAACTTCTTACTTGGCTGAAATGCCTCCCATGTTTCTAACCAGAAAAAAAGATTTAGTAAGTAGTTAGCAGGCATAGCTATGTATGTTTGGAATACCAACTCTTGACAGAGGCAGGAAGATGGTGAGTTCAAAGCCACCACTTCTGGGTATTTTTGGTTTCTTAATGAATTTGTTCCCTGGGTGTACTTTGGTACATGTGAATTGTCATATACTTTAAAAAGTGTCACTGGGTGGTGGTGGTGCACGCCTTTAATCCTAGCACTCAGGAGGCAGAGGCAGGTGGATCTGTAAGTTCGAGGCCAGCCTGGTCTACAGAGTGAGTTTCAAGGTAGCCAGGGCTACACAGAGAAACCCTGTCTTGAAAACAAAGGACGAAGGAAGGAAGGAAAGAAAGAAAGAAAAGAAGGAAAGAAAGAGGGCCTGCCCCAGGTGTCGAGGATAAAGCACAACCCTGCCCAGTGCCATTATGATGAGCAGGAGGAGACCCACATGCCTGCCCCAGGTGTCCTGCCGAGGAGAAAACATGAGCCCACCTGGTGCCTTGCATTGCTGAGTGGTCGGACACTATTGTGAGCAAATACATGGTGGGGTATGGGGGAGAGAGAAGAGAGGAGGGGGGGAAGGGAGAGAGGGAGGGAGGATGGATGGATGAATGAATGAATGAATGAATGAATGAATGAATGAATGAATGAATGAATATGGGTTCTGTCCTGTGGAGAGTCATATCTGAAGAGGTGAACACGGTAAGGAGTGGGCTGAGACTGGTATTGTGCTTGCCACCCAGGGCCATGGTGATGCCCAGGCCTGGGCTGCTGTCTGGGTCCGTGGCCCTGATGCAGCCACAGTCAGTGTTGATGTCTATGGCTCCTGTTACCACTGAAGACCGGGAGGATAGGGCTGCACAGAGTTGGTCCTGCCCTCTCATTGGCTGCAGCACTAGGGAGAGCGGACCCTACACCATGCCTGGACAGCACAAAGGAGCTGACCCTGTCCAGGGGGCGTGGGCAAGATGGCCCTGAGGGCTTGAGAGCAGGAGAGCTGGTCCTGCCGGTCCTGCCCCCCTCATCTGCCATGGGTGGCATGGATGAGGAAAAATGCCCTTTCCCCCCACCCCTCGCCACCTGCAGCAAGTGGGGCGCTGACCCAACCCCTCCCCAGCCACAGCACTCAGGAGAGCAAGTCCTGTACCTCCCCTGGGCAGCACAGTAGAGCTGACCCTGGTGGGGTAGGTGTGGGTGAGACGACCCTGGGGGCGTGAGAACAGGAGCACCTGCCCCGCCCCTTGCTCCCTGCTGCATAGGGTGAACTAGCAGGGCCAATGCTGGAGAGCTCACGCTGGTGGTGAGGATGGGGGGCCGTTGGCGGACTGACCAACCCAGCAACCACCCAGACGCAGAACCAGGGTTATGAGTTAGCCCACCCCAACATCCACCTCATCTATGATCTGCTGGAGTACGTGAAGGGCCACATGCTACAGATCCAAAGCAGCAGGATCCCCACGACACAGGACAACTACAGGATATCCAAGAGGAGCCCCAGCGAGGACCCAGCATTGATGGTGTAGCAGAAAGCAGAGGCTTCAAGCCAGACCAATGACTTTGCAATCAACACTTCCAGGTAAAGATATATGGACTAAAGGGTAAACTGTGTGACTCACCATGTCACACTACAGCTTCCACAATGAGATTTTTCTTCTTTTTTTTTTTCATTTCTCTTCAATTTTATTTTATTTTACTGGGGTGGGGGTTGCAAGGGCAGGGGGCAGGTGAGAAGGGAATAGAGAAATGAATGGAATTGAGATGCATGATGTGAAAGACACGAAGAATAAATAAAAAGTTTTTAAAAAAGAAAAGTGTCATTATGGCTGAATGGATACTTGGAGTTGTCTCTTAAATATTTAACTTAAATAGCCAATGAGGACTCCAATGTAAAAGATGTGTGTCTATGTCTATAAACATTTTTGATGGTGTACATGAGTTTTATGATAGAACAGAATGTACTGTTTCTTCCTTCAGAATTTGTCTGTGGGATCGTAGAAGTCAAGAAGAAACCAAGAACTTGCTAGGCAGTGGTGCACGCCTTTAATCCCAGCACTCAGGAGGCAGAGGCAAAAGGATCTCTGTGATTTCGAGGCCAGCCTAGTCTACAGAGCGAGATCCAGGACAGTCACCAAAACTACACAGAGAAACCCTGTCTCCAAAAACAACAGCAAAAACAAAAACAAACAAACAAAAAAACCAAGAACTTACTTAAATCCAGCCTTTCAAGAATGTATCTGATTGGGGCTGGAGAGATGGCTCAGAGGTTCTGAGGTCCTGAGTTTAATTCCCAGCAACCACATGATAGCTCACAACCATCTGTAATGAGATCTGGTGCCCTCTTCTGGCATGCAGGCAGAACACTGTATAAGTCTTTTAAAAACCCATATCTGTATATTTTATAAGACTGAATCTAAAATAAGTATGTGCCTGATCTGTGGGGCAAATCCAAGTAATATGGCCTATTTTAAAATTGCTTCCCTTCCTGACTATATAGCTTTGCTTTATTTTAGATCATATGCTAATGTTAACTGCAGTCATTTCACAGAGCTAACCAGCTCCAGATGGAGTTAATCAAAGCTCCTGAATTGGTTGGGGCAATGGCATAAAACTCTTAAAACAGCCACATCTCCCTTCAGTATTGACACTTGGAATCATGATTTAGTGTATCTGCCTCCATCTGTGTGCTTCCAATTGATTAAAAATGGAAAAGTGGTTGAATTGGCCGCTTGCCAAAGTCTAGCTATACTTGAGAAGCATTCTATTTTCAGTTTTGAAGGCGCCGACATACTGATTTCCATAGTGGTTGTACCAGTTAATAGTTTATATTCCCATCAACGGTGAGGAAAGGTTCTCATTTCCCCGCATCCTCACCAGCCTTTGCTATTTGCTTCCCTAATGGTAGCCATTCTTGTTGAAGTGAGATGGTGTATCAAAGAAGCTTTCATTTGCATTTCTCTCTGCTAAAGATACTGGAAACTTCTTTAAATATTTAATGGGCATTTTGATCTATTTTGAGAACTGTCCAGTTAATCATTAGCCCATTAATTGATTAGATGGTTAGGGTTTGGGTGTTTGATTTTGTTTTTTTTAGTTATCTCTCAAAAAGATAAACATCACATGTTCCTTTTCATATGCAGAATCTGTAAGTGTTATAGCTCTGAGGGGAAAGGTATCCTGGCAGTGTGGAGGCAAGGAGTACCATAAAATCACACCGCACAACAAACCTCACACAAGAGATTTATTGGGAGGGAAAACCCCAGGAGAGTGGCTGCCTCTGCTTAGGTGAGAGGCAGCAGAGAACGGACCAGAAGACAGGGTTTGTATAGCATTTCTTGGGATGGGGGAGCTTTCCAGGGTGGGGAGATTGGTGGATTTCAAGTCCGGAGCTTGGGGTGAACTCAGGGATTGGTGGAATTTCAAGTTCTGAGCTTGGACTTTTTACTCTGTAGGGTAAAGGCTGGGTCCAGCCATTAGGGCAGTTAGAGTGTTCAGGAGGTGGAACCTGGCAGTTGGAGGTACTCAGGGGAGAGGCCTGGCCACTTGTGTGCCTTGAGGGCCTCACAGAATCTCAGCAACACCAAGGTTAATCTCAGGCATCCACATGCATGCACACAAATGTGCATGTGCACCTACATACAAATGAACATTCACACACATACACACAAAATAAGAAATGCTATAATGAAATCCATTTTATGCTAATTTTAAAAATTAAAGAAAAATAGCAAGATGATAAAGGTAGTTGGAACCTGAGAGTC
Organism: Peromyscus maniculatus bairdii; assembly: GCF_049852395.1. Lineage (NCBI taxonomy): Eukaryota > Metazoa > Chordata > Mammalia > Rodentia > Cricetidae > Peromyscus > Peromyscus maniculatus. Next base: position 91,822,606 of record NC_134875.1, read on the forward strand.
TTTCATCTTGATGCTAAAAATGTGGAAGCAAGATCACCAATGCTGCTGGCTGTGGAGGTCCCAGGGCGATTTCTACTTTGTGGGAAGTAAGCCCTTTTTCCTGGTCAATGTGGTAGCTTAGAAAAGCTGGGGGACAATGCAGGCTACCTCAAAAATCCATAGTGCTGTATTGGCAAAGGAGACCTCAGAAGCTATTGCCTCAAACCCCCCTCGTTTTCTGAGACCAAACACTGAGGCTGGAGAAGTGATGTGGTCAAGGTCACAAAGCAAGTGAGTGGTGAGATCTGTAATTCAGTCCTGACCTCCCCTCAGGTGGGTCTGTTCCTATGTTGTAAGTCAAGATGTGGGTCATTTGGCAACTCCAAGACTTGGATCTGTTTAGCAGAGAGCAAGGCGAGAGCCTTCCAAGTGCTGAAGCCACATCTGGGCAGGCAATGGCTACAATGCATATATTTTGCACATTCCGTTTGAGCTCCTAGATAGGAACACAGCAACACACAATAAACAGGACAACAAAGGTGTGACTCTGCGTCCCTTTATTTATAAACAAGTTAGGAATACTGTGATCATTTGGGAGCAGGGGAAGAGGGTTTAGGAGTTTCGGTGGTGAGGGTGGGGTGATTCCAGTAGTTTGCACTATTCAGCACCAGAGCAAATGCTTGGGCATAAGGTCATTCTTGAATCCAGACGAGTCATCGTCTTATATGTATGTACAGCAGAATTTTAAGTAGATATGCTGTTCTTATGGCTTTGTCCCCAGACACACTGCAGTGATACGACAGAAAACCAGAGAAGAGGAGAAGTAAAAAAAAAAAAGTCTGATGAGCTCACTCATCACTTTCTTTCTTTCTCTCTTACTTTCTTTTGTTCTTCCTTCCTTTCTGAGCAGATGGTCAGGACAGGCCTGGTGCTGAGCAGATGCCTGAAAACAAGCTCATCTATGGGGTAGGACTGGGTATTAACTTGGTCCTGAAGATGGAAGGAAAATGGGCTGTGTTCTTCCTGGAGCCGCAACCCACCAGGGTAGCTGCAGTGTCTTGTAGCCTAGGTCGTAGAGTGGCTGAGTCTCCTGGGTCCACAGCAGGTCAGAAGCCATGCTACGTCTGTCATAGGGCTGGTTTACCTTTGCCTCTGGGATATCCTGACAGTGAAGTTTCTTGACAAAAATGAGCCATTCAGTGTGACCATCACATTACAACTTCACCCCTGTTGTTTACAGGAGAGAGTCAGCACTTGGTTTCAGGGGGGATATGGGAAGTGTTAATATGCCCAAGAAGCTGGAGAGGCCAGGACCCCACCTGCTGCATGGGACCCACTAACCACGCAAGTATATACTAGGAAGCCTTCCTCCTTCACTTGGTCGGGGCTTAGGGGAAAGCAGAAACTACAAATTCTTCCATACTCACCAACTTAGTCTCATTTTTTCCCCATCTTCCCATTCCCTAAGTGTTCTTTCCCTTTCTGGAGAAAAAGAACCTTTTTCCTTTTCATTTTTGCTTGCTTCTCCAAGCTTGTAGCACATTTATGCTCTCATTACATCCCTAACTCACTTTTGGTCACGCAAATTGACCAAATGACTCAATGCCAGCTCCTGCTGGGTGTGGGAGATGTAAGGTAGGGTAAGGGCTGGGAAATACTGAGCCAAGAAGGGCTAAAGGTTAAACAGCAGAAGCCCCCATTTCTTTGTGGAAGGCTTGCGGCTTCAGGAAGGTGAGGAGGTCGTGTTGGAAATGAGAAGGAGGTTTAAACCCACTTCTGAGTCCTTTGGGCCTGTACCTGGAATGATTCTGGTGTGGGTCACCTCCCATCATCCCCGGCTCCAGTGGTAGTCTCTGATGAGTCATGTGTATGGTACCTTTCAGGACCTTTCAGAATTATAGTTGCCTGATGTATCCACCCTACTCTGTCCGCCTCAGAGCAAAACTTAGGTAAAAGTGATTCTCTCTGGCCTGGGTCATAGAGTCAGAGCTTTTTAAAAACACCTCATCAAAGAGAGTTCCCCCACATACAACCTGAAGTGCCTTCAGACGGCAGATCTTCGTTTATCTTTCTTTTCCTTCTCTAGGATCCTCTCTTCTCCTCCTCTCTTGTCCTCACTATTCCCACCTGCTCGGTCATCTCTTTCACTGCCACAAGTGTCGGTTGGCGGAAATGGAAGGCATACATGCACGATTGGTCCTGGGTGCATGGTGGAAGGCTGGGGTCAAAGACACAATGGAGAAGAGTGGAAGCCCTTGCCTCTGGAGAGAGCGATGCTCTGAGAGGGCCTTGACTATGAAAAGAACCTTCTTCCTCACAGGCCAGGTTCCCACCGAGCCCATCCACCTTTCGTGAGCACGTCACGGTGCTGGAAGAAGTGCCCGGAACAGGGAAGCTCCAAGCTGGTTTAGCCTCACACGTTTGTTTTGCAACAGTCACCACTGATGGTCGGGTGAGCGCGGAGGTAGTTCAACCTCAACACAAAGGGGGAAGGCAGGGTTCTTTCTCCACTGATTGCCGCCCAGAAGGCTTGTCCCCAAAGCATCTGAACAAAGGGATGCTCCTGCCACCGGAGGTGACAGGCTTTGCCCACAAGTTACAGGTCACGGCCTTCATTCTGTCAAGCCTCAGTGCTGTGTGACTTTGCCAGGAGAACCAGGGACTTCTATTTGTACTCGAGAGATTGGCTCTGAACCTTAACTGGACCTGCTCATTCCCTGCACATGATTAGGGAACAGTAGCCCCAAACAGTTCTACAGTAATCTGAGAGGCTCCATCCCATTCAGAGAAGCTAGGGCCAGAAATCACTTCAGTATCTCTTAGACCATGCAAAAGATGGAGCCTTCCATTCTTTGCAAGACTCTTCAGAGCTTTCCTTTCCCCAAAATGTCACAGGTGAAGAGCAACAGGAATTTTCTGGGACAAAACATTTCTACAGGAATCTAACATTTGATTGAGCTTTTGACAAAGTGCCCGAGTCATGAGGGAACCAGATGGTTCTTTCGATCAAGCATCTCAGCAGGGCATCTATGGGGGGGGAGAGCAGGAGAGGAGTATATAGTCAAACACCACCACCATATATTCATATTGCATATGGTATACGCCCTGGGGTGGCATATTTGAAGGATACATAGAGCAGATCCGTGCAGGTAGCACCCCTATCGGTATACTAAGTGTTTGTTACATCAAACTGTTACTTGAGGACTAGGAACTGTGAAGTGGCCAGAAATGGAAAGACGCATTCCTTTAAGAAGCTCCAAGAGATGTTTTTATCCTCCACACATGGAGCCAAAGCAAAGCATCTCCTGGTTGGCTTGGTTATTTCTTTTTAGACAAGACAGGTTTCCTTGTTGTGATTCCCATCGATTCGGGTAATTTCTGGAAAACAGTGTCATCATTCCAGTGGATGAAAAGTACAGCCAGAAGCATGTCAGGCCTTAGGTGGAGTTCACCTTGACACAACTGTCCTTTGGATGAGAAGTTAAGGTTCACACTTTTTGAACTGGCCAAAGCAAAGCTGGGTCTGAGTCATTGTCCTGGAACAGGAAAGAGTTGACAATTGCATCCTCGGGCCTCAGTGGCTGAACTGAGAAGGCTGGAATGTCTTTTACTTGCCCGTTTTGGAAGCACTTAGCCACCTCAGGTGGAAGGGAATTCATTCTGGGAGAGCTTGGGAGATAGGAGACAACGTGCAAGGCTCTTAGAGGGCTGGAGATAGCAGGGAGAGGCAGCGGCCACTTCTGAAGGTGGCTTATTTGATACGGATGGATGTGTGGACCAAAGCAGAAGCCACCCGTCTTCATGGAGTGCTCTGCACCTTTTCATAGCAGGGCTAAAGTGGGGGCGATTCTATGATGCTAAGAAGGTTTGTACGGGTTTTCAGGTTGGGAACCTCCATGCTGAGCCCCGGACAGGCGGTATGGAGAAGGAAGAGGAGCTGACCCCCGTACCTTCCCATGGCAGAACACCCATCTCCCCGCTGAGCTGCGGCTCTCACCACCACCCAGGCATCCCGGGACCCCTTCCCATCCTGTGTGGTGTGGCTCTTGTTGGCCAGGCACCTTTACTTCTCATCCTCATCCCCCTCACTCATGCTGCTGATGGAGGCTGAGGCTGCTTTGGGTGAGGAGGGGGGAGAGGTCTTGTTTGGGAGCCAGGAGAAGGTGGGAGAAGGGGAGCGGGAAGGGGACCGGCTCCGGGTTGGGCTGCTCACGGGACTCTGCTTCGGAGATAAGGCCTGTAGCATCCGGCTACTCCTCTCCTGGAACATCTGCTTCTAGAAAAAAGATTGAGAGAAGGTATCTGTTACCACAACAATTTTGAGTGCAGATGAAGAGAAAGGAAGAGCGGGATGGAGAGCTGCTTCATCAAAACACCTGCACCCACAGACTTGTATGACATTCCATTCGTCAAAGGCTATAAAGAGGGAAAATGAGTGAAATCTGGGGCCAGTGAGAAGTTTATACCTAAGGTTACAATCCCTGCCGATGGATGGGACTTTCCTCTTCTTTCATCTGTACAGTTGAACTGCCAGGCAAAGTAGCAATGTCCTAAGTAGTGGTAGGGTCTTGTAAAATAAAACAAAAACCTTTGTCCTCGTGGATATTAGGAAAAATCACACACTAAGCAAAGTATGTGGTTTAGCAGATGGAAATGTGATCCATGAGAAAAATAAGACGGGAGAGGATACCAAGCCAGGCCTTGTGACCCCCACCTGCATGCCAGTGCTTGGGAGGCTGAGGCAGGAAGAGACAAGCCTAGGGCCACAAGAGACCATCTCAAAAAGCAAAGTTAAGCCGGGTGGTGGTGGTGGTGGCGGCGGCGGCGGCAGCGGCGGCGGCGGCGGCGGCGGCGGCGGCGGCGCACGCCTTTAATCCTAGCACTCGGGAGGCAGAGGCAGGTGGATCTCTGTGAGTTCGAGGCCAGCCTGGGCTACAAAGTGAGTTCCAGGAAAGGCACAAAGCTACACAGAGAAACCCTGTCTCGAAAAACCAAAAAAAAAAAAAAAAAGCAAAGTTATCACACTGGGGGCACTGGGCTGCCATTGTTAATGGGGTCCCCATAGTAGGCCTCACTGAGGAAATGCTATCTGGGCAAAGACCTGCAGATGAGGGAGGACCCACGCTACCAGCGGAAATCAGTGGGAAGCCGGTTCCAGACCGACAGCCTCAAGAAGACAGCAAGCCATGAGCCAGGAAGAAGAAGCTGACCACAGGCCTAGAGTGGGGTCTGCTACCTGGAGAGCACGATGAGCAAGAGCTAGGTGGAGATCACTGGAACAGTAGCAGGGGGTTGTCGTGGAGGCTCTCGGCAGCCATTGCGGGACGTCTGTATTTCCCTCTGTGGAGAACCACTCAGGCATGTTTAAAGGGACAGGGGAAGGAGCACGGCTGTCTCAGCACTGGAGAGAGTTAGTGAGGAGGGGAGAGTGGATGGCCTAGGGGAGATCAGGCCAGGGAAATGGTGTGGGGGATTGATTCACACACGACCTTCTCTGAGGGGAAAAGGAACTTCTGGAGAGTTGTAAGCAAGAGTAGCACAATTTGCTTTTGTCTTTTCCAGTGACCTTTCTAGCTACTGTGCTGGGAAGACACTGCTGGGAAGAGTGTGGGAACAGGGAGATGCATGGGGAACCCGTCACAGTCAGAGTCTAAGATGATGATGGCACCTGGCTCAGAGGGATGGCTGTGACGATGACAAGGAAGACGTGGCCAGCCTTCCTCCCCCACATTTCAGTTAAGGTCTAGTAAACCCTCCTGTTTTGTGTGCACTTGTATGCATTCTGACGAGCGGCCATAGTTGAGTGACCTGCCCGCCACTCTAGGCACAGAGACTTCGTAAGTCCAAAATGCTCTCCTGGCCTCTTGTCCAAGACTCTCAACACAGACCTGTATTCTGTCCCTTAACTTTTGACATTTGCCAGAATGGCGATTCAGTGGAGCCCTTCAGTGTGTAGTCTGGCTGGAGAAGCCACAGGACTGGCTGATAGATGGGATGTGGCACACAGGGAAAACATATCAAGTCACTGTAGTTTCTAGCTGGTGTAAAGGGGTGATGCCATTTGCTGCGTTGAGCAAGACTGTGGGATAAAAGGGGGGTTGGTGGTAAAATTAAATTTTTCCTGGTTTTTTTTGGGGGGCGGGTGGGGTTGTTTTGTTTTGCTTTTTTTTTTTTTTTTTTTTTTTTAGGCAGGTTCTCATGTAGCCCAGGTGTGGGAGCCCGTTCTCAGGTTCCTCATGGCTTTACCCAGCAGGTCCGAATAGAGGATGATTAGGACCACGGGCCTGAGTGCAGGTGTCTGAGATGGCCTGCACTTGGCTGTGTTGGGGGAGGAGGTCTTTTGCTCCACCCCTTGGCGTCTCTATAAAAACCCTGGGCCAGAGACAGTCGGGGCTGTTGGAATAGGTTCCAGGCCCTCTCGAGGCTATCCTTTATTTTCTATCTGTTTATCTCCACAAGATTCTCCGCTATAAATCCTTCTATCTAATATTTCCTGCTGCTCGCACTCAAGAAAACTCTGGGAAACTGTGAGGGTGGTGGGTAAACGCCCCATACCCAGGCTGGCCTCAAACTCACTAAATAACTAAAGCTGGCCTTGGACTTCCGATCTTATTGCTTCAGCCTCCCATGTGCTGAAATTACAGGTGTGTGCCTTTCCAGTCTTGGAGACTTCAGGTGACTGTTGCATGGTGCTTTTTTCTGAAATACTGGAGGAGACCTTGTCTCATAAAAAGAAAAAAGGGGAATAGAGAAGAAGAGGAAAGGGTAGGAGAAAAGAAGATTTAAAAAAAGGCATAGGGTATATATAAAATGAACTAAAAATGGCCAACCTCACTAATAACCAAATGATCAGAATAGGAGACAGTGAGTATTGGTACCATGCTCTAATAACTGAGCTAACCGGCCAGGGAAGAACCCCTTTTTACCATACCAGATTGCCCAAGGTTTCTTAATTGGTAATGGTGAGTGTGGATGAGAACAGGGAAAGAGCCACACTGCGGCTACCCTCGGAGGGCCATGACACAGCAAGAGTGGCGGCTTCTTCCTCCACGAGGGATTAGAGAGGTTAGCAAACATTTATGAGTAGCCATGTTGTAGTATTGCGACAGATGAAAGTGTAAACTTCTGAAATAAGTTAGAGAAATATAACTTCAAGCAGATAAACTAAGCAGTTGACAAAAAACAAGTTTGTTTTTTTTTTTTTAAAAAAAAACAATTTATTCACTTTATTTCATGTGTGTTTCTTTGCATGTATGTGTGTGTGTGCCACATGACTGCCTGGTGCCCTCAGAGGTCAGAAGAGGGCCTCAGATGCCCTGGAACTGGAGTTACAGATGGGGATGGTTGTGAGCGGCCATGTGGGTGCTGGGAATCAAACCTGGGTCCTCTGCAAAAGCAACAAGAGCTCTTAACTTTTGAAACACCTTTCCGGTCAAGAAAGTCCGTTTCTTAAAGAATACTGAGTAACATGAAAAATGCTCTTGGAAATTCGAAATGATTTTAGGATCATATGGTCGGCATGATTTCAGTACTGTAGAAGAAATGTATATAGTGTTGATGGAGAAACTCTGGGCAATGGGAGTGCAAGTGAGCCTTTTGTCTGTAGGCTCTGCGTGTGTGAGGAGGGCTGCTGGGAATTGAACCCAGAGCCTCAGACATGCAAGGCAAGTGCTCTGCCACTAATCTATAGCTCCCCTTATCTTTTTAGACAGGGTCTTTGTATGTAGCCCTGTCCTGGAACTCACTTTGTAGATCAGGCTGGCCTCAAACTCACAGAAATCCACCTGTCTCTGCCTCCAAAGTGCTGGGATTAAAGGCGTGCACCAACACACCTGACTTTTTATTTTTGCTTTTTGAGACAGGGTCTTTCTAGTTTGCCCAGGCTGCCCTCGAATTTGTGATTCCCTTGCCTTGCTCTCTCATCTAGCTGGGGTTATAATACTGTCTCCAGGCCTGTCTAGTCATTACCTCCTAGTAATTCTGTAATGACTACACTCAGTCGTTCATGTGTGCTAGTTTCACATCTGTGGCTTCAGCTGTCTGCAGATCAAAACTGGCGTTTACAATGAACATGTACAGACTTTTTCTAGCAATCGTTCCCTGAACAGTATAGCATATTGCCTAATGCATTTACATCATATTAGCTATTATAGGTCATCAAGGACGTTTAAAGTATACAGGGGGATGTGTGTAGTTTTTGTGCCAACTCTATGCAGTTTATATAAGGGGCTGGAGCATCCACAGCTTTTGGTATCTGAAGGAAGCCCTGGACTGATCCCCAACAAATACAAAGCAATAGCTGTTGCATGTTGCTTTTGCCTTCATGAAGCATATTATGACAGGAAGAAAGAAACTCAAATAGCCTGGCTAGGGAGATGGGGGCCGGCATTTCAATAGTGACATATCTCTAGGGAAACAGCAAGACCTGAAGTAAGAATGAATCAAACAGTAAGAATGAATCATTAATTCATTCATTCATTTAATTCCTCCATGCACATTTTCCTGGCTAAGCCTTCCTCTATCACTTTTCAGAGCCTGAAGTTTCCTCTGGAAAGGATAATAGAGAAACCTTGCCGATCACTGAGATTCCTCCCAGATTGAAAATTCCCCCTGTCTACAAATACAGCAATTATTTACCTTCCATTAAGAGCACTGATAATTCTGCCAAAAGACAGCCAACCCCCGTGAAATCAGACAGGAAAAAAATTGTGCAGTACAACAGCATTACCTGAGATTAAGCCCATTTATGAGACAAAATCAAATGCCAAAAGGATTGGGTAGCCTATTATTAACAGTAACATTAAAAAAAATCCTTGAACTTCTAGCAGGCACTTTAAAATATGTGTTTTTATTACTATAATCTTTCAGCATATTTTTAGTGGCAGCCATTAGCCCTCCTGCTGTTAATGGATTGTCAGCATTTCCATTAGAAGCCCACTTTCTAAGAAATCTACATCTTGTCTACTCTAGTTTGAATCAAGCTCAGAACTTGAGAATATTCCACCCAAAGGGATGAAAGAATTTGAATCTTTAACGATAAACAATGGTGTCACACTTGACAAAATTCACGACCCATGCAAAAGCAAGCCGGGCCTGGACTTGCAGGTTCTCCGGTCTGTTTCTGCTGGACTTTCCACGGTAGTTCCCCTACACAGGAGCTGAATTGAATCCAATCAGGAGACAGTTCATAACGAGCTTCCCGGGAAGAAAAGCACTTTAGAAATATAACAAATAATGAAGACCATGGCATGACATTTTCAAGGAGAAAAGGTATTTAAATTCAATCTTTTATTATAGTAAGAGGTTTCCATTTAGAAACTTTGCCCCAAGAAAATAATCCCGTTTATAGTCCTGTCCATGTGAAAGTCATTTTCTCTTTCCCTCCCACAAAGTTTTCCCTTTTAAGAAGAATGGAACTTGGAGTGAGGGAGGCATCGGATAGCTTGATGAAAGCCTTTAAAGTCTGTCGTGTTTCCAAGCCGGCACGGGAGCTCAAATGAAGGGAGACAAAAACCTGGTATTATCTGGCCTGGACCTCTCGTAAGGAAGATGAAACCCAAGAAGACAGAAGACTTGGTGCTTCCATTCTGACCAAACAGATCGATAACCATCACCGTCAACAGTGACTGACCCTTCACTGTGGCTGGCATGGTCTTGGTACCAGGCACTGCTTTGAGGACATTGTTACCAACTGATTTCATCCTCCCGACAAACCTAGGAGGCAGCAAAGCTTGCTTTTCCCTTACAGATGATGTGACTGAGGTGGAGAGATGCAGAACATGCCAAGGTGGGCTGAGACTGGGGCCTGCTTGGGTCCTGGGCCAGGTCTGGCTGGGGTTGGGGCTGGGATTAGTGCTAGGGCTAGTATCAGTCGTGGAGCACTGGACTAGCATGTATAAAGCACTGAATATACCTTTAGAGAAAGAATTCCCCAAAGGAAACCACTCCTGAAACAGTAACAGCAAAAGGACTTGCCTAAGGCCACACAGCTAAGAGGTGAGTCCATGCTCGTGACCGCCTCTCCCGTCACTAGGCTCTTTCAGGGCTAAAGGCTTTAACATTACCCAGTCTCGACTTGCATATTTGCTTAAAGATACATACTTTAGGGCTAGCAAAGGGTCTTAAGTGGCAAGGCCGGGAATGTGGCTCACCAGGAAGGCCCTTGCCAGGTTCTGTGCTCAGTTCCCAGCATTGCAAAAAGGACTGTGTTCCCAATGTGAAATCCAGTTCAGACACGCAAACTTCATTTTCTCTCTTTTATCCAAATCCAAATGATCCTAACACTTGGCAGTGTGCCTAAAATGAAGATGACTGTTTTCTAAACGCAACAGGTGCATTTGGGCGAGGATGTGGCAACAGTGGGACCCTGGTGCGCTGTTGGTGGGAATGGCACACAGGACAGCTGCTGTGGCAAAGGTAGGAGAGCTCCTCGGGTGTTCAACCCAGGGTCACCATGCGACCCGGCAGTTCTGTTCCTGTCTATATGCCCAAGAGAACTGCTGTGTGCACATCACCAAAAGGTTCGTGGCAGCGTTATTCACAACTGCCAAAATGGCAACAACCCACGTATCCACCAACAGAGGAATGGATAAAGCAGATGTGCTGTGTACACAGGGGACATTACTCAGCTTCAAAAAGCTGCCACTATATTCTGATCCATGCTACAACACGGGGGAACCTTGAATATATTAAGTATAATAAGTCAGACAAACACTGTACAATTCGACTTATATGAGCTTCCTAGGTAATCAATCAGATTCAGAGAGAAAGGAGGAGGGTGTTGGCCAGGGACTTGTGTGTAGGAAGTTTTGTGCTTGTAAGGTGTAGTGTCTGTTTGATATGGTGGAAACATTCTGGAGATGGATGGTGGTGATGAGTGGACTTAATGCCACCGTTTGCTTGAACATGGTAAAAATGGGGCTGGCAGTGTAGCTCAGTGGTAGAGCACTTGTCTAGCATGCATGAAGTCCTGGTTTTGATATTCAGGCCTGAAAATAAAAAGTTAAACTGGGCAATGGTGGCGCACACCTTTAATCCCATCACTCAGGAGGCAGAGGCCAGTAGATGTCTGTGAGTTCAAGGCCAGCCTACTCTACAGAGTGAATTCCAGGACAGCCAGGGCTACACAGAAAAACCCTGTCTCAGGGGGAAAAAAGTTAAAATGGCAAATTTTATGATGTACATGAATGCATATGCCACAATTTAAAAAACAGCAGCAGACCTTGCATTATTTAAATTTCCCACTCCCAAATCAGCTCCACAGTCTTTTTAAAAACAAACAAAATAATTGCGTGTAACAAATGGCACGTGTCTGTCTGGTTGGCAAGGGATCTATGAGACTAGTCTGGGGCAAGAAAATAAACTTGTCTAGGAGGAACTTCAAATTTCCATTGAACTTGAGGTCTTTTATCTTTGTGTTAGCGGAAAGGGGCCAAGTTCAGTAAAAATAAAATGGACTCATGTTCTAAACAACAGGAGAGAACTTTATTTTCAGAGTCAATGAAGGAATATAGTGGCAGATACTAGCCTGTGATTGAGGTGCTAATATTTAAATAGAATGTTTCTGCTCTATGAATTCAGATGCTCCAAACAAAAATAATGGAGCTGCCTTAAGACGATCAATACCCAAAGCATAAACCTGCATGCTGGACCAACATCCCTTACGCCAGCATCCTTCGCTCACCGCCATTTTGGAGAAAAACGGCATCAGCCCCACCATAAACAATCAAGCTTCAAAGTTAAGGTCATGGAGAGCTCTTCTTTTGAGACAGCGGGTCATTCAGAGACAATACTCATAAGGTGAAGGAATACTGAGTCTTTGTCGAAAAGGTGTTACTTTTTGGATCGGGACAGTCCACCCAGGTGCCCATTGTATTCAGTTTGTTCCTGCAGACTACTTTCAGAAGAGAGGTCAAATGAGGAGTCTCCTCATCATTGGGGTGAACCCTGCCGCCTTCTCTTTCCCTTGGCTCCCTTCCCTTAAGTGTCACAAGGTGAGCAGCTTCTTCTCACACTCTTCCGCCATGACTTGCTGCCCCAAAGCCCCCCAGCAGTGAGCCCTAATAGTTCCTCTCACATTCCTCTCGCTCTCTTTTTCTTTCTCGTTCTCTCTCCCATAAGGAAAGCTTGATTTACTACACACATCCTAAGAAGGTATCCCATACACAGGGTGCACATGTTAAAGACAACTGCTACCATGGGTGAAAACTAAGGCTAAAACTTTTGTATAGCCGCGCAGCCATGGCGCACACCTTTAATCCCAGCACTCGGGAGGCAGAGGCAGGCGGATCTCTGTGAGTTCGAGGCCAGCCTGGGCTACCAAGTGAGTTCCAGGAAAGGCGCAAAGCTACACAGAGAAACCCTGTCTCGAAAAACCAAAAAAAAAAAAAAAAAAAAAAAAAAAAAAAAAAAAAAAAAACAAGCTGGGCAGCGGTGGTGCACAGCTTTAATCCCAGCACTTGGGAAGCAGAGCCAGGTGGATCTCTGTGAGTTCGAGGCCAGCCTGGGCTACAGAGTGAGATCCAGGACAGGCGCCAAAACTATACAGAGAAACCCTGTCACAAACAAACAAACAAAAACAAAAACAATAAAACCAAAAAACTTTTTTTATAGTTTGTTATTAATCCTAAAAAGTTAATATATAATAAATTAAGCCCACCTCAGTAGTGTGCATGAAATAAACTTGTCTTCTTAACTAGTCTTAGGTATTTTGTTACAGCCCACTGTAAAGCTCATTGACACAGAAGGCTTCTCTTTGCCATTTGGAATGGATCCTAGGCCACCTTCTGAGTGTGACTCAAGACAACTTAGAAGAATCAATTGATAGTAGTTAAATAAATAAAGTGATGCAAGTAAAAAAAGAACAATTTGGGCCCTGATATCCCACCAGTCAGACTGAGTAAGCAGGAACTGGAAAATCTATTACAGCAGTTAATAGGTTGCTAGCTTTAAATTCTTAAAAATGTCATTGTGGCCCACAGCCTCCAAGATAGCCTCCTAGGGCCCCACTCCTGCTGTGTAGACCTTTATGTAGGGTCCTCCCACAACAGCTAAGGAGCAAATTCAAATATTCCTTTGGCCCACCTCAGCAGCATAAATATGTGAGTCAGGTTGTGGGAGGCAGAGGAAGCCCGCAAAAGGATGTGGCCATGGAGAGCGAGCAAGTCAAAGAAATATAAACACCAAGAAAACCAAGTCAGTCTGGTTTTGTTTTGGTTGTTTTTTGAGACAGGTTCTCACCCTGTAGCCTAGACTGGTCTGGACCCCACCCACATAGCACAGGCTGCCTTGGAATTTATTGTAAAGTTCTGCCTATTACATTTGAGACACTAAACTGTATCCGGTGCCATAAGCAAAGGAAGACTGTGCATGTGGAGAGTTTCGGCCTCACCATGTCCCTTGCAAATGTGAGGAAGGTCTGTGAATAGATACTCCTCAGAATCCATTCCTTCATGCACTCACTCAATGAAGAAATGTTTGTTTGGAGTACCCACTGTAAACTACATGCAAAGCTGCATACCAATTCTGCTGCATCAAATTTTGGACCTTAAATCTTTCTATTTTGTGCCTTTCTAAGTCTGGATTATTTGTACCAGTACTGTACTTGCAGGTAATGCAGATCCCCTGTTTTAAGAAATGAGTTCCAGTCACAAATCCACAAATAAAGAATTATTATAATAATAGCATATTCATGAAAAGCAAATTACTTATCTTGGCGTTTAACATCCTTGTAACTATTCCTGTACTTTTAATGTCAACAGAAAAAAAAGTAATGTCTAAGTCTGGCTGATACAGTAAATTAATGTAATAACAGTTTTGACACTAATAGCAAGTTTTTAAAAGAAAAACCTCTAGTCTCTAAGCTGGGTTACATTTCTTAAAAATCACCTCCGCTCGCTGTCACCAGACTTCCTAAGAACAATTCCAGCTACCTTTTAGCCTTTGCTGGGAGCCTGAAAAGACTGGGGGTATGAAGTTCCTATGAAATGATATCCACCTTTCCCTGCCTTTGCTCACCCCAGGTGGAGAAAGCATCCACCCAGCGAGTTACAGTCTGAGGGCTTCTGGCAGAGTTCCTTTTCGGAAGCACCTTAAGCGAATGAGCTGCTATATGGCTTCATTAAAAACCACTCACTGTTTCTTCCAAGTCGGAAAATTGTGAAAAAAGCCAAGTAGTAAGGCCTCCACGGGGTCAAAAGGGCGAGTTCAGAATTTATCCACTAATGAGCGGAGATCAGGGGGTTCACTTTGTCTGTCCGTGTTCTTCCGTGGTACCATGCATAGACGAGAACGTTACTAAACGGGCCATGAATTCAATCATCTGAACTGAAAATGAACCAAAAAAGGGAGAAGGAGCCGGTGCGTGGTTTCTGCTCTCTTGCCAGTCCTCACTGGGAGGTCTTAATGGCTCAATTAGCCCTTCCCTTTCAAACTCAGCCTAAACATAGAATATAGGTGGCTTATAACACCTTCTTTTTTTTTTTTCAAGACAAGGTTTTTCTGTGTAGCCCTGGCTGTTCTGAAACTCGCTCTGTAGACCAGGTTGGCCTTGAACTCACAGAGATCCTCCTGCCTCTGCCTCCCGAGTGCTGGAATTAAAGGTGTGAGCCACCACTGCCTGGCATAACACCTTCTTATAACATGGTAGAGGCCACTAGACTTGAAGCCTCTCTTCCAACTCTCAGAACATCGTTCTTCTTCTATACTAATCTTCTATACTAATCGAGTGTTTTACTTTTACATAATACTATAACGAATGAGCTCAAGTGAGCAAAGACACGAGTGACAACCCATCAATAAAATAATTAAGTAGACGTGGATTTCCTGAGAGACTCCTCATATCATAACAGGATATCTTGGCTATTTAAGATTAAAGAGAGCAAATGGAATCGTTTCTTTGTGTTTTAAAAAAGCAAGTTGGCTTGGGGCTAGAAAGCCCCAGCAACTGGTCTCATTTCCCCACACTTAGATGTGGGCTCACAGCTGTGTACAGGATGTCTGGCTTTTACACAGGTGTCGGGCTCCGAACCCAGCTCCTCAGGATTCTGCAACAAGCGCTCGTCTTTGCTGAGACATGAGGGTTGCTGGGACTTTCTGGCTTCCATCTTAACCAGGAAAAAACAGGAGTGCTGTGTTCAGGGAGAAACTCTGATTTGAAGGAATAAGGGAGGGCACCTGACACCATCTGCAGGCCTCTGCACACAGGTATCCATATCCCACACATGTACGCACACACACATATGAAAACATAGCATAGTATTTTTTTTTCTAAAAAGGAAGTAAATTTAAAGACAGCTCTTTGACAAAATCCTCATCAACTCGGCTGATGGCACTGGTTATCTAATTCATAGAGGGCACACACAATACCATTGTGGCTTCCAGAATCTTCTTTTCCTTTTTTACAGTTATGAATCACAATTATCTAGAGAACTTGGGTGAGAAAAAAATATGCCTTTCCTTTCTTTGATCATGGTCTCCGTCCCTTAAGACTTTTGGGACCTATATCAACAACTTCATGCACGGGGGTGGGGGGGATGGAAAATTAAGGTTTTATCCGCACAGTTATGAGACAAAATTGTGCTGCCTCTCTTTCTCTCCAGTGATAGAGTTCCTGACAACACAAAGTGGTGAGGCAGCCCCATGCTTTGACATCTCCTAATGTGGAGCATTGCGCCCGAAGCATAATAACCACTACTTACTTAATCAGAGCAGATGCTGAATATCCCCAGGAAACTTTCAAGGGTCCAGACTGTTGACATATAGAGTGAGAGTATGCAGAGGGTCATTAGACCCTCATCCAAGATTCCAGCCATTCCTTCCTGCACCTCCCTGCCAACTGTAATTCTGCCCCCAGCTCCCTGTCCTCTTGACGGCTACTAGAATCTATAAAGTATGGAAGACCAAGGGAAAGGGAGCTCTGCCTATTCAGCTACAGGAAATTTGTTATCCATTCTGAGCTGGGACTCTGGCTGATGTACATGTGTTGAAGTCATTCACACACCTGTTAGTAACCCTTCGCTCATACTCGTTAATCCTAATCGATTCGTTGTCTCACCAAAGCTAGGACTGAGCAGAGTCATCACTTTGGTCTGTCATTAATACTTTATCCAGTTGAGTAGATGTTTATTCATATCTCTCTGGGAAAAATTAAAACACACCTCCCCCAAACATAAGTGCCTATAGTTGATACAAGAACCCTTGGACTTGACTTCCAACACAAGCTCCATGTTGCATTGACTCACTTTCCCATCAACCCTAAGCTTTGTAACACCTCCAACTGGAAGACTGGGATGAGCTACAAGACCAATTTCTGCAATACCAGACATTCAAAGGTAAGTGAATGGCTTCCAAGTTCTGAAAACAGAAACAGAGAAGACCCCACTTTGTGTGCCATTTGGTACCATACTGAGGGATGAATTATCCTGAATAAAGACATGGGCTTACAGTGACATGAGATGATGTCTAAGCAGAGGCCACTGGATAAGGGACATCCTTGAGTAGCTCCATGAAAGGAAGATAAGCTGAAAATACCCACCATATCAATGCCAATTAAAATGACGACTTACCCATGCACCATCTGGCCCAAACAGTTCCAGGAAGTTGCCAATGAATTCTCTTGATTTTTCTTCCCACTTTTGAATTAGGTCATGACTCTTTTCTTCTACTCTATTAACAAATTCCTTTGATCTTTCCTCCACATTCTTGACCTTTTCTTTCATCTTGTCCACCTGGTTCTGGAAACGATACTTCTTCTCCTGGTTAAAATTGACGGAATAGATTGGTTCAAGAAGACAGCAGAGCAGTCCGTCTCTATTGGTTATATTTTATATCAGCTTGAGTTTGCTCCTGATGGAGAGTAGCTGTCACTCCTTCCCAAGGGCTAGACTGCTGGGAACGCACATGTCTTGTACATCAATCTCTTGGGATTTATAAAGGGAGGTACAAATGGTGTGCTATGGTCAATCTGTTCAACATCTATGAGTTGAAATTGTATGAGACAGAATACAACACATACAGAACCACCTTTTATTGAGCAAATACCCCTACTCAATTCTTCCGGAACTTAGATAAAATAATGGATTGTATATATAGAATGGTTGCTCAGAGTCTGCCTGAAAATTCTATTTTACTGAGGTAGTGCTAAAACCAATACTGTTTATATTAAGTTGTCCACTAACTGGGCTTAGAACCTATGTCTCATGCTAAAATTGTCATTATCATATTTTTCATGAGGCCTGCTGAAAGCTTTTATTTTTATCGCATCTCTGGATTTCATGCTTAGAGACTTTATACAATGATGTTGTCTACCTGTGTTCCAGGAAGCCATATTGTGTTGAGCAAAATGCTAGTCTCCTCTAAGCCTCAGTTTTCTCATTAATAAAATAGGGGTGATAATCATCTCTACCTCACAGGGTTGTTGTGACAATCAGGTAAGGTCATGCATGCAAATGTGTGGCTCAAAGCCTGGCATTTGTTCCATCTGCGTTAGCTACATTGTTCTCATAAAGCACCACAGACATTTATCTACACTACCTGATAAGCATGTTACCTAAACAATGAAAATAATGTCACACAAAGGGTCCTCACTTTTGAAATCCCAATATATTGTCTCTAAGGAGTCAGGATAATTTTTTCTTTACTATGTGGAAATCAAGCTCATTTTGTGCTTTAGAATTTTGTAAAATACCTCAAATATTATGAAACTAGGTCAAGATTCCCCAATTTAGACCCTTCAAAACTGTATTGCAATCTCAGGGTTGGGGTGGGTATGAGCCGTGTGTGTTGCTACTGAGCTGTATAATCACACATTTGTGCCACAGGGAGGTGCTCTGTCTTCTATCCTTTACAGTGTGGTCTGAGGTGAGTTGTTTAACCTTCTAGGCTTCTGTTTTCTCACCTATAAGTTGGATAGTGTCATTACACGCCCCCAGTAGGTTTACCACGAGTATTAAATGAGATAATACAGGCAAGACACTTAGATGGGCATCCTATCGGCTCTACATAAGTGTTAGCTGTTGTCTTCATATCACGCTCTTCCACATTTTGTTCAACACTGGAAATGGCTATTTTGTTTAATGCTCAGTGTCAGCACATAACAGTAGAGTGAGCACTGGGCTGGGAGTCACGAGATTTGGAGGGGGACTGCCACCTCCACCTCTCCCTCACCCTCCCTTGGCCTTGTCTACTCCCTGGGCTCCGTTTCCCTTATCTCAAAGTCAAGGGACATGGATTGGATGACTGGTCCTCATCAGGTCTCTGCCACTTCTGAGGTTCTGTGATTCATTTACACGCCCATCCAACACATTCAATTTCCTCTCGGAGCTGCAGCCAGGCTTGTTGTCATAGAAAGACAGTAAGCACACCCCCACTGTCCTCACGGTTCCCTGAGCTAAGTGGCTTATCTAAAGACCATTTAAAGAGAGTGAGCAATAACTTTTGGAAATGGCTTGCTATGCTTGGATGGTTGACTGAATTCAATTTAAAAGAACAGACAGTTTAATTTATTGAAATAACCAGGGCTTTATTCTCTCTAAGATACCAAATCATCACGTTAGCTGAATTCTTTTCAGCCACATGTTCTGGTGCCACTCGAACCCGGCATTTTCCATTTTGTTGCCTGGCTTATATGAAGTTAGAGGGGCCTGAATCCCAACACTCCCTGCTTTATCGGGACAATGAATAATCACTGACTTACAATTAATGAGCCCCTCCTATTTTGAAGGTACCAATGATCAGTTGTATAAGATGCTAGATAATTAGAGCTGCACATAATTATAAATGCCTACTTTTGCAGACAATCACCCTTTGAGAATACAGTATCTATTTGGGGGCTGGAATTCTGTATGCATGGAGAGCATTTGTTTGGATCAAAATCATGGGCTCCTTGGAAGCCTAGTAACCTCAGTTGTCCAGACTCACTAACATCACCCCCAACCATCCAGCTACTCTCTTTGCCTTGTAACAGCTTGTTTTGCTTGTTTTAAAGATTGTTTTAACAGTGCTCTATTATTAAACTAACAGCAGCTCTGTGGGAACAATAAGGTAGAAATAGAAAAGGAAGCCAAAGGCTCCAGGCTTTATTTAAGCAGCTGTAATTTCTCTGGACAATAAAAAACGGCTGTTAAGGTTTCTAATGAGCATCTGTAAGGCCTTAATAAAATGAAAATGGTAAAACGTTAAAACAAGAAAGCATTTTCTCCGGGCTTAGCATCTCATTGCTTCCGCCCGCCTTCCTCTCCTTTGAGAAGAAGACAACACTTGCCTTTCCCAAGGGGCAGATGTTCCAGAAACCCTTTGCCACATCTGAAAATTAAAGAGGGGGCTTGGGGGGCAGGGGAGGGAAACAGGGAAGCTCCGTTTTAAAATGTGAAGCTGCCTATGCTCCTTGGTTGACTCACGTTACCTCGTTGTAGACTGGTTTCCTCAATTGTAAATATATACATCATGACCAAGCCAGGTGTGCTGACGCAGGCCTGTATAAATAGCACTTGGGAAGCTGAAGCAGGAGGGTCATGATTTGGGGGCCAGCCTGGGCAATACAGTGAGACCCTTCCTCAAAACTAAAAGACACCATTGAGTTTTTAATGTGGATTAAGTGAGACAATAATGAAAAGCATTAAGAGCACTACACAGCACACGGTAAACGACAGTCCTGACAGTATAATATGGTGGCCCTCACGGTGCATGAGGAGGCACACTTACATTTATAAAGCTGACGTTGAGTTCCTTGGCTGTGTATCCTCTCTGAAGATTGCGCCGGGCATACACATCATAGTCACGGACAATTCTGGTGATGATGTCTGATGTTGAGATGCCTTCTGTTCTTTGCGTTGGTACAAACATGCCTGCCCAAGGAAGAATAAAAAGATAAAGGTAAGATTACTTCAGTCAGCCTCTTTCCTTTAATGATCCTTTTTTGATGGATAAAATTGGAGCTTCTGGGTAGCCAGGGAGGCCTTCTTTTCTGGTCCCAGCTGGCTTTTCCAGCCTCAGTATCACATATTTCCTTTACCATAACACTGCACAGTCATTCCAGGCTTGGTCCAGGAGACACCATCCATTCACCTGGCTCCTGACATTTGCTCATGCTCAGCTCTTCCTATCTATCCTGGACACCCATTTCCCACCCCCATCATCTACAGAGTTCTTCCTCACCCTCAATGGTCCACTCAAGGTTGTACCTCTGTGAAGTCTTTCCTGAAATTAACATGAGAACCCACAGCATTTTGGACATAAAGCTATCTTCAGTTAACAAAACCATATATGTCTAATACCTGTCTCTGTACAGAAATGGACATCTGTTTGTGTGGTTTTTATATTTAATTCTTTGTTTCATAAAAACAAAACAAAACAAAACAGGGGGACTGGAGAGATGGCTCAGCGGTTAAGAGCATTGGCTGCTCTTCTAGAGGTTCTGAGTTCAATTCCCAGCAACCACATGGTGGCTCACAACCATCCATAATGAAATCTGGTGCCTTCTTCTGGCCTGCAGGCATACATGCAGGCAGAACACTGTATACATAATCAATCAATCAATCTTTTTTTAAAAAAAGAATTTTCCGGGTGGTGGTGGCACATGCCTTTAATCCCAGCACTTGGTAGACAGAGCCAGGCATATCTCTGTGAGTTCGAGGCCAGCCTGGTCTACAGAGTGAGTTCCAGGACAGGCTCCAAAGCTACACAGAGAAACTCTCTAAAAAAAAAAAAAAAAAAAAAACCAGAAATGGACATTTTGAATGCAGTATGCAGTTATGCCTTAATTGTCTTTGAATTGCCAGTGCCCAGATCAGTATACATGGAAGGTGCTCAATAAATGCAAAGTGAATGAATAACAACTGAGTCAATGAATGAGTCAGAGCACAGCAAATCTTCTGCCCTCCAGAAGTCTGCGTCACATTATCCCCACAGGAAAAAAAGGGAGTCTTTATTGCCTCTATCTAAGGATATGTGTGTGATATGCTAGATGATTTTATCACCACTCTGAGACCCTTTCATCTGGAATATGTGGGAAAGAGTGGAACTAAACAAGCACAGGGACGCCAAGTTCTAACGGTTCTATTAGATGTCCTTAAGGACAAAGACATATTGGCATTGCCAGCAACACAGGCTATAAAGGAGTCACAGATGCCAACACAGTAAGAACTGAATTCATGCTCAAAATTCTGTTGGCAACCAAAATCATGTGTTGGCAATTGAGAACTAGTCCATATCATTCCAATCATTTAGATCTGCCCTGTATCAGCAGCACAGTCAAGCCTGCGGACAAGGGTACTGTGTTCTCGGGTTCCAGCAAGTCACTTCCACCTCTGAAGGCAAGCTACTTGACCTTCGTTTCCCTCAGCTGAGAAGTTAGCTAGACAAGGTGACCTGGGCTCATCTGGCTTTTCTTCCCCACTGTCCATATCCAATCAATGTATGGTAACAAACCTGATCCTCAAATGCTTCCCTAATTTAACCACTTTCTCCATCTTTAGCCAAAACCAAACCACCTTGTTCAAAGATTACATCAAGAGCCTCAAAATCAGTCTTTAGCCACGTCACTCTGTGTGTGTGTGTGTGTGTGTGTGTGTGTGTGTGTGTGTGTGTGTGTGTGTGTGCCTTTAACTAGGCTTTATGCCACAGCTTACACGGTCCCCTTCCTGGGCTTCCTTCTTGTCTTAGTCTCATCTCCCAGCCTCTGGCTGCTGTACTGTACAAAGGGCTGGGATTGTTTTGCTATAGTCTGTGCTAGCTTGAATGTAATTGGCCCCCAGGGAGTGGCACTATTAGGAAGTGTGGTCTAGGTGTGGAGTAGGTGTGGCCTTGTTGGAGGAAGTGTGTCACTGTGGGCTTTGAGGTCTCCTTTGCTCAACCTATGCTTAGAGTGGAACACAGTTCACTTCCTGTTGCCTGCAAAGCAAAAGGTAGTTCCTTCTCCAGCACCATGTCTGCCTGCATGCCACCATGTCCCACCATGATGATAATGGACTAAACTTCTGAAACTGTAAGTCACCCCAATTAAATGTTTTCCTTTTTAAGAGTTGCCATGGTCATAGCATCTTTTCACAGCAACAGAAACCCTAACTAAGACATACTCTATGAAGTTGGGCCAGTACCTAGCCACACTGAGCTTCTTTGGTGTCCTAAAACTATCAGCTCTCCTCCTCTCTGTCTGTCACAGTCTCTCTCTGGGGTTTAGTGTCAAGGAAATTAAGTCTCAACTCCCAAAGCAGGTCGTCCCGTTTGTCAGTCCCACTGCTCTTTTCCTTCAAATTCTGCAAGGTGTTCGATGGAACACTTCCATTAGCAACTGTCTTTCTTGCCTACAATCTGCATGAGGGACAGGACCACACCCTTCTTGTTTTCTTCTATAGTCTCGCACCAGGTGACAGGCAGGCACTATCAGAATACTTGCTGAATAAATGACAAGATGAATACTGATGCTGGGCATCCTTCCAAATCCAATTCTCTCTGAATGTTTCTGTCTTGCTGCCCCAAGGTATCCCTTTGGGACCTTTAAAAACATGTCATCTGCACATTCGCTGTGTCAGCAGCAGGATGGCACTGCTGATCTTGGAGAAAGAACATGTGACTCTGGCCCATGGCTCAGAGGACAGAGTTGGGGTTGGCCACTAGGTCTGAAACTTCTATGATCATCTCCTAGAAGGGTGAAACCAAACACATGAAACTGAAATGGAAAGTAGAAAATGCAAACATATAACCACATGGATGCAAAGAGAATGCCAACTAGACCAAGTATGGGAGCAGGGCTTTGGTAGGTGGTAGGTCCCTGTGTGTCCCCAAGCCAGCAGGTCTAGGACAACATCCTCACCTTAACTGGAACAGGTGAGGACTCTCTGGTGAAAAACCCATCCTATCTTCCTTCAGGATTGATGAAACGTGAAGGTTCATTAGCTACTAATTGATTTTAGCGAGTCACTTAGACACAGGGCACATGAGCTTGCCCTGTCTGGAGTCAGAGACTTGGGTTTCTGTGGCTGAGTAACTGAAAGCAGAGTTGGAGCTGGGGGTTTGCTTTGGCTGCTTGAGAGGTAGGTCTCTGAAAGAAGCCAAGCCCTCTGCTGACATAATGAGGCACCCAGCTTCCTCCAAATCCTAATTATTGCTCTGCTAAAAATATTCAGTAATGAGCATGATCAGAGAACCTTTTTTATCATGCTTTTCAGAATTGCAGCATTTGGTTATGGAGCTATTTTAAGAAGCAGCAAAGCACATGTTAATAAAGCAACTTTCAACAGTAGTAGGCACTATCAGAATGATAATGAGTAATGTGGACCTTACAGTCTATTTTATCTCAGCTCCATCTTTCCATCCAGCTTTGCTAGAGGATTTTGACACTCAGCTCTGACAAACGGAGCCCAATGTTGTACTGCTTAATTTATACTCATGATATCTCTGGCTTCATTTAAAGTGATTTTTGACTTTCTAAATAAACCATAGAGCATAAAACCTGCATGTGGGTGCTCAGATAATTTCTGAGACTCTCTCTTCCACAGTGGCCACTCTATGGCCTTCTTTATGTATATTCCAACTAGATCTTTATAGTAATTCTTCCTCCTAGTGAGGAATTGGTGGAGCAGATTCATGGGCCATAAGGAAGGATCTCTGTGCAAACAAAGTCACATACCCTTAGTCTTGGGTCTGCACTTCTAAGGAAACAAAATGCCACCTAACTCTTCACTTTAGAAAGTGATCTGTGGTGAAGGGTCACATTGGTAAGTTGCCGGTGTTCCATTGCATGGCCTCATGGGCAGCACTAATTGGACTCAGTGGATTATATTTTTTAAAAAGATGAGGACATGAAGGTAGAAGATGGAGATATTGGGGGGCCTTGGAAGGCTATGGAAAGTATTTGGATTGGCCATGATCAAGATACATTGTATGCATGTATGAAATTCTCAAGGGATAAATTTAAAAAGCAATTGTTTTAGAAAGAGATACACACACATACAGAAAATAAGAATACAGAAAAATAACTCTTAAAAGAGGCCCACACTCCCTTGCCCTTGAATTTGGGTTAGCCTCAGTGACTTGCTTATACTAAAAAGGTTATATATGATGGTGTGTGACTTCCAAGGCTAGGCCACGGGAAGCCTTATGGAATCTATTAAATTTGCTTGCTCTGTAGATAGTTGCTCCCAGCCTTCATGCTGTGAAAAGCCCAGGCAACATGGAGACAATGTATTGGTGCTCTAGGGACAAGCGCAGCTGAGCTCCTGGCTTACAGTTGGATGACTGCAGCTCCTATCAGCATCTAGCTATAACTATTTGAAAGATTCAAGCAAAAAGCTCTCAGCCTATGTTCAAGGGATTGCCTAGCATATGGGAAGCTCTAGGTTTAATTCCCATTACCACACACACACACACACACACACACACACACACACACACACACACACACAGACTAGGCATGGTGGCATATGTCTTTAGTCCCAGGTCTTGGGAAGCAAGAGAAGACCATCTCTGGGAGTTCTAGGCCAGCCAAATGTACATAGTAGTTTCTAGGCCAGCCAGAGCTACAGAGTAAGAGTCTGCCGTTACAAAAGAGAGAGAGAGAGAGAGAGAGAGAGAGAGAGAGAGAGAGAGAGAGAGAGACAGAGACAGAGACAGAGACACAGAGAGAGACAGAGACAGAGACAGAGACAGAGAGACAGAGAGAGAAAAGGAGCACTCAGCCAAGACCCCTGTTAAGACCCTGCCCCACAAAAGTCATGAACAAAATCAGCCTTTTAAAATCACTACCTTGGAGGCTGGGCGGTGGTGGCACACGCCTTTAATCCCAGCACTCGGGAGGCAGAGCCAGGCAGATCTCTGTGAGTTCGAGGCCAGCTTGGGCTACCAAGTGAGTTCCAGGAAAGGCGCAAAGCTACACAGAGAAACCCTGTCTTGAAAAACCAGTTAATAAATAAATAAATAAATAAATAAATAAATAAATAAATAAATAAATAAATAAAATCACTACCTTGGGAGTAATTTTGTTATTCCTCCTTTACTAGAGACCACTCACCCAGGAAGGAAACTACTACCAAATGACCGAGGTAGCTAATGAATTCTTGAGCAGCAATTCAGTTAACCTTGGGGTCTCTTAGCTGATCCAAATCCCTGCTCTATTCTCTGATGCTGTTCTTAGGGAAGGAACAGTTGGCTTGCAGCTCAGACCATAAGAAGGTGTTTATCCCCCATGGCATGACCCATCATGATGTAACTCATGCACCAACCAGGTTTTTTCTCATTCCCCTCTGCACAGTGTTTCTCAGCTTCTCTGCACCTTTCCAAGTTGGAAACGTGTAAGATTTCTTTTCTTTGAACTCCTTACAAGCAAGGTTGAGACTGAAAAGTGTCAGGCCCCCAGGTCTTACCAAGGTCTCCTGAGTCTAAGGGTGTCCTTGCAAAGAGGATGGATGGTTCAGACCTGGCTATTTTGGTGATAGTGGATATTCCAACACTCCATATATACATGGTGTAGAGCTAGAACAGCTCTCGTTATGCTTGGCTGTATGCTGTGGCGGACAGGAAAATGCCTCACCTGCTTCCTTTATATGCTTATAAACATCATCAGAACCAGCAGAGGAATATGGAATGTCATCATGAGCAACAAAGTCAATCTGTTGAAGAAAGACAAAGAGGACATTACCACTGGTGTGGAGGGGCAGGTTTATAGATTTGAAAGAGGCTGATGACTCCTTCCCTCTCCACCCCAGTGCCTTTTAAAGTAAAGCAGATATAGGATGCTGTCCTCTGGACATAACAAGCCATTAACCATCTTCATCAGAACAGTGGTGACAGCTTTCAAGAACCCCTCCAGATCAGCACCACAGAAGCAGTCCCTGTCATCTGAGTCATGACACCAGCTTCCATCTGGACCTCTTCTCCAAGCCATCCTGTGGTCATGTGGGCTGTCCTCCTGGGATGGTTAATCTTTATTGTCAACTCGATGAGATTTAGACTCACCATGGAAACATCTCTGAGCATGTCTGTGGGGGATTCTTAGGTTAACTGAGTGGGGAGACACACCCTGAATGTGGGTGGCACCATTCTATGGGCTTGGCTCCCGGGCCAAATAAAAAGGAGGAATTGACCTGGGCATAAGCTTTCATGGCTCTCTGCTTCCTGACTCTGGATGTAGTGCAACCAGCTGCTTCTTGCTTCTGCTCCCACACATCCATTGTCATGATGAACTGTATCCCCTGGAATTTACAAAATAAATCCTTCCTTCCTTTCTTCCCTCCCTCCCTCCCTCCCTGCTTTGGTAAGGTATTTTCTGGCAACAATGAGACAAGTAACTAATATGCCTTCTCGAACAATTTCCCTTTGGTCTTCATGCCTGCTAATCTTCACCTCTGTTTCCTACTACACCAGGTAAACATTCTATGCATAGCTTTTAAAGCTGTTTACAGTGAGCCTTTATCCACCTCGAGAGGCGGTTTAGATTAATAGTTTAATTTGCCAGGGTATCATCCCTACCTACCACTTACAAGTTATAAAACTCATAAACTGAAAGGAGGAATTTAATCAGGATTTCTCAACATCAATAGCAGTGACAGTAGGGGCTAGATAATTTGGGGGTATGCATGTAAAGGTGTCCTGTGCATTGGAAGATACTGAGCAGCATCTCAAACCTCCACCCACTAGATGTCAGTGGCACCCCCTAGAAACGAGAACCAAAATGTCTCCAGACAATGCCCTTTGAGGTGTAAATTCAAGGAAGAATTTCTATATTAAATGATATGTAACAGTGCTTAAAAATAGAAGCTTATACATGGTAAGTACTCAATACATGTGTTATTATTGTGCTTGTTACTAATTCTATCCTCAGTACTCAAGCTTAGTTCCCCCTCTTCAGTGAATAATAATAATAACTCAGGGTAGCCATGATACTGAGCCCACTTTATATAATAACAAAGTCCTTTGCACAGTCCTGGGCATATGGTAAAAAATAAATGGCATTTATCATGGTCGTTATTAGTATCCTCTAAAATGCCTGTCATATGTTGACTATATACAATATATGCTAAGTAAAAAAAGTATGATTACTGCTAGTAAATCATATTGTAGTTTTTTCTCTTTTCTTTTTATTCTCACCAGGAAATTGTCTCCTCTGCTATTACCCATGCACATTTATCAGTGTTCTCTATTCTCTTCTGCATTGCGAATTTAAAAATAGAAAAGAAAATTCTTAGAACAGCTTAATCTTATTTTTTTGTGCTGCTTATAAAAGGAAAGAATAGCTCCTAGTGTGGGGCTGGTAGGGAGATACAAAGAACATAATTTGATGCAGATCAAAAGAATGTCTCATGTTTTCAACTAATAAAAATCTTATGTCAGTAGGAATCTCAGAATCACAAAATCACAGCTATAAAGTTCTTTCCTTAAAGCTTCACCTCTGACCACCCAGATGGGATGTGTGTTCATTTGTTCCATGCCTAAGGATGCCTGTGAGTCTGTGAGCACCAACAAGGATGCTGGCACAATGGCATCCTTGGAGCTCCTGCCACAGGCCAGCCAGTTTTCCAAGTGTTTTGCTCAGATTCTTTCATTAGCTCCTTAAAATGGCCATGCAAGGAAGACAGCAGTCTCATCCAGTTCTATAGATGAAGTAACTGAGTCCAGTGTGGTTAAGAGTCTTGCTCATGGTTCTCTAGTTAGAGGAGGAGGGAGGCAGCATTTGGACCTGGCTAGCCCAGCTCTAATACCTGCACTCAAGGCAAGGAGAAGAAGGCAGTCCCTAGTTTGGGACAAAAGAGAGGTGTTACATCAAGTGATGCCACATGTCAGTCCCTAAAGCTTCCCTTTCTAGAAACTGGGAGAGTCTCTAGGTTTCCTGCAGTCTTGGCTACAGAGCCAGAGTCCCTAATCCTGTTACAGAGAGAAGGCGACAGAAAGAGAAGTACCTTGTGTTTTTCCAGGAACTCTGGTGTGAGAGTCCATGGTGCATCTCTGATGACTTCGTCCACATAGCGGCAGTGTCTGAGAGCTTCGTATCTCTCTGCCTCATTCATCACAGTAAAACCTTTGAATTTGTGAGTAAGGTCATCGCTGCAAACTGAAATGGGCAAAGGTATTAAATACTGTTGCCACCCACCCTGTGGTAGACCTGGTTTCTTGGGCAAAACAAAAGGAGTGTGCTTTCACTAGTTACTTGGCATCATGGAACTCATTTTTTTTTCTTTTTCACAGGAACAAAGGATTGTGAGAGGAAAGCAAACCTAAATCCACTAGGAATTAAGAGTTTCATTTTACTGTTAATTATTATAGCAGCATCCTCTTCTGAGGCTTTTATCAAAATTATTCTGCACACTATCTAATGTGACTTTTCTATCTCTTCATCCTCGTAGCTCACCCTTTGGTGAATGTTACTATTCAGAAATGAAATGGCCAGATGAAACCAGATGAAGAGACAACAGAAAGAGAGAAGATAAGCTGAGGGGCCTACACTGTACAATGTCAGACCAATAAATTTCAATTCTAATTCTTTCACAAAATTATTGTACTTAGTAACCCAGTTAAGAAGCATGTGTGCTCTCTCTCTCTCTCTCTCTCTCTCTCTCTCTCTCTCTCTCTCTCTCTCTCTCTCTCTCACACACACACACACACACACACACACACACATACACACAGAGGGAGGGAGGGAGAGGGGGAGAGAGAGATCTATTCCCTGGATAGAGATCCAGTCACTACACATTAGGCTACACCACGAAGAGGTGAGAGTTATATAGCAGAAGATCTTATCGATCAGAGTTCAACCTTCCCATAACTTCCTGTCCTTTCCAGATCTCAGGTTCTAAAGCCCTTAAATGGGAAAAGTAATTTCCTTTACCTTCAGCCTCAGAAAGGTTTTCATTTTTTGAAGATTTACTTAAAAGTGTTTTAAAATGAACTAAGCAAAAATCATACTTACTCGCCTACATTTTGGTTGGCTAAGGCGGATTTCCTAGTGTTTCCTGTGTGCCAGGAAGAAAGGCCACTACAAGTACAGTGTTTATTTACCCGGGTTCTATTGAGCATCTTGCTGAAACTGGTCACAGATGCCCTCATTGCTTCTTGCAATGAGATTTTTTCCCCCTTTGAAGTATTATGTACACACTGTAAACTCTCTGATCTTAAGGGTAGAAGGTAGTGTTTACAGACAAAACTATCCTTTCTTTTCTGGAACTAAATCATGTTCGATCCCCTGAACCAAATCAGGCCACAGAGTAAGTGTAGCCAACTGCCATGCTCAGCATCCAGAAAACTTGCCTTTATAGCTCCTTCACACATCTAATATCCAAGTTATCGTTTATGGAAATATTCCTTTGGCCTTGGTGCTCTCAATTAAAGGATACAAAGTTTCAGTGAGACTGGAGGAACATTTTGGTGATCTAGTGTATTGCAGGGTGACCAATTAATGATAAAGCCTGGTCTACTTTAAAATTTCTAAAACAGATTCTAAACATTCTCACAACTGTAACAAAAAAGTGAGATTGGTAAGGTGATGGATGTGTTATCATATGGGTATAACTACTACATAATTACCTTGATTTCTATCATGTATATATAGAGCAAAGCATCAAATTGTACCTAATAAATATACACAATTATTATGTCAATAATAGTCACGTGTCACTTAATAACAAGGGCAAGTTCTGAGAAGTGCACTGCTAGTTGATTTCATGACTGTGCAAACACTACAGCATGTATTTATACAAACTTAGATGATACAGGTCAATAACTAGATGTTGCCTTTTGATGCAACCAAAAGACAGTAAATACAAGATGCACAGGGATGCTGCCCATGTAAGACTGCATAATGTTTTACAGTAAGCTATTTAAACCAGTAGGTATACTCTAAATTAACAATAGAAAGCAGAGCATAACAGGGGTTTGGTGGTACATACCTATAATCCCTGGACCAGGAGGATCATGAATTTGAGGCCAGCCTGGGATACATAACAAAACCCTGTTTCAAACACAAAAACGTATGGTATAGTAAATACTTAAGCCAATAAGATAGTTGTTTCTTATCATTATCAAGCATTGTGCGGTGCATGTAATTGTATAGACTATTTTTTGAGGTGGGGACTCAACGTATAGCCCAGGCTGACCTTTCACTTGAGATCCTCTTGCCTCAGTCTTCCAAGTTTTGGAATTATAGGTGTGTACCACCATGACTAATGTGGCTGCTTCATTTTCTGATGAATAGTACCTGACCATAGTAGATTCTTAACAAAGACTGTTGAGTGAATTAATTGTGTCTGATGCATAACAATGCTCAATAAATGTTGATTGTTATTTTAAATCAATAAATGTTTATCAGCAGGTACACTTTGACAACACATATGCACATGCAACTAATGAATCTGTAGGTACACACACACAAAAAACCACCTATATAGCTCTAGTATATTGATATCGTCTATAAATACTTCCTGAGATGCTTTCTGTTGTAGCAGTTTAAATTATCAAAACATCAACTGCATGGCTGAATCATCCAAGGAGCTTATGAAATAGAAAGATGTCTGAGTCAGACATGGTGGTACACACCTTTAGGCCCAGCACTCTGGAGGCAGAAGCAGGGGGATCTCTCTGAGTTCCAGGCCAGCCTGGTCTACATAGTGAGTTCTAGTCCAGCTAGGGGTACATAGTGAGACCCTGTCTCAAAAGAAAACGTGTTTGTGATCACTTATTTATTTCCCATTAAGTCACAATGATCCTTTGGCTCCCATGGCCATTTCTCTCTGTTTTTAAGATCACACGGGAGTCAAGGTCAGCCTACCAGAACCACTGTGTTTCAGTCACTCACAGTAGGCCACCATCAAACCATGGTGCAGTCTAGAAAACTGTACAGCTGAATGTGCAGTGGAGGAAGTAAGTAGAAGCAGTCGGGGAGGCGTTACCTATGTGACTACATCACCTCCTTTGTCCATGTCCGGGATTTGTAGCCCTTTCAATCAGATGGGGAAAACAATTTACGTGTTGTCAATGTTTTTAGTTTAAACGAGCCACCCTGACCACTGCTAAATTTCAACTGGAGTGAAAAGCAGGCTATAATGGCTGAGTCTGTTGTAGCATATTGCCATAGCTGCATGTGTCATGGAATGTTCTTTATCTGGCCAGCATAATCTAGAGGCAGCACTTTTTTAGATGGTGAAATAAAGCTAATGAATATTTTTAAAATTCTCTCTCCCCTCTCCCTCTCCTTCCCTCCCCCTCCTCCCTTCCCTTCCCCCCCCTCTCTTTCATGTGTGTGTTCTCTGCTCCTTGAGGTTTTGATTTAGTGGGTCTCTGATGAGGTCCACACACAGCTCTGTCTTTGACAAGCTTCATGGGTGATTCTGATGCTTATAACATTTGCAAGTCCCCTGAGGCATAATATGAATAACTTGAGTAAAGAGATCTGCTTGTCTCTAAATCATCCATCATGGTCAGAAGCAGGAGAGGGGGTGGGAGGGGGCAGGTAGTAGGGCCATAATGACTAGGCATTAATTCACTGATTGTGCCAGCTTTTGATTCCATTTATGAATCAAAAACAGGAACCATTTATGGGCTACACTATTCTATTTAAAAACAGATCTAGGAGTTTTTAGATGTTCTATCAGAACTTTATTAAGATACCACATCAGGAATCATATTAAGTAGAAATGGATTTCAGCTCTGTCAGTTTTATATTTCAGAGAGCACAAAACTAGGTCTGGCCCATAACCCCCCCCTCCCCCTTTTCGAATCTGCACCTGAGCAGTTTCATATGACTTTTACATGACCAAGATAATGGCCTCCTGATAGACCGCAAAGAAAACAAACATCCTGTTTACGGCAACACACGGCTCCTTTCATACTCAGGAGTGACCTCAAGAAGCAGCTGAGCATGCTGACCCGTGTTGTCTAAACATTAATTACGCCCATAGCAGCATTGTTGTTCTTGAATCTTGGCAAATGCACTCTGACAACCAGATGGAGAACTCCAAGCAGTGGTATCCCATGGATGAGTTCTTTGTACTCTCTGGGGGCTGGTGCTGCAGCTAACCCATCCTGGTGCTCACTGTGCTCAAAGTGAAGCACGCTGTAGGAGAGAAAAATAGCACAGGGCTTGCCTTTTGGACCCCCAGAGACTCAGATTCTAATCCCAGCTCTGCTCCTCTTTTACCGGGAAAGTTGTTCTAATTGTCTGGTCTTTGAAATAGGGTGACATTTTGAGAATTCAATTTGATGATCCACAGAACGAAGAGTAATGCTTTAGAATATTAGCCTTGTATTGATAATAGCAATAATGTAGGACCATTGGTGGAAATATTCCTTTGGGCTTTGTGCTGTCTCTCCCTTACCCTAACTCCAATTGCTTGTCTGGGGTTCTTGTTACTAACTCCTTTTACACGTGCTAATGTTCAAGATGCTGGTCAACAGGTTGCTTCCTGGCTAGAGCTCCTTGGAGGACTTGTATAAGAGAGAAGATAACGGGCTGGAGAGATGGCTCAGAGGGTAAGAGCACTGACTGTTCTTCCAGAGGTCCTGAGTTCAATTCCCAGCAACCACATGGTGGCTCACAACCATCTGTAATGAGATCTGGTGCCCTCTTCTGGCCTGCAGGGATACATGCAGGCAGAACACTGTAAACATAATAAATAAACAACATAATATTTTTCTTTAAAAAAAAAGAGAAGATAACAAAAGAGAAGATTCCTTCAAGCAATGGTCAAACGGCCAATTGTCTATGGAAACCACAAGAAGGAGGGCTAGAGGCCAAAGGGAGATGAGAGATGAATGTCTCTAGCAATTGGTATTGACATCTGGGTGCAGACCTCAAGTCCCTCAGCTGAGAAAGGAACAATGAATTCACTCTCTGCTAGTCATTACACGGTGCTGGACGAGGAGGGGAGTGGAGAATGTGAGGAGTAGGAACCCCCTGTCCTGTTTTTACAGACATTTCAGACACTTTGACTGCAGAATGAAGCAATAAGGACTGAGTTTGAATTTCTCATCTACCATACAATATGGAATCTTAGAAGAATATGGTTTTTTTGGTTGTGAGCCTAGCCTTTAATGGCTGAGCCATCTCTCCAGCCCAGAATATGTTTTTTTAAAGAACTATTTTCACTGTTGTTTATATTTTCATGTTACAAGGGGGAGCAAATCTGGAGCCTTCTGTATACTAGACAAGTGGTCTATCATAGACCTATACCCTCAGCTGTATAGGAATACATAATTTTAATTAATAAAAATACAACAAAGCATAAACCCAAGTTTGTGAAGTAATATTTACATCTACTGTACTCAAAGTTACCATATAGTAGTAATAGTATCATGTTTATTATTTCATTTTGTTCCCTTTGTTTGAGGTAGAGATAGGTGTTTGGTGAGACTTTCCCCTTAAAAAATGTTTAGGCTTAGAGCTGGAGAGATGGCTCTGTGGTTAAGAGCACTAGCTGCTCTTCCAGAAGACCCAGGTTCAATTCCCAGCACCCACATGGAAGTTCACAATTGTCTGTAACTCCAGCTCCAGGGGATTTGACACCCTTACAGATATACATGCAAGCAAAACTCCAATGCACATAAAATAAAAATAAGTAAAAGAAAAAAATGTTTAGGCTTTAAAAAAATCTTCTCTGTTGCAAATTTTTAGTTTATTAAGCTGCACCTTAATATTAAAATGGATAAAACAGTACTTTGTAAGTGGCTGTTCTCAGTTCATTAAAATGCTGCCAACATGGTATGATTGTACAGGAAAATATTCAAATAATTACTGGTTGTATGCTTAAAAATCATACATGCAAGTATTGTAATCATAATGGAAATATGGAAGTGTCTGTTACTAAAGTTGAAAAGTAATCCACAGTACTTCGAGTTTCTGATCCTTCAATGAATTCTTTCTGGAGGCCAGTGAAATGGCTCAGCAGGTAAAAGCATTTGCAGCCAAGCCTGACAAGCTGAGTTTGATTCCTGAGACCTATATGTTAGAAGGAGAGAACCATCTCCTACAAGTGATCCTCTGACCTCCACACATGTGCCATGGCACACACATGCCTACACACACACACACACACACACACACACACACACACTAAATAAATAAATAAATAAATAAATAAATAAATAAATAAATAAATAAATAAATAAATTCTGCTGAACACCAAAGACTTCCACCAAGAACCTGTCCATGTACTTGGACAAACAACAGTGGCTTTGTGAATGAAACCTTAGTTTAGCATCACTCAGAGGACTTCCTACACTAAATCTACCTGTAGATGTAATTAGTATGACACACCCTTTTAGTTCACCACATGCATTTTTATGTGTTTACACATAAGCTCGAGAGTCACCCATTCAACCAACAAGACAGAATAGCTTTTCTTTAAATGTGTCCTAACTTTCATTAGGCTAGAGCTGTCTGCTATTAAATTAAGGTTTGTGACACTCGGAAAAGATAATCTAAGACAAAGGTCTCCTTGTACTGGGTACACATAGCCTCAAGGGAATGCAGAGGTGGCTGGGTACTTGAGAACAGGGAGCTTTAAAGGAACCAATGTCCAGAACCTCAACTTCTAGCAGTAAAATTTCTTAAAATTAATATGCCAGAGGAAGTCTTTATATCTGAAACTGCCCTCATCACAGTTTCAGAAAGGAGCACCATGCAAACCTCACTATGGAGCACTGTAAGGGTGAGGTAACACTTTAAGCACAAACTTTAAAGATCATGTAGCGCACCAGGGACCTATAGAGCAGTGTTCTCAACCTTTCTAATGCTGCGACCCTTTTAGACAGCTCCTCATGCTGTACTGACCTCCAGCCATAACATTATGTTCGTTGCTACTTCATAACTAATTTTGCTCCTCTTATGGATTGCAATGTAAATATCTGATAGGCAGGCTATCTGATATGCGATCCCTGTGAAAGGGTCCTTCGACTCTCAAAGGGGTTGCAACCCACAGGTTGAGAACCACTGCTCTAGTGCCTCCTTGTCTTCCCCTCCCCATACACACACTTCTGTTACAGGTGAAAGCTGGTGTTAGGAACCCAGCAGAGTAGAATGGAGAATGATGCAAATTTTGGCCTAACAATTTTGCTTCTGCTTCTCTCGTGTATTATCAAAGAACACATGGATCTTGAGGGCCAAGGTCCAGGAATTCAAAGCAAAAGGAGCACTGGAAAGAAATATTGAATGTGAAAAATAGCTCTTTCATGTAGTTAAGGGTAAGCATTTTTCTAGCTATTCTCAACACTCATATTGAATCCTAAAAATGGCTTTTCTCTTGTAGTTAAGAGTAAGCATTTTTTCCAGCTATTCACTTCAAAATCACTTTAATAAGGCAAAGCTGTATAGGCTGCTACTGCTACATCTCAAAAATGTATCTGGAATATTTTCCAGAATTATAAAATTTTTAAGATACACTGGAATAAAGGCCTGGGTAAAACATTTACATTATTTTTATATGCATTACATTATATTTTACATGCATTATTTTAAAGGAAGATAAAAGCTACTGTATAATTTCTCATCATAAAATATTTCATTTACAGACCTTATCTAATTTCACCTTCTAAAAAGTTTGTTTTCTACCTCTTCATGATAAAATTTAAAGTTACCTATAATTTATTTTTAGTAATATGCCTCTTTATCTCTTTAAATACATAGGAAACTTTTGATCATGGTACCTAATAAAGATAATTGAGTTATTTCTGATATTTACATTTGATTTTATGGAGTTATTTCCGAAAGCCAAACATTACAATCACACACACACACACACACACACACACACACACACACACACACACACACGAGTATTCAAAGAATGAATAACATGCCTTTTATTTTGTTTTATTTATTTATTTATTTATTTGAGATAAGGTTTCTCTGTGAATCTCTGGTTGTCCTAGAACTCATTCTGTAGACCAACTTGGCCTCAGATTCAGAGATCCACCTGCCTCTGTCTCCAGAGTGCTGGGATTAAAGGTGTGTGCACCACACCTACCTCAGAATAACATGCCTTTAAAACACATATTTCTTGCTGGGTGGTAGTGGTGCACATCTTTAATCCCAGCACTTGGGAAGTAGAGGCAGGTGGATCTCTGAGTTCGAGGTCAGCCTGGTCTACAGAGTGAGTTCCAGGACAGCCAGGGCTACACAGAGAAAACCTGTCTCAAAAAAACAAAACCAAAAAAATTTTTTCTCATGTGAGACTCTGCCTCAAAAGGGCGGGGGGGGGGGGGGGGGGGGCAGGATGGAAGACCAAGTACCGCTCTTGTAGAGGACCTGAGCTTCGTTCCCAGCACCCTCATCAGGTGGCTTACATCCTGGCTTACAACCACCTGCAACTTCAGCTCTAGTTACATGCAACACCTTTGGCTTCCACAGGTGCCTACACTCATATGCGCAGAACGCACCCTCCACACATACATGTACACATTATTAAAAATAGGAAAATAATTCTTAAAAAAGAAAATCCTTATTTCTCTTCTTATAAATACCCTCTAATCTTATCTGTGAATTGTATCACATTGTAACAAATTAAGGATGCTGGCTCATTGTCTTGTTTATGATATTTGTTGCATCTTTATTATTTTAATCTTGAATGATTCTATTTTATATAGTATGTTTTATGATCATTTCTCAGTATTTTTCATAAAGTTTCCTGGAATGTATTGATATAGTTGATAAAAGCCATTATGCTGGTTTCCAGGTTTTAGTAAATCTGACAATAAGGATTCTGTTGTGGGATATTTGTGTACTCTGTGAATATATTGCTGTGATTGGTTTAATAAAGAGCAGAATGGCCAATAGCTAGGCAGGAAGAGGTTAGGCAGGACTTGTGGGGACAGAGAGGACTCTGGGAAGAAAACAGGCAGAAAGACACCAATGAGGCACTAAAGAAGTCAGGTATATATACAGATCAAAGATAACCAAGCCACAAGGCAAAATGTAGATTACAAAATATGGGTTAATTAAATTTAAGCGCTAGTTGAGGGAAAGCCTAAGCTAAGGCCAAGCTTTCAGAATTAATTATAAATCTCTGTGTCATTTGTGAGCTGGCAGCCCAAAGAAAAATCCATCTACAGGACTCATTTTGCCAATTAGATTAGAAGGTATATTCTGCAAATTCAGTAGGCTAAAATCCTAGCCCTAACACTTTGTTTAAAAAAAAAGTTTTAAAAGTAAATGCCAAAAACATTTTTTTTCAGAAATTGTTGGATTGGCAATGGTATAACGCAATTACCAATACTTCCATTTCCCCTCTCATTTTGCATGTATCTGCTTGAATAAGTTGCTTTCAAGAAGCAAGGGTGATAATTAAGAGCCATTTGATAAGTCTTGATAAAACCTTTTGTTATAATTTCCCAGAAAGGGAAAGAACAAATGACTCTAAAAAGCTTGTAAGAAATATCTTTGCAGGTCAGACCATTTTCAATCCATTCTTTGCAAGAGATCTTATCAAACTGCTACCTGACAAACAAATAAGATGGCTTTAGCGATGCTAATAATACATTGTTTTTGTGAGTTAGGGCAAATAGTTCAGAAAGAATTCAAGGAATTGAGTGGTATCACTTTAACTAACTCCTTCCATTCCCATCTATACATTTGTATGATCAAATATTTCAGTACTTACTACAGCAATGGAAACATAAACAAAATTATTGTTATACTTTGCCTCAATCTAGCAATAAGTTATATTCACTAACAGGTACATCCATAAATAAGAATATCCTTTTCATTTTATTAAGAGAGAAAGTGCTGATCAAATTTACCTTTGTTTAATAATGACTTATCAAAAAGCATGTCGTGGTGCTTGGCTGCGTTCTGATTTACACACATATTTCTCTTTTAGAGATTATGACAGAGGCAACTAAAAGATTTATAAACACTGAAGTGTCACACTAGGAAAATTATAGGCAAGAACAAATTTGAGGAGAAAAGGGGAAATTTATAAAGTATTCAAAAAATTAAAAGTTTTTTTTTTGTATTCTGTAAATGTATAATGGCACTTTTCAAAGTTTTTAGATGCCACTGGAGGCATTTAAGTGGTTGAGAAACAATTTTATCTAACTAAATTAATTAATTTAATTATTTTTTGATAGGCAGGGTTTATTGAGTAGCTCAAACTGGCCTGGAACTTGCTACATAGCCCAGGCTAGCCTCAAACTTATGATTCTCGCACCTTAACCTCACCAGTTCTTGGATTACAGTTATGTACCAGCATATCGGGGTATAATTTTGGTTTAGAATTTCAGTGTTATACTTTTGGCTCCTGGTGTGGCAGAGTTAGAGTTTAAATGTTACCACACCATTATAAAAAGTAAAAGGAAGAGATAACTGAAAAACCAACAAGCTTTCATAGATTTCTCAGAGAATAAAGGCAGAGGGCAAACTGCTACCCAAGGGAGGAAGAGAAAGGAAGAAGGGGAGAGACAGAAAGAGAAGAGAGGGAAAGGAAGAGAGAGAAAGGAAGAGGGAGGGAGAGAGAGGGGGAAAGAATATGAATATATAGAATATATATCATGACTTACTAGACCAGAAATCCACAAGGAGAAACCTCTGAAGGCACCAGAGGCAGCAAAATGTAAAGTGACGACTTGCCAATGCTCACGTGGACCCACACGAGAGTTTAAAATTCTAGGTCACATAGCTGATTGTGACCCACCCATACCAAACCACCTCTGAGCTGAGATCACCTAAACGACTGGAGCCCACATGCTGCAGAGGTCTTCCCAGGGCTCCAGTAGCCCAGGAGACTCCAGGTGGCAGTACTCGCCCTGGAGACAGGACAAAGGGAAGTGAACACGAAATCGGTTCTCCTTTGGCTCCCTTCATATGACTTGCCTAGTAGCCATTGCTTTTACCATCTTGTCATTCTCAAAGAACTCCATGCAATAGTCACACGGTTAGCACCCTTAGCCAAATCTGCAAGTTTTCCCTCTGAAATATTTCCAGAAAGTACTATTTTTTAATATATGCATGAGGTAACATGATATTAGATATTAGAATGTCCTGGATTTTTTTCCTTCTTGGAGATCTCAAGGTTTGATTCCAGTAGATGAATATGGAACTAATCCCAATGAATGGATGTGCTGCTTCCAGAGCTACAGAAGTGATGTGCAGATCTCCACAGTCAAGTACTACATTGTTACCAAAATTGGAATAGGTAAGCCTTCTGAAGGATGAAATGTCAGTCTACATCAAACCATGTTTCTCTTTCTATACTCTGAGGAAGTAAGTCGGCTCCTTCATTGTGAACACAGATGGCCTGGATGTATAAATCTCCATTTCTTTATCAACACACTGTACTCAGGGTGTGCAAACAGTTAGGCCTATCTTATCAGCATGACACTGCCCTAAGTGCTTCAGGTCACACACAATTAAGTAGATAATGACCTTGTGCTCCACCGATCATCCTAAACCCCTTTAGTTCTCTGAGATTTGAAATCAGAGTAATATTGCTTTTTCCTTGATCATCTAGAAAATTTTAGAAACATAAATTGGATCATGTCAAAAGTAGCAGGAGAAAAGCATTTATGGAAAATATGAAGTGGCTAATCTCTCTCTCACTCTCTCTCTTTCTCTGGTACAATGGTGTACAATTTGTGTACATCTCATGATGTAATTTTTCCTGTGCTTTTAAATGTCACTTTAAATTTCAGGTAGTGAACAAGTGAGGTGGTATGGGCTGAACTGGAAACATTAACAATGTCAGGTTTTATTGATGGACATGTGAAAGGGATATTTTTCAGGAAGCATATTATAAGGGAGTTTCTGGACAAAGAAAATGCACTTCTTACCTCCTACCAACAAGTAGCTGTTGGGAAACAATGTTTTTGCTTGCATAAGTGCCCTTGCGTGACCTGAGTGGAAGAGGTCAAATATTCCATCTGCATACACTCTAACAGGCCTGTCAACTGTGGAAGAAAGAGACACAGTTAACACAAGTGCAGAATAAGGGAGCCCTCCCATCAGCACAGTGCCGTAAGTTTACCTACAGAAGACACAACATCCGCACATTGTCAATTTAACAGTAGTGCAGCAAATTGACTTTTTAAAAAATAGACTCTTCTAAAGGTGTCAAAATACAACAACAAAAAATCAAGAACCCAATTCACAGTGTTACCTAACAAGGAAGACACAGAGCACTGAGCGTTCTCTTCACCCCAGATAAAATCTAGATGTCTGAACCAGTGGAGTCTACCTGTTACTGGGAAAAGTGAGGCTCCCTTTTAGAGTTCTTCACCTTGTTAATTAAAGATTTTAGAAATGGACTCAGAAGGAGACCTGAGGACAATGTAGGATTTAGGGGGAAATCCTGGCAACCACCAGGAAGACAGATGAAGAAATAGTCCTACCTTTTAAGTGAATAGAAACAGATGATTATTAAGAAAGGAAAAACCACCCTCCAGAATGGAAGTAAGGGGCTAGAGAGATGGCTCAGAGGTTAAGAGCACTGGCTGCTCTTCCAGAGGTCCTGAGTTTAAGTCCCAGCAACCACATAGTGGCTCACAACCATTTGTAGTGAGATCTGATACCCTCTTCTAGTGTGCAGGCAGAACACGTATACATAATAAATAAATAAAATCTTTTAAAAGAGAATGGAAGCGAGCTGAATATAGACCCCAAAGCATCCAGCATGCAGCATATTTGGGGTGGGGGTTCCCTCCCATTTGAATCTGAGGCTTTGTTTTATATAGGCTCTGTTCCTTGGACGGAGGCAATGGCAGGGTAAGAAAAGGCTTCTAATGTTCCTCTGTAAACTTTTTTCATGTTATTTTTTTTTAGATGGGATCTTTCTATGTAGCCTTGGTTGGCTTAGAACTCACTATGTAGACCAGACTGGCCTTGAACTCACAGAGACATGCCTGTCTTTGCCTCCTGAGTGCTGAGATAAAGGCGTGCGCCACCACATGCAGCCACGTTTATTTGCATATGGCTTTTAAAATTCCTATTCTTTATCACATACTTGGTGAGAACATCAAGACCTCATGAATGGAAGAGCTTGAAGAAAGACCTGAGTCCTGTTCTCAAACACAGTGATGCTTTGGTGTCTACTCAGTGCTCAGATTATTGCTCATCTTTCTTTCCAATTCCAAAGTTCATTGGTGGCCAAAGTGAGCTGTAATGGGCATGTTTTCACCCCAGAAATAGGCAAATGCTACAAAGCAAGTCTCATTTCACCTTGGAAGGCAAAATGTTTCCCAGAATACTATTGTACAAGGTCCCCCTATGGTATAAAAGAGAGGAGGCATGTGGCCCAAAAGAGAAGGCAGTCAATGTATCAATTTTGTATATGGGGTTGGTGCTCTGGGTTAGAAACAACCAATCAGTACTCTAGTCCTTTCTAGTCCTATAGGATGCTATTGCAGAGCCAGACCAGAGACCCATTTCCTTCTAATCAGAAGGGAATGCTGAGTGGTTGGATTTCACTAATGCAGTATATAAAGTGGGCACAAAATGGAGGAAGAAGGTTGTTGTTCGTATCTCCATCCTGATAGCCGAGGAGGAGGAGGAGGCAGAGGCAGAGGAGGAGGAGGAAGAGGGAGTACATACATGCATGCCACAACATGTATGTGGAAGTCAGAAGACAACTTCAGAAATCAGTTCACTCCTATTGAGTTTTAGGGCTCAGAGTTGGTCATCATGACAGTGCAGCAAATATTTTTACTCACTGAATCATCTCAACAGCTTGCTGATCTTCTGTATAAACCTAAGAATCCTACTGACTTTGAAAATATATGCATGTATTATATTAATGGGATAAAATGAAATATTTAGGGGATGGAGTATGGCCTCGTGGTAGAGTGCCTGCTTAGCATACACAAAGGCCTGAGTTCAAACTTCAGCACCACACACTGAAAAACGGGGAGTTGGAAACAAAGGAAATCACTGCAAACTTCTATTAAATGATTTAGGATTTAGAGTTAAAATTGTGATTAGTTATTGATGCAACTCATCCTCATTAATTTAAAACATAAAGACATATTACATTAATAGATTCAGATGGTACAATATTGCTAATAAATTAAATTTCTCCAATAAAAAATACGGAGATTTTTATGTCAAATTGAGAACTGCAACTATTTTCAATTATATACTATTTTGAACAGACAGAATTGCTTTCACAGGCTTATACTGTATTCTAAATAAGTCGCAGTAAACAGAAAATGCTCTGAAATAACAAACTGTCTAATGAGGGATCTTGGATTTCAATGCTCTTATTCAATTGCAATTCAATTGAGGAAATTTTGTTTTAAGATATAAATCCCACAAGAAAGCAGATGGCATTTTTGTGGAAGTTTTTGTTAATGATTCAGAGGTGATCAGGATAAATGAATTCAGGAAGCAGAGAGGAAGAAAAGTGAAGAAAGAAGACATAATTACTGGGGAAAGGGCCATTTAGTAAATTTGAAGACTATCTGCAGAGTCGATTTTGCAGTAAGATCACTTTTGAAAATTGTGACGTGTCAGCACTTTCCAGACTGGGAAACTCCTGCAGAGCCTAAAGCAAAGAGAGGAACCTGGTTTCCTGGTCTCTTCAAAGGGAGGTGATGGGGAAAGGAAAGAGGGGGCAGAGAGGGGGGAAGGCGGGTGGAAAGGAGAGAGAGGAGAGAGACTGTGGGTTGACAGAAGTTGAACACACAGAGCAAATCATTCCAATGAAAGTATTGTTTAGTGGCTGTATTCACACACCTTCCAGCTCGGCTCTGGGCCTGTGCGTGTTTTCACTTAGCCCCAAGGTTAGCTGAGGACAGCACTTCACAGGGAAGGCCCTTGTGCTGGATAAAGGAGGGGTTTGAGGAGAAAGGGCTTTGAAGTCCTAGGTCTACTCAGTTCTGACAGCAGTTCTCTAGTCTTCTGGGATTTTTCAAAAATTAAATGAGATCGGGACAGGACAGCCTATCAAGTAGACGCCCCGTAACTTCTACAGGAACTTACGGTCCCTTTCTGCTCAGATCTGAAGCTTATCCTTTAACTTTAGGTTGATTGTGTTTTCCACATAACCACCTTGTTTTCATTTGGATCTTCATCTCGCCCTGCCTGCCCCCCAACTCCCGGTGGCCCCCATAGCTCATGTATGGAAGGTTTGGATCCCAGGTGACAGTTCTGTTGGGAGATGGCGGAAACAAGGAGGTGAGGCCTAACTAACTCTTTCCTCCTCCTAACTCTCCTCGGGTATTTTATCAGAATGATAGAAAGATTACTAATACACACCCAAATTTTCATTTAAAAATCTCTTGACTTGGGCTGGAGAGATGGCTCAGCCATTAAAGGCTAGGCTCACAACCAAAAATGTAAAAATCTCTTGACTTTATTGTTGGGCCAGTATTTCTCAATATGTGGTCTCTAACCACCAACTTAAAGATTATCCAGGCTGTTTGTTAAAAATTCAGATGGCTGGGGTTGGGGATTTAGCTCAGTGGTAGAGCGCTTGCCTAGCAAGTGCAAGGCCCTGGGTTCGGGCCTCAGCTCTGAAAAAAAAAAAAGACAAAATAACAAAAAATTCAGATGGCCATCCCCATTCCTGGTCTGAGGGCAAAGGAATGGGGGAGACTAGGGAAGCCCTTTCTTTAATACTTATTTTTATTGTATTTATTTTATTTAATACTTATTTTTATTGTAGTTTATGCGTGTGTGTACCTGCTTTCTGTATATGTACCATGTGCATGCAAGTGCCCATGGAGGTCAGAAGAGGGCATCAGATCCCCTGGAACTGGAGTTACAGACAGCTGTGAGCTGCCATGTGGGTGCTGGCAACTGAACCTGGATCCTCTGGAAGAGCAGTAAGTGCTCTTAACTGCTGAGCCATCTCTCCAGCCCCTCCATGTGATTCTTTACACACTTAAGTATAAAATTAGATCAGTGACCTCAACACTTTTGAGGGGTGTCCTTAATGAGGAAGCAGAGTATCATGGTTCAGAGGGCCAAGCTCTACGGCATTCTGGAGCTGAGACCCCAGCTCTGCATCTCAACAGGTGTTCCCAGAATAGCATTATTCCCTGGGAGGTTGTCAGAGTTGCAGCTTCTTGGGTCCCATCCCCCGTGAACAGAATCAGATACTCCAGTGGGGAGTTCCAGCCATCTGTCTGTCCACAAGTCCTCCTGGTGATTCTGATGCAGGCTCCGGTGTAAGAAGCCCTGCCACTCCCCAGCTGAAAGACCTTATGCAGTTTGCAAACTCCCTGAGCCTTTGTTTCCTTATGTGTGGAATACTGAAAATACTGACCACGTTGAGTTGTGAAGGAAAATGGCAGGAGACACATAAAGACCTTAGTACCTTGTACATTTAATGAATGCCTATTA
This sequence comes from Peromyscus maniculatus bairdii, assembly GCF_049852395.1. Lineage (NCBI taxonomy): Eukaryota > Metazoa > Chordata > Mammalia > Rodentia > Cricetidae > Peromyscus > Peromyscus maniculatus. The sequence continues at coordinate 91,866,833 of NC_134875.1, forward strand.
CTATTAGCTAATACACTGCCCCTTGCCCCATGGATTCCTTTAAGTCTGCGTTGGCTGGGTTTTTCAACGGCAGTAGGAGCTTACTCTGTTATGCCATCATATGTCTCAAAGCTTAACCCACTCAACTAGTCCTATTTTTCGCTCCATCCTAACCAATTGGAATGATCTCCATTTACTCTGACACAACTCTCTCACTGTGCTTTCCTGCACTGTTCCTATTCTGCCCTCGCACAATAACTTGCTGTTTTCTATATACATGGTCCAAAACGGTTCCCAAAAGAACCAGCTAGGTTCTGCTCCCTCCCTGAAATCTTGCCCGACCTCTCCAGGCCACATGAATGTGCCATTCTCTGAACTTGTCATCCGTGCTGTACAGCCATACATGTGCCTGTGGCTTTCCTTCATGTCTAATTGTCTTGTCTCTTTACCTAGCATGAGAGCCCTTGGCAAGCGGAAATGGTACTTTAAATTCCTTTTACATCTTTCCCCCATTGGTCTTCTGATATTGACCAAAGGAATGAATGGAGCAATATACTTCTGTAACAGAATGGTCTTTTTTTTTTAGGGCTCACTTAAAACATAAAAATGAAGACATTTCAGAATAGTTACAAGTATAGTGGCTTCATTCTTCAACACCTTGAAAAATGGTACTTTTAACAGAATCTACCTCTCACAAAAAAAAAAAAAACCACACACATGGAGCAAGACATTGTCCCTGTTTTGCAAGTGAGAAGATGGATTCAGATCTTTTTCATGACTTGCCAGTGTCTGTAGAACTAATAAATGACGTTTTTTGCCTTGGCTACTTTGATTTGTATAAATTATTGCATTTTGCTTTTTTTTTTTTTTAAACAAGGTTTTACCCTGCACCCCGGGGTTTTCTGGAATACTCACTACAAAACCCATGCTGGCCTCAAACTCAAAGCAGTCCTCCTGCTTCAGTCTCCTTGGTACTGAGATTATAGTCGTAAGCTACCACACCCCACTAGTTCTCGACATCAATGTCCCCATTCTTGCACTGTGCTCTAATCACAAAATTCCACTCTGAAAGTGAGCACTGCTCACATAATGCTTTGTGATACTTCAAGTGTCAAGACAAAGCCCGTTTGAAAAATGAGAACAGCAGCCTCACCTGGTGTTCCTAAGCGGGCCTGGGCAATGGTTAGTTTTTCGTGAGGTGCTTGGCACTGGCAGCTGGATTCATCTGCAAATGGGGCAGGTGCAGTCAGGGTCTAGATGGGGAAAAAAAGAGGAGAATGAATACATTCTGATAAACATTTCTTTAGCACCATCAACCTCCCTTGCAGTTTCTTGTTTGGTAGATAGGTAAGACTAAGAATAATACAGCAGGCCATGATGGCTCACACCTGTAGTCCCAGTGTTCCACTCAAGAGGCCAAGACAGGGGGATCACAGTGAATTCCAGGCCAACGTGAGCTATGGAGTGAGTTCCTCAGTGTTCCTCGGGCTTCAAAGAATGAGACCCAAGGGGTCGGGGGAAGAAGTAGAATATATCTGATGGGCCTGCCAGAGCAACACTGTACTCCTAGCAATAAAGCACAGTCACAGTCTCTTCCCTGTCCTCCTTCATTGATGCATCAGGAATATTAAGAGCAAGTCAGGTATGGTGGCTCACACACGTAATCGTAACACTCAGGAGGCAGAGGCAGGAGGATGGAGAGTCCAAGGCCAACCTAAGCTATATAGTAAGACCCTGTCTTAAAAAGCTAAGAACAAATAAAATTCAAAAAGAAGATATAATAGAGCTGTACAGTGCCTACCATATGCAAGATGCTAGATGAGATGCTTGGAGCGATCATCTCTTTCTGGTCTCCCAACACACTAGCTGCACACATATTCCTATCCTTCCATAGGATACCACCATCCTGTGCCTATTTCACAGAAAAGGCAACCGAGGCTTAGTAAGATTAAGAAATATGCTAAGTCATGCCCTTGGAAAATCATAATGCCCGGCTTTGAGCATATTCCAACCAACAAGGGCAGTCTTCAGCTATTTAGACTCACCCACACCCGGGACACTCGGCTGAAAGGAACCTCATATTCGGAAGCGTGGCACGACATCTCCTGTAACACACACACACACACACACACACACACACACACACACACACACACACACACACACCAGCCTGGCCAATTACAAATGCTGACGTCTCTTCAATGCAAAGGCCAAGGCTGATATCTGCACCCGGAGAGAGCCTAAAAGCACAGCAATTCTGGCGGGCTGCAGATAGCTGCTCCTGTGGTAGCTTCCCCAGCACCAATGGCTAGAGGCCCCGCCCCAGGCAGCCTGGGCTGACGCTCTGGGAAATGCTGTGAAAAAGATGTAGTCACTTGGAAGCCTGCCCAGGAAGTGGCCCTGCATTTTTTAGTCAGCCTCTTAAAATGAAAACCTCACTCTCTCCAGACAGAGGAAGACAAAGCGGGTGGTGTTTTTGTAAACAGGGCAATCCAGAGCTGTCCGTTTGCAGTCTCTGAGCTATGTCATTACCATTGCCACAGTCACCACTACATCATCCTCAGTTATATTTTTTTCAAAGCTGAGGTTCACTAGTCACTGTAAACATTACTCATAATGCTGCATGAATTGCTTATTAGAGATGGAGACAGGTTCTATTCCTTAACGTGGGAAGATTTGACTGAGGAAGGATCTGGGCATTTGAACAGGGGATGTGATTTCTTTCTACCATTCATTATTCATATTTCTTCAATCCCTCATTTATTCATATATATATATATATATATATATATATATATATATATATATATATCAGGTGCTATACTAAAATCTCAGGCTGGATGTGGAGATAAGACTAGCCCAGTCCCTGTTTTTTTTTTTTTTTTAATTTTCTTGTTTAAGATGGGGGCTTGTTATATAGCCCAAGCCGACCTTGAATTCAGAATCCTCGTGCCTCATTTTCCCAAGTGCGGGGCTAGAAGGCAGGCATGTACCATCATGCCTGGAAGTTAGTCCCTGCTCTTGATGAGACCATGTTCTCCAAGACACCATGTTCTCTACACTGGCAAGAACAGAACACTGCCCCGGCCCTACCCTGTAGCCCCATTCAATACCTTCCACTCCGAAGTAGGAATCCTGGGGCAATTTTGTTTGGAGATCTAGTTAGCTGCCTGAGAGTTTTGTAACTCCCACCCTGTCCTTCTGGACTCTGGAAGCAAACCGAGACTTGGGGAAAAGAATTGGGAAATACGACTCCATTTTTTTTCTCAGATACATTGAAGTGACTTTGTGGGCTCTAAAGGACCAGAGAAACATGTGTAATGTGGCAAAGGAGTTCCATCTGTGTTGGTAAGACTAGTGTTCAAATATCCTTTGTAGCACTTACTGAGTGCACATTTTAATTAGGCTCTTCTGGTTAAAAAACACTCACTAAAGTTAGCTCAAGGGATGGGGGATTTATTTTCAGGCACAGAAAGTGGAAAGAGGAAATGGGCAGAGTGTAGCCTCAGCATGCCAAGAATTCTGCACCAAGCTGGCTCTCACAGCATGTACTTCTTTCTGCTGCATTTCCATCCTCCTGCATCCTTCTCCCATCCCCCTGCATCCTTCTCCCATCCCCCTGCATCCTTCTCCCATAGTCAAGTCTCTGCTTGCTTTCCATTCCCTAGAACTTCAGCTTATATATGGCTTTCTCAGTCTCCCTTCACAAGCTGCCCCTAAGGCTGTTTTATTTGCTTGTTTGTATCGAGACAAGGTCTTTCCAGGTAGCCCAGGCTGACTTTGAATTCACAATCTTCCTCAGTGGTAGAGTGGTAGGTGGCCTAATACACACAAGGCCCTGGGTACTATCCCCAGTACCATTAAAAAATGTCATAAAGTAGAATCTGTCTGGCTAAGCTCACATTTTCAAATCAGGACACAACCAGAATGGGTTGGTGTTGTGGAAGGTGTACTTTGGGTCCAACAGTTGTGGCAAGGAAAGTCATGGGTGACCCAACATTGCCCCTTTAGCAGGAACTAGCTATACATGTCATGAGAAAGTTATGTGACTTTGTGTGTTCCTAAAAGCAAATTCTTTTTCTGAATTCAGCCTCATCTGTGAAAGGGGTAACTATCTTGCATGACTGTTGTGAGAAGCAGAGATCATATGTACACTCTACGTAGTACCCAATGCATTGTACCTACAGTTGCTATCCTTACTCATTAGATCACACATAGCACTACATATTTTTATACAATGATAGATAATGTAGTTCTCCATATAAACAAGAGAAATGACTTATGAGTGCATTTTGACAACACAACCCAAATTAGGAATGTGGTTGCAAATGAGAGGGTCTTTATGTGTGTGTGCGTGTGCTCATGCACATGTCTGTATGTGAATAAGCCACATGTGAATAAGCCTACAGAAGCCAGAAGAGGGCAGCCAATCCCCTGCACTGGAGTTACAGGCAGTTGTGAGCCACCTGACAAGGGTACTGCAAACCAAACCCAGGTCTCCTGGGAGAGCAGCAAGTGCTCTTAACTGCTGGGCCATCTCTCCAGACCCAAATGGGAATACCTTCTATTAATGATTCATTACCTGTTTCAGTTTTATTGTTCTTATTGTGGTGATTTTTAAAGATAGAGTCTTACTGTAATGCTAGCCCAGGCTAACCTGGAACTCATAAACCTTTTACTTCCATCTTCAAATGTTTGGATTATATGTGTGTGCCACCATACACAGCCATTTCATTTATGTGTGTATACGAACAGTGAATCTCTAGCAAATCATCTGAAATAAATGACTTTAGAAATATTTTATGTACTAGTCACAAAATTTATTAGACAAAGTATCATTTCATAAGGAAAGTGTATTAAGAGGGTGTGGCATTTAAAACAGAAAAAATTTTAAACAACATTTACTGAAAGATGAAGATAGAGTTTATGTGTACTGTGCATTTTGCTGTTGATTCTCATAACCTGGAAATAAGGAAATGGGAGAACTGAGGAGATGGAAGACAGACAGAATCCCTAAGTGCATGAGTGTGCTTGTGTATACAGCATGCACACAGGTGAGCACATGTAACAGCAGTTGTCAAGGAAAGTGGTTATTTTCTGTAATATACAAGACAACTATGCTTGGGATGGGGACAATGTAAAAATAAACAAGTGGCAGCCCTGCTTTCCAGAAGATATACTGCTGGGGGTGTCTTTCTGTATGCTGTAAATGTGTTGCTCTGATTGATTGATAAATAAAAAGCTGATTGGCCAGTAGCCAGGCAGGAAGTATAGTAAAGGCAGGCTAAGCAGAGAGGTGAATGCTGGGAAGTGGAAGGCTGAGTCAGGAGACGCTGCCATCCACCGCTGTCATGAGAAGCATGATGTAAAAGTACCGGTAAGCCACAAGCCACGTGGCAACTTGTAGATTAATAGAAATGGGTTAATTTAAGATATAAGAACAGATAGCAAGAAGCCTGCCACAGCCATGCAGTTTATAAGTAATGTAAGTCTCTGTGTGTTTACTGGGGTCAGAGAGGCTGCAGGCCCGAGCGGGACTGGAGAAAACTCCAACTACGATATCCTTTCAAAAGTGATGCAGATTAATCTTTGGGTTGAGAATTAAACACTATATTGGGACAATGAGATGGCTCAGTGGGTAAAGGTACTTTTCATGCAAGCCTGGCACCCTGAGTTCAATTCCCAGAACCCATGTAAAAGTAGATGGAGAGAACTGACTCCACAAAGCTGTTCAAAGATATAGAAATGGTAAGATAAAAGGTAGACTTTTGAATCTACTCAGAAAAGAAAAAAGAGAGAATATGGATATGATAAAAGGTAGATTATTGAATCTACTTTTAAAAAGGAACTACTTGTTTTAAATAGGATAAGAAACAATTTTTTGTATGAAGTTGTCAAATGTTAATGGACTGGACATTGTTAATATAATGGAGTATTTTGTCTGAATCTGTCAAATGTGAAGGGACTAGACATTATTAATATAATTCTTGACTATATGTATTGTATATACTTATTGTATATACTTTTATTATATTTGTTATAACTTTATTTTAAAGAAAAAAGGGGAAATGTGGTTGATATATTGTATACCCAAATAAACTTATCTGGGGGTCAGAGAACAGAACAGCCACTATATTAAACATAGGTTTAGGCAGGGGTAGTACACACCTTTAATCCTAGCATTCAGGAGGCAGAGATCTGTCTGGATCTCTGTGAGTTCAAAGTCACACTGGAAACAGCCAGGCATGGTGACTCACACCTTTTATCCCAGGAAGTGATGGCAGGAAGCAGAAAGGTATATAAGGACCAGGAACTAGAGACTTTTTAAGCTTTTAGCTTTTAGCAGCAGTTCAGCAGAGATCTATTCAGATGAAGACACAGAGGCTTCCAGTTTGAAGAAACGAGATCAGCCAAGAAACAGGCGAGGTGAGGTTAGCTGTGGCTTGTTCTGTTTCTCTGACCTTTCAGCATTCACCCCAATACCTGGCTCCAGGTTTGTTTTTATTAATAAGACCTTTTAAGATTCATGCTACAGCTCTCTGACCTCTACATGTATGACATCTATACCCACAAATTAATAATGTTAATAATAAATTTTAAGTTAAAAGTAATTAAATTCTATATTCACCAAGACTTAGTGAGGGCCTGGCAAACACCAATGACCTCCTGTGACTTGAAGTAATATTTTTTCAGTCTGAGAACTTTAGACTACAATTTTTAAAAAAATCCCCTTTCAGGAGCAGAACAATTCCTTTGACTACTAAGGAATCTATGCTCATTAGGTTCTGTTTTCTCCACATATAAGCAACGGGCCAACCTCTGAACCATTGGAAACAAGATTCTGGGAGTCTCCTAGGAGGACAGAGGATGGGGCCAACTTGGCCTTTGAACTATCTATATGTCTACAGAGGACCAAAGTCCCTACCTATTCCTCAGCATTTACCAAAGCCTATGATATACTATGATGTATTCCAGACATAGGCCTTTTGTAAGACATGAAAGTGGGGCCCAATAACACAGCAAAACAACTAAGTCTTTGATTGTATATGTAGTGACACATAAAATATCAAATATATGTGCTCATTTTGTTTGTACAACAACTCTGTAAGATTTGTACAATTTCCAGTGAACTAGACAATACCTGCCTTCAATAGTGATATCAGTTGATGACAAGAAGCAACAACAATGATAGATCCTTTAGATTCAGTTGCCTTTTTGGCTCCCTCTGAACCAAGGAAAAGCTCAATGTTCTTAGACAGGATGAGGAGACCTCAGAAAGAAGATACTGAAACTCCTTATAACCATGAAGGGCAAACACAAACAATTAACTGAAGAAGTAAAAGCATGTGGCCAATATTTTTACCCCAACTTAGAGAAGCATGTCAGATGTCTCACACGTAGTCATTGCAAGCCTCATCTTGGACCAACTCTAAGGGACCCAGATGACATTTTCTAGTGTTTATTAGCACAAGCTACACAGTTAAGTGATGCTAGATGTCTGGAAGGTAGGTTAAAAAAAAGGAACAAATAAGAATAAAAAAAAGGAACAAATAAGAAAGGCAGGAAAGAGAGTGACTCTGGGGCAGCAATCTCCCAAAGTGACAAGTGGCACTTTTAGAACAACAGAAGACAGTAGTTCAAACGGCATACACAATTTCCAGTCATTTCATATTAGTAACCAAAGAGAGGCTCAAGAGACTGAGGCAGGAGGCTCATGAGTTCCCAGCTAGATTGGGTCAAATAGGAGTTCAAGGGTAGCTTTTCAACATACAAATCATAGAAATTAAGTGGGTAGAATAGTGGGGGTCATCTGAACCATAGACCATGCCTCCCTGGAGAACCACAGGCCAACTGAAAGTTGGAGAAGCGCAGGAGATTATGTTCAGCATAAGAGGGAGGGTAGTAAGGGTTAAGAAGCCCTGGTCCAGTGCCCTGAACCTCACAAGGACAAGGGCCTTGCAAGACCATAGATTTGGTGCTAGGCCACGGTCAGAGTTCTTCCTGCTTAATTTAATATTTCAGAACCCCAACCATTGCTTGTGAAAATGCCTCCCATTTGTCACAGGTGGACCACAGTGCCATAAAAATGCCACACTCCCAAAGCTTTGTAAAGGGAAGGATATTGCATATTGGACATTGCTTTTGTAGGATCTCTTTGACTGAGATTTGTCAAATATTTACCTCAAACAAAAGCTGTTAGATAGCCAGGTATGGAAGAGAGGCTCAAGAGACTGAGGCAGGAGGCTTATGAGTTCCCAGCCAGATTGGGTCAAATAGGAGTTCAAGGGTAAGTAGGGCTACATAGTAAGACTTCTGCAAGTGCACGTGCATATACATGTATAGTGTATATACGCACACGCACAAACACATACACACACATATACACATGCATGCACATGCACACAGAGAGAGCTATCAGGTACTATATAAATTGTATGATACAGTTATTACCTGAGTGTAAAATATGACATACAGTACCTGAACTTATGCACTGTCCATCACCGACTGACAACAACTGGACTGATCAGATTGAGAATTTAAAAAAGACATCATAAATCTTCTATTTTCTCATGTCTGAACATAATTTCAAATACAGATTTAATTTAGGATCACAAGAGTTTGGTCTTTTTGAAGATATAAAAGAAAGAAAAACAGAACATCTAACAGTTGACCAGAGGTCTGACATATACAAGCCACTAGGTTCTGGAATTGGCTCGTGGATTATGTAGAATCCTCATTGGACAGCTGATATGAAGGCCTTACCAGCAGAATTCCATGGAGCGGAGGGCAACAAGGCCCAGAATAAGGCTCAACACCAAGAAGTATCCATTTTCTCATTCTGTTAAGTATTGTGTGGACATATTAAGAAGTAGAAGGTATTATTACAAAGAGTGGGATATATATATATATATATATATATATATATATATATATATATATATATCAATAAGGAATCATTTCTAAAATATTTCACTGAATGCAAAATGGAAATCCCTAAACAGTATGAATGCATATTAGTGCTGTGTAATATCATTTATGATAAAAAAGGAGGGGGAAGAGTAATATAGAAATATATAAAAATTATGCTGGCATGATACCCATTGTTCACATGTAGCTATTTATACTAACATGATACTTAAAATGAAACAAAATTTAAAACAGAATCTCTGTCATGTTTCAGTCATGCTAGCCACATTTGAAGTGCTCAGTAACCATATATGGCCAATAGAGATACTAGACAGTGTAGACAGAGAATATTCTTGTCATCATAGAAAGTACTACTTAGCCTAGAAAAATAAACACCAGACACTTAATTACCTCTTTAGAGAGAAGATATATACTGTTATTTTGCTTTGTTCTTATGATGAGAACATACTCATGTAATTTGCAAAATGTAAAAATAAATTTAAAGTATTTCCTCTTCTGTGATTTCAGAGTTGCAGAAAATTTAATCAAGGGTCAGTTGTCCTGAATCTGGAGGGCAGGTCTTATAGGAAAGAAGAGCTATTCACCTATTATCTATAAACTAGCTGATATAATTCCTATGTATAGGGAAGTTTTAGAACTCATTTGTGCTTTTGAAGGATTTAAATCACTGTCATAATATCTATCCATTATTCATTTGTCCAACATTTTATACCACTTGAATAGTACTTACTTAGTGTGTGTTAGGTACTGTTGTAGATTCTGAGGTCACATTAGAGGCCATAACAGACAAAATAAGTTCTGTCTGCATAACACTAAAAAGTAATGATAAACAACAAAACAAATGTAAAATATGTAGTGTGTTAAGTGCTGAGCACATGCTATGTAAAAAATAAGGTGTGGAAAGGCAATAGAGAGCTCAAGAGTAAACGAGACAGAAAGAAAAATGGCAAGTCTGTAACCTCAGCTACTCAGGAGGCTGAAGTTCAAGACGTGCCTGGGCTACGGAGTCAGTTCAATGCTAGCCTGGGCCATTTAGTGGGACCTTGTCTCCAAACAAAAGTAAGAAGAGGCTTGGGGTGTATCTCAATGGTAGCATTTGCGTAGGATGGGCAAGAGCTTAGGTTCAATTCCCAGCAGAAAAGGAGGAGAAAGAAGAGGGAAAGAAGTGTGATCTGATCTTTTTGTTTAAATATGTGGTATGGGGGGGATGTGGGTATCTATGTGTGTGAGTGTATGTGTGTAGGTGTGGGTGTGTATACATCCCTGTGTGTGTGTGTGTGTGTGTGTGTGTGTCTAGAGGCCAGAGGAGGATGTCCAGTGTCCTCTAGTGCTCTCTGCCTTTTTTCTTTTAGACAGAGTTTCTCACTGAAACAGAATCTAAGCTGGCAGCTAGTAAGCCCTAGTAATCTTCCTATTTCTCCCCACTACAGCACTGGGTTATATATGTGCATGTGACTACAGATGCTGGAATCCGAACTCAAGTTCCTATGCTTGTGCAGCAAGCACTCTTGCCCAGTGAGCCATCTGTCTAGTCTCTGGTTTTTGTTCTCTTTTTGAGACAAGATCTTATGTACCTCAGGCTGGCCTTGAACTCACTATTTATCTAGTGGTGGCCTGAACTCTTGATTCTCTTTCCTTAGCTTTTCCTATGCTGGGATTACAGGCATGGAGTACCACATCTGGCTTTGACTGTGCTTTACCAGGGCCTTAGCAGATACGCTGAGAATAAAATGTTAAGGGAT